>NC_047105.1:3129078-3496830 GCF_902500255.1 Thalassophryne amazonica | reverse complement strand
AGGGTCAAGATTTGATTTCTTAAGTAATGGTTTTTACCACTGCAGATTTAAAACATTTAGGAACAGATCCAGAGGTTAATGACAGATTAATAATTTCCAGCACAGTCGGCCCAAGAGTGGGCCACAGGTCCTTAAACAGTTTGGTTGGTATGGGATCAAATAAACAGGTTGTGCTTTTTGTAGACACCACAAGTTTCATCAGCATGCCTAATGAAATACTATTAAATTCTGTAAATCTAGGTAATACCTCAGCGGTAGCATCCACCTCCATAGCAGGTTTTAATGACTGGGCTGAAGCGTGCTGAGATATGCTCAGCCTAATATCTTCTATTTTCTTCTCAAAATAATCCAAGACGTCCTGTGCTGAAAGGGAGAACGACTAACAGCTGATCGTGAATGAGAAATGCGACCGTGTCAAACAAGAACTTTGAGTTATGTTTGTTTTTGTTGATCAAATGAGAATAATAAGTCCCTTTTTTGGCCAGTAGTGCATGTTTATAGTCTAAAATTGCATCCCGCCACACAAGGCGGAACACCTCTAACTTGGAACTACGCCATTTCTGTTCCAAACTTCTAGCCTTCTGCCTAAGGTCACACAAGTAACCACTAAACCAAGGTGACTGTGCTTTGGGAGGGCGTGGCCTTAAAACAGGAGGCACAGTCTTAGGAGTAAATAAAGCAGTAAATAAAGTTTTAATTTAAAAAAAAAAATCCTATCAAATGTAGTTTTAAGTGCTGAATTTAAACTATCCAGAACGCTGTCTACTGATTTAGCATTCTCCAAACTTGAAGTTAAAATACCAGGCAGTCAAGCCACGAGTTCAGTCATAGTTGAGGGTTTAATACGATGCCACAGTAGTAGACAAGGTTGCTGTTCCACTAAACGCAGCAGCGTAACTGTAACCCTGATAAGTGAATGGTCAGAGACTATAGATGCAAGAGGCAAGATGTCAATATTCGTGACAGCAAACCCACGTGCAAGAACCAAATTCAGGGTATTTCCACTGATATGTGTTGGGTCCTGAATGCATTGCTGGAATCCTAAAGCATCCACAATTTGCATAAATGATTTGCTAAGGGATCAGAGGGCTTATTTATAATGAATGTTAAAGTCACCAGTAATCAAGATGCTATCTGCACTAGTTGACAAACTAGAGATGAACTCACCAAATTCATCTAAAAAAATCAGAATATGGGCCAGGGCCCTATAAACAGAGACAAAATAACATAGCTGAGATCCAGTTTTATGACCCTGACAGTACTTAGCGTCATGGGCATAACGGAGAGTCAGATGCTCAAAGGAATTATATTTGTGACCCCCAACAGCTAATAAAGAAAACCTAGATTTGTAAATAAAAGCAACAGCAGTGCCAGCAGTGCAGTGATATGACCTGCTGTCACCTTTTATCAACATTCACTTGAGTTTCACAAAGTATACAAAGCTTTCACATTTAGTTAGTGCCTTGTTTTCCACGGGACAATAACGCTCCGGGACAACGTCACCTGCACATACTGAATGTTTGGTTTCCAACAGATTTCATTGTCCAACATCACACCGAGGAATTTAATGTCATTCTATATTTACATGATCAATGATTATTTTTACTTCCACATTATTCCTATGACTCCCAAACAACATAAAACTAGTTTTGTTCACATTTAAAGACAATTTATATTTAACCACTTTTTCAATTTATGTTTTTCCTCTGATCACCTGCAAAAGCAGTTCCACACCTGAACAGAAGATATTTGTCATCTGCAAATAACACCAACTGCAACACATTTGATACTTTGCAAATGTCATTGATAGACATTATGAACATTTTTGGACCCAAAATTGATCCCTGAGGTACTCCACATGTAATTCTTCAGTCTAGAAATATACTGATTTATTTGTACAAATTGTTGCCTGTTAAATAACTCAGCCACATGGGGTGTGCAGCCAGTACACTATGAGTGCCGGTCCCAAGCCTGGATAAATGAGGAGGGTTGCGTCAGGAAGGGCATCCGGCGTAAAACAAGCCAACCAACTATGCAGACTAAGAATCGAATTTCCATACCGGATTGGTCATGGCCCGGGTTAACAATGTCCGCCACCGGTGCTGTTGCCCAACAGGGTGCCGGTGGAAATTGGGCTACTGCTGGGCGAAGACGACGAAGAAGAGGAGGAGAACGTTTCCACAAACAGCAAGAGAAGAAGAAAACTAGAAGGGTGGAAATGAGAGTGGGGATTATGAATGTTGGTAGTATGACTGGTAAAGGGAGAGAGCTGGCTGATATGATGGAGAGAAGAAAGGTAGACATATTGCGTGTGCAAGAGACCAAGTGGAAGGCAAGTAAGAGCAGGAGCATCGGCGGTAGGTAGGTACAAGTTGTTGTACCATGGTGAGGACGGGAAGAAAAATGGTGTTGGGGTCATTTTAAAGGAAGAGTATGTTAAAAGAGTGTCTGACAGGGTGATGAGTGTGAAGTTGGAAATTGAAGGGGTGATGATAAATATCATCAGTGCATATGCCCCACAGGTAGGGTGTGAGATGGAGAAAGAACATTTCTGGAGTGTGTTAGATGAGGTGGTGGAGAGTGTGCCCAAGCATGAAAGAGTGGTGATAGAAGTGGACTTCAATGGGCGTGTTGGTGAACGGAACAGAGGTGATGAGGAAGTAATGGGTAGATATGGTATCAAGGATAGGAATGGGGAAGGACAGATGGTAGTTGATTTTGCAAAAAGGATGGAAATGGCTGTGGTGAATACCTACTGAAAACGGAGGAGCACAGGGTAACATATAATGCCGCGTTCACTCCAGGCACGTTCAGACGCTACAAATTCGCGGGGGTCATGTGGCGACGGACGCGCCTCCTTCGCCCGGTGTGTCGCTCTGCTTTTGCTGCGAAAATTCGCCCCAGTGCGTCATCAAATAGGAGGAGCTTCCATTCCGCTCGCCGGCTCCGGTTGTCAGTCAAGTTAACATGACAGACCTTGATCACATGGAGCAAGTTGTTGTGGAAAGCTCCCAATTCAGGGAGTATCATTATTTGCTGCAGGAGCCGTGTCTGAATGACAGCCGCTTTCAGCGGTCCTTCCACCTCTGCGGGACCCAGTTTGAGGACCTCCTGTCCCGTTCACGCATGCACATGTAAACAATTAAAAAAAAAAAAACAGAAACTCTGCTGTAGGGCTGCTGCTTGCTCCAAAAACTCTGTTATAATTGTGTTTAGAAACCAGTCACCATTTGCTTTATTATACATCTGTGTAATTAATAGGTATAATAATCTCCATGGACGATTTGCTCGCGCGCGCACGTAAAATAAAAATAAAAAACCTCCGATCCCGCTGCTGTGGTGCTGCTGCTCGCTCCAAAAACTCTGTCATAATTGTGTTTAGAAACCAGTCACCATTTGCTTTATTATACATCTGTGTAATTAATAAGTAAAATAATCTCGATGGACGATTTGCTCGCGCGCGCACGTAAAATAAAAAGAACAAACCTCCGCTCCCGCTGCTGTGGTGCTGCTGCTCGCTCCAAAAACTCTGTCAAAATTGTGAAATAAAGGACAAAAGAGGCATAAGTCTTGCTCACAGGCTGCTACCAGATACAGGACATGTTCACATCTTCAGTCAAACTCCAGACATCTCTATGTCACTACATATTCAGTCCCTGATTGGTCATCGCGGCACGACGAGACAAAAAAGTTCAGATTTTTCAACTTGGGGAGGAGGGCAACGCGACGTAATGCGACGCAATACCATGCCATAAACGCGCCAATCGCTCAAAATCGCTTCACTCGCATCCATCGCATCGCCAAAACGCGTCGTTCCATAGGGATTACATGGCAACCTGTTGCTGCTGTCGCTCACGTCACGCCCGGTGTGAACGCAGCATAAGAGTGGAGGAAGGTGCACACAGGTGGACTACATTCTTTATAGGAGATGCAAGCTAAAAGAAATTGGAGACTGCAAGGTGGCAGGAGAGAGTGTAGTTAGACAACATAGGATGGTTGTTTGTAGGATGACTTTAGAGGTAAAGAAGAAGAAGAGGGTGAGAGCTCAACAAAGGATCAGATGGTGGAAGATGAAGGAGGAAGACTGTTGTATGAAATTTGGCGAGGAGGTGAGAGAAGCACTGGTTGGAGGGGAAGCAATTTTGGACAATGTGGTGAGGGAGACAGCTAGGACAGTACTGGGTATGACATCTGGACAGTGGAAGGAAGACAAGGACACTTGGTGGTGGAACGAACAGGTCCAGGAAAGCATAAGGAGAAAGAGGTTGGTGAAAAAGTTTTGGGATAGTTGGAGAGATGAAGAAAGTAGACAGGAGTACAAGGAGATGCAGCATAAGGCGAAAAGAGAAGTGGCAAAAGCAAAGGAAAAGGCATATTGCGATGTCCAGATGACATTCCAGTGGAGGCATGGAAATGGCAAGGAGAGATGGCAGTAGAGTTTCTAACCAGATTGTTTAATAAAATCTTGGAAAGTGAGAGGATGACTGAGGAGTGGAGATGAAGTGTGCTGGTTCCTATTTTCAAGAACAAGGGTGATGTGCAGAGCTGCAGTAACTACAGAGGCATAAAGCTGATCAGCCACAGCATGAAATTATGGGAAAGAGTAGTAGAAGCTAGGCTTAGAAAACAGGTGAAGATCTGTGAGCAGCAATATGGTTTCATGCCGAGAAAGAGCACTACAGATGCAATGTTTGCTCTGAGAATACTGTTGGAAAAGTACAGAGAAGGACAGAAAGAGATACATTGTGTGTTTGTGGACTTAGAAAAAGCTTATGATAGGGTGCCAAGAGAAGAGTTGTGGTATTGTATGAGGAAGTCTGGAGTGGCAGAGAAGTATGTTAGGGTAGTGCAGGACATGTACAAGAATAGTGTGACAGCGGTGAGATGCGCAGCACGAATGACAGACTCATTCAAGGTGGAGGTGGGATTACACCAAGGATCAGCTCTGAGTCCTTTCTTGTTTGCAGTGGTGATGGACAGGTTGACGGATGAGATCAAACAGGAGTCCCCATGGACTATGATGTTTGCAGATGACATTGTAATCTGTAGTGAGAGTAGAGAGCAAGTTGAGTCTAGTCTGGAGAAGTGGAGATATGCTTTGGAGAGAAGGGGAATGAAAGTCAGTAGAAGCAAGACTGAGTACATGTGTGTGAATGGGAGGGAGCCCAGTGGAATAGTGCAGTTACAAGGAGTAGAAGTGGTGAAAGTAGATGCGTTTAAATACTTGGGGTCAACTGTCCAAAGTAATGGAGATTGTGGTAGAGAGGTGAAAAAGAGAGTGCAGGCAGGGTGGAGTGGATGGAGAAAGGCGGCAGTAGTGATTTGTGACCAAAGAATATCAGCAAGAAGGAAGGGGAAAGTTTACAAGACAGTAGTGAGACCAGCTATGTTGTACGGCTTAGAGACAGTGGCACTAACAAAAAGACAGGAGGCAGAGCTGGAGGTGGCAGAGCTGAAGATGTTGAGAGTGACGAGAATGGACAAGATTAGGAATGAACATATCAGAGGGGCAGCTCAGGTGGGCCAGTTTGAAGACAAAGTCAGAGAGGCGAGATTGAGATGGTTTGGACATGTGCAGAGGAGGGACCCAGGGTATATAGGGAGAAGGATGCTGAGGATAGAGCCACCAGGCAGGAGGAGAAGAGGGAGGACAAAGAGGAGGTTTATGGATGTGCTGAGGGAGGACATGCAGGTGGTTGGTGTGACAGAGGAAGATACAGAGGACAGGGTGAGATGGAAACGATTGATCTGCTGTGGCGACCCCTAATGGGAACAGCCGAAAGACGAAGAAGAAGAAAGTTGCCTGATAAATAAATAGCTTTTTAACCAGTTCAGAACAATACCTCAAAAGCCATACTTTTCCATTTTCCTTATCAATACATCACGATTGACTGTGTCAAATGCTTTCTTCAGATCAACAAATATTCCAAGTGCATATATTTTTTATCAATACTGTCTGCTATTTTTTCTGCCAGACCAATCAGCACCAAGGACGTCAATCTGTTGTTTCTAAATCCATGATGACTTTCATTCAGCAACTAATGTTTCTCGATAAAATAGTCAAAGTGATTTATGAATAATGTTTCCAAAATTTTAGATGACCACATTTTAATTTATTTATGCCATTTCAAATACAAAAAGTAAATTGGGCTTCTGAATATATAAATTTCTAAAATTATCTTCCTTAAACTCTACGACTTCCCCCCTGGCAGATCCCGTGCAGTCGGGAAAGCAGGCTGACTGGGTGACTGTGAGGAGGAAGCGTAGCCCTAAACAGAAGCCCCGTGTACACCGTCAACCCGTTCACATCTCTAACCGTTTTTCCCCACTCGACGATACACTCGCCGAGGATCAAACTCTGGTTATTGGCGACTCTGTTTTGAGAAATGTGAAGTTAGCGACACCAGCAACCATTGTCAATTCCGGGGGCCAGAGCAGGCGACATCGAAGGACATTTGAAATTGCTGGCTAAGGCTAAGCGTAAATTTGGTAAGATTGTAATTCACGTCGGCAGTAATGACACTCGGTTACGCCAATCGGAGGTCACTAAAATTAACATTAAATCGGTGTGTAACTTTGCAAAAACAATGTCGGACTCTGTTGTTTTCTCTGGGCCCCTCCCCAATCAGACCGGGAGTGACATGTTTAGCCGCATGTTCTCCTTGAATTGCTGGTTGTCTGAGTGGTGTCCAAAAAATGAGGTGGGCTTCATTGATAATTGGCAAAGCTTCTGGGGAAAACCTGGTCTTGTTAGGAGAGACGGCATCCATCCCACTTTAGAGGGAGCAGCTCTCATTTCTAGAAATCTGGCCAATTTTTTTGGATCCTCCAAACTGTGACTGTCTAGCGTTGGGACCAGGAGGCAGAGCTGTGGTCTTATACACCTCTCTGCAGCTTCTCTCCCCCTGCCATCCCCTCATTACCCCATCCCCGTAGAGACGGTGCCTGCTCCCAGACCACCAATAACCAGCAAAAATCTATTTAAGCATAAAAATTCAAAAAGAAAAATAATATAGCACCTTCAATTGCACCACAGACTAAAACAGTTAAATGTGGTCTATTAAACATTAGGTCTCTCTCTTCTAAGTCCCTGTTGGTAAATGATATAATAATTGATCAACGTATTGATTTATTCTGCCTAACAGAAACTTGGTTACAGCAGGATGAATATGTTAGTTTAAATGAGTCAACACCCCCGAGTCACACTGTCAGAATGCTCGTAGCACGGGCCGGGGTGGAGGATTAGCAGCAATCTTCCATTCCAGCTTATTAATTAATCAAAAACCTAGACAAAGCTTTAATTCATTTGAAAGCTTGTCTCTTAGTCTTGTCCATCCAAATTGGAAGTCCCAAAAACCAGTTTTATTTGTTATTATCTATCGTCCACCTGGTCGTTACTGTGAGTTTCTCTGTGAATTTTCAGACCTTTTGTCTGACTTAGTGCTTAGCTCAGATAAGATAATTATAGTGGGCGATTTTAACATCCACACAGATGCTGAGAATGACAGCCTCAACACTGCATTTAATCTATTATTAGACTCTATCGGCTTTGCTCAAAAAGTAAATGAGTCCACCCACCACTTTAATCATATTTTAGATCTTGTTCTGACTTATGGTATGGAAATAGAAGACTTAACAGTATTCCCTGAAAACTCCCTTCTGTCTGATCATTTTTTAATAACATTTACATTTACCCTGATGGACTACCCTGTAGTGGGGAATAAGTTTCATTACACTAGAAGTCTTTCAGAAAGCGCTGTAACTAGGTTTAAGGATATGATTCCTTCTTTATGTTCTCTAATGTCATATACCAACACAGAGCAGAGTAGCTACCTAAACTCTGTAAGGGAGTTAGAGTATCTCGTCAATAGTTTTACATCCTCATTGAAGACAACTTTGGATGCTGTAGCTCCTCTGAAAAAGAGAGCTTTAAATCAGAAGTGTCTGACTCCATGGTATAACTCACAAACTCGTAGCTTAAAGCAGATAACCCGTAAGTTGGAGAGGAAATGGCGTCTCACTAATTTAGAAGATCTTCACTTAGCCTGGAAAAAGAGTTTGTTGCTCTATAAAAAAGCCCTCCGTAAAGCTAGGACATCTTTCTACTCATCACTAATTGAAGAAAATAAGAACAACCCCAGGTTTCTTTTCAGCACTGTAGCCAGGCTGACAAAGAGTCAGAGCTCTATTGAGCTGAGTATTCCATTAACTTTAACTAGTAATGACTTCATGACTTTCTTTGCTAACAAAATTTTGACTATTAGAGAAAAAATTACTCATAACCATCCCAAAGATGTATCGTTATCTTTGGCTGCTTTCAGTGATGCCGGTATTTGGTTAGACTCTTTCTCTCCGATTGTTCTGTCTGAGTTATTTTCATTAGTTACTTCATCCAAACCATCAACATGCTTATTAGACCCCATTCCTGCCAGGCTGCTCAAGGAAGTCCTACCATTATTTAATGCTTCAATCTTAAATATGATCAATCTATCTTTGTTAGTTGGTTATGTACCACAGGCCTTTAAGGTGGCAGTAATTAAACCATTACTTAAAAAGCCATCACTTGACCCAGCTATCTTAGCTAATTATAGGCCAATCTCCAACCTTCCTTTTCTCTCAAAGATTCTTGAGAGGGTAGTTGTAAAACAGCTAACTGATCACCTGCAGAGGAATGGTCTATTTGAAGAGTTTCAGTCAGGTTTTAGAATTCATCATAGTACAGAAACAGCATTAGTGAAGGTTACAAATGATCTTCTTATGGCTTCGGACAGTGGACTTATCTCTGTGCTTGTTCTGTTGGACCTCAGTGCTGCTTTTGATACTGTTGACCATAAAATTTTATTACAGAGATTAGAGCATGTCATAGGTATTAAAGGCACTGCGCTGCGGTGGTTTGAATCATATTTGTCTAATAGATTACAGTTTGTTCATGTAAATGGGGAATCTTCTTCACAGACTAAAGTTAATTGTGGAGTTCCACAAGGTTCTGTGCTAGGACCAATTTTATTCACTTTATACATGCTTCCCTTAGGCAGTATTATTAGACGGTATTGCTTAAATTTTCATTGTTACGCAGATGATACCCAGCTTTATCTATCCATGAAGCCAGAGGATACACACCAATTAGCTAAACTGCAGGATTGTCTTACAGACATAAAGACATGGATGACCTCTAATTTCCTGCTTTTAAACTCAGATAAAACTGAAGTTATTGTACTTGGCCCCACAAATCTTAGAAGCATGGTGTCTAACCAGATCGTTACTCTGGATGGCATTTCCCTGATCTCTAGTAATACTGTGAGAAATCTTGGAGTTATTTTTGATCAGGATATGTCATTCAAAGCGCATATTAAACAAATATGTAGGACTGCCTTTTTGCATTTACGCAATATCTCTAAAATCAGAAAGGTCTTGTCTCAGAGTGATGCTGAAAAACTAATTCATGCATTTATTTCCTCTAGGCTGGACTATTGTAATTCATTATTATCAGGTTGTCCTAAAAGTTCCCTAAAAAGCCTTCAGTTGGTTCAGAATGCTGCAGCTAGAGTACTGACGGGGACTAGCAGGAGAGAGCATATCTCACCCGTGTTGGCCTCTCTTCATTGGCTTCCTGTTAATTCTAGAATAGAATTTAAAATTCTTCTTCTTACTTATAAGG
Organism: Thalassophryne amazonica; assembly: GCF_902500255.1. NCBI lineage: Eukaryota > Metazoa > Chordata > Actinopteri > Batrachoidiformes > Batrachoididae > Thalassophryne > Thalassophryne amazonica. The sequence continues at coordinate 3,487,172 of NC_047105.1, read as the reverse complement.
TTTTGAATAATCAGGTCCCATCTTATCTTAGGGACCTCGTAGTACCATATTACCCCATTAGAGCGCTTCGCTCTCAGACTGCGGGCTTACTTGTAGTTCCTAGGGTTTGTAAGAGTAGAATGGGAGGCAGAGCCTTCAGCTTTCAGGCTCCTCTCCTGTGGAACCAGCTCCCAATTCAGATCAGGGAGACAGATACCCTCTCTACTTTTAAGATTAGGCTTAAAACTTTCCTTTTCGCGAAGGCTTATAGTTAGGGCTGGATCGGGTGACCCTGGACCATCCCTTGGTTATGTTGCTTTAGACGTAGACTGCTGGGGGGGTTCCCATAATGCACTGTTTCTTTCTCTTTTTGCTCCGTATGCATCACTCTGCATTTAATCATTAGTGATCGATCTCTGTCCCCCTTCTTGGCATGTCTTTTTCCTGGTTCTTTCCCTCAGCCCCAACCAGTCTCAGCAGAAGACTGCCCCTCCCTGAGCCTGGTTCTGCTGGAGGTTTCTTCCTGTTAAAAGGGAGTTTTTCCTTCCCACTGTGGCCAAGTGCTTGCTCATAGGGGGTCGTTTTGACCGTTGGGGTTTTTCATAATTATTGTATGGCCTTGCCTTACAATATGGAGCGCCTTGGGGCAACTGTTTGTTGTGATTTGGCGCTATATAAGAAAAGGGTTGATTGATTGATTGACTTGATACAAATTAATTAAAGGTATAAAAGCCAAGATGATGGGTTGTATAAGTAATGGAACACTTTGGTATAAAAGTAAGTCCCTTCGGCTGCTCCCTTGTTTTCACTCGGGGTCACCACAGCAAATCCAAAGTGGATCTGAGTGTTAGGGCCCTGTCCCACTGGCGATTAGGAGGATTTGCGCATGGAATGCGCACAAAAGTGGCCCACATCCGCCAAACAACCGCAATATCCGTGTAACATTCCTGTATGAGTCGGCCAACATCCGAACACGTCCGTGAACATCCACAGAGGCACGCATGTCCGCAGCCAGGATGTTTGAGCGGCTCAAAAATCATCACTTCCTGAACACATACTGAAGACATACGCAGGACATACACAACCAACGCGCCGCATATCCGCTGTCATCCGCTGATATTCACAACCGACGGGTTGGCGCGGCTTGGCAGTGGACCAGGACAGCGTGCAAAACAGATATAACGCGTGCCCAGCACGGCCACATCAGGGTCACAAATGGTATGTCGCGCATGTAGACAGAGTGGGCACGGATGAAGCGAGTGCATCACAGCCGCTGTGCATCCGATATGCGATCATAAGCGGATGCATTACAAAACACATAAATGCCGGCCAGCACCAGCCCAGCTGTGGATACTGATCCCGGCAGGCACGTTTGTGCTTCCTTTGTGTCCGCGATGCGAATGCGGCGCATGCGAGCCACCACCGCAGTTCCCACCACGCATGTGCACTGCGTCCCCATTGCAGCCGTTGTGGTGCCATGTTCGTCGCTCTGCGTCCGATCCCTCTCCTCTATCCATGCGTTTTATACATCCATGTTTGGCTGTTGTGTTTCCGCAATGGCCGCGATACGTTCCACTACATTTACCAGCTGTGCCCCTCATGGGGGAGCCTCCGCGGTCGCCTTCGCTTCTGTTCCCTGTTATATCTGCTTTTCTTCCTCATGTATTCGCTGTGCACTCATGATGTCTACGTGATCCACCCCGGGACATTTGTCATTTCCGCCCACCTTTGTTGCGGACGCTCAGCTTTTGTCTCCTCATTACATGCGCAAATCCTCTTAACCGCCAGTGGGACAGGGACCATAATTTGGCACAGGTTTTACACGAGGTGCCCTAACTGACACAACTCCACATTACATAGTTAAATGAGGCAGGGGTGGGGTTTGAACCAGGAACCTTCTGCACTGAAACCAATTGCACTAAACACTTGGCCACCACCCCTGATAGTGGGCCCCTTTGGCATAATACCTGTAAATAATCAGTTTTAATGCCAGTTTTCTTCAGATAAGTCAGAGGATGGATACATGAACATTTCCAAGTCACTGAATATGTCTTCGACTTTATTTACATCAATTATGAAGAAATACACACACACACACACACACACACACACACACACACACACACACACACACACACACACATCAATATACGAGGTCTGTTAGAAAAGTAACGGACCTTTTTATTTTTTTCAAAAACTATATGGATTTGATTCATATGTTTTTACGTCAGACAAGCTTGAACCTTTGTGCGCATGCGTGAGTTTTTTCATGCCTGTCAGTTGCGTCATTCGCCTGTGGGCAGGCTTTGAGTGAGCACTGCTCCACCCCTCGTCATTGTTTCATTGCGAGGAAATGGCGGAATGATTTGGGCTTTTTTCCATCAGAATTTTTTCAGAAACTTTTAGAGACAGGCAGCTGGAAACCATTCGAAAAATTTATCTGGCTTTCGGTGAAAATTTTACGGGCTTCACAGAGAATGAGTGTTACTACAGCTTTAAGGACGGCCCACAATGGCGCACGGCGCGCCGCGCTCCGAGCCGCCATCGAGAGGCAGAAACCACCACATCATTTCTAAACGGATGGCTGTGTGGAGCCGGGACCGTCGTGTGCAATTTCTCTGGTTATCACAAGAGCTGGACATCAGCCATTTTCTGGCAGATTTCACTTTTAACAAGAGATTTTGTCATGGAAAGCCGCGCGGAGGCATCGCGCGTCACGACCGATTCGCTGATGAAGCGAGACAAAGGAACACCTCCGTTTCGGAGTGCCAGAGGACAAGACCAGCTCTCCACAACTTCTCTTATACTCACTCGACTGGTAAGCACTGAAAGCCGACATAGGCATGTCCAAACTTGTCCTCTAACACTCCGAAACGGAGGTGTTCCTTTGTCTCACTTCATCAGCGAATCAGTCGTGACGCACGAAGCCTCCGCGCGGATTTCCATGACAAAATCTCTTGTTAAAAGTGAAATCTGCCGGAAAATGGCTGATGTTCAGCTCTTCTGATAACCAGAGAAAGAGCACACGACGGTCTCGTATCCACAGAGCCATCCGTTTAGAAATGATCCAGTGGTTTGTGCCGCGACGTCGCAGCTCGGAGCACCGACCGTCCTTAAAGGGGTCCTTAAAGCTGTAGTTAAAGTCCTTATTCTCTGTGAAGCCTGTAAAATTTTCACCAAAAGCCAGATAACTTTTTTGAATGGTTTCCAGGTGCCAGTCTCTAACAGCTTCTGAAAAAATTCTGATGGAAAAAAAGTCCTTTTCATTCCGCCATTTCCAGACAATGAAAATCCGACGAGGGGGCGGGACCACTCCTTCCACAAGGAGTGCTCACAGGCGAATGACGTCACCGACAGGCGTGGAAAAACTCACGCATGCGCACGAGGGTTCAAGCATGTCTGACGTAAAAACATATGAATCAAATCCATATAGTTTTTAAAAAAATAAAAAGGACCGTTACTTTATGGACACACCACGTACATATATGCACATATATATATATATACATATATACACATATATACATACACATATATACACACACACATATATACACTCAACAAAAATATAAACACAACACTTTTGGTTTTGCTCCCATTGATGTATTTTGGGGGGGGGGGGGGGGGGGGGGAGCTGTGTTCCTTTGCAGCTGTTCAAACTGGAAGTGAAACTGTTCACGCTTGGCAACAGTAGGAACAGACTGGAACACGCCCAGAACCCACCTCCCGCCGAAGACACAATCTGCTACAGAACCCAGTGCCAAAGACTCCACGGCGCCAGCTCACGCCATCCAACACCATTGCTGTGCCACAGCGACACGTGAAACCTCAGAATCTGTCTTTGCCAGGTCTGGTTTTGACGGTTCCAGACAGACTCGGTAACCGCCACCTTTACTGACGATCCCACAACTTAAACCGCCGCCCATTGCCTCATTTTGGTCCAGTTTGCTTTCACACCATCTCCGAGCTCCACCTTACACACCTGTTTGATGAATTCAAAAAGCTTCACTGACATGATTCTGGATTTGATCAGAGCGTTGATCTATTTGTCAACAGGGACAGCAGATTTATTTGTGTACGTCACTGACGCTGCACAGGAGGCTGTGTTTACGATGTGCACGCGCAGCTGCTTTATCCTCCACTCACACGGTGATGTCACTGCGACAGCATCACAGATATCACTTTAAAAACAAGTCACCAAGACATCACATCCGAGATAATCCCGGATCAAACTGCCAAAAAACTGCAACCAAATTGTGTTACAGTGCAGCCAACTGAGAACGCTGATAGCAGCAGTGAGACCAGTGAAACGGTTCAAGTGGAGCAGTGACAGTTCCAGCTGGCTGCACATTAAAACTTATCCTGAGGAAGGACACATTCTGGACACAAGCAAGCAGAAACCTTTACTGACTGAATCGACAAGTTCAACCAACACACACGTGTGTGTGTGTTTCTTTGGCTGATTTTGTTTTGTGTGTTTCTTCATTAATCAGAGTCATTTGTGTTGTTCAGCCTCTGATTAAATGGAACACAGCAATGATCTATGGAGCCATTAGAGGAACTGACCGGAACTAATACCAATCCAACAATGGACCAACGGCACGGGGGGGGGGCACACACTTAAAAATCCAACAGTCTTTGAACTGCACATATGAACTCCTGCACCCCAGTCACATGTCCCCTGACCTTGAGGTCAACTTAAATTGTGGACGCTGAAGGGCGGAACCTTGGGGCAAAACTCCTCCCAGTGGGCAGAGCAAAGCCACCCACAACTCACAGGGTCAACAGGATCTCAGGTAACTGGATGCTAAATGTGTTTCATAATAAAAGCAGGGCCAGCATCACCACAAAGACTTGTACCGTGAAAGTCGCAGGCTCTGGCTCAGGGGCAGTGTCGTTTTTCTCACCTTCTATCGGTGAGGTTCTGAGATTGCGGCATATTCCCTGTACATCTCCATAAGTGTCCCGGATCTTGGCAACTGCCTCACTGCTCCTCAGCTCCATCAGGTTTCTCAGATCCATCATGGCCACACCAAAATCCCCCTCCTGGTTGCCTTCAGCAACCGAATTCCCCGGAGGGTGGGCCACCACCTCGTTCGCCATGTTAAACGTCCACCTGCACTGTGGTTCCTCTTCTGAGTTTAAAGGTCGTTGTGGAATGAGTGTGTTTTAAAGGGGCTGTGGGTTCGGAGGGTCGGGTGCTGGACTTTAAGTCCTGATGTGAAGAAGCATGGTGCAGTTGGTTACCACGGGAAACGGGGATGCAAACATCTGCCTCGTGTCCTGCAGGAGGAAACAAAGAAGCAAAGTTAGAAAGTTTCCAAACGACAGAAACCTGGAACCAGAGTGAGACTGAAGAGGAGCAGAAACCGAACAAAGACCTGATTCTGACTGTCGGGACCCTGAACGGCCATTTCCCCAAAATCTGACTTCTGACCTTATAAATGAAGTCACTTCAAGAAGTTGCAGAGATGAGTTGCTGGGGTTGCTGTTGCTCTGCACCATTAGTGAGTCAGTTCTCCCAACCCAGAATGCATTGCTTTGTCCCCATTTGTTTGTTTGTTTTGTTGGCCGAGTTTCCGCTCCCGTTGTTTACGACGCTTGAGGGCCACCTTTTAGTTTTGAAAGTGTTCATCTCTTCAACCTGCTGCATGTATTTATTATCACTAATAAAAGATGTTTTAGTGTTGAATATTTCCTATTATTTTTACCTGATGGCCACTAAAATATGGCCACTGAATATTGCGAAAGCTTTCCGTCCGTCCGTCCGTCCATCTGTCTGTGCTCAGCATAAGTTCAGTCCTGTTACGGCCACAGGCTTCAAATTCACAGGAATCATTCTTGGGACACAGACCTTGGATAAGTTCAAAGATGGCTAACCTTCACCTATTTTAAGAGGTTAAAAAGTCACATTCTGTTCCTATTTTATGCCATTACTCAGGCAAATCTGTTTCACTGGGGGGGCAGCCAATCAGAGCAGAGAGGCACCGTGACGCCACTGGCTGGTTTCTATGGTGCTCCAAAACTGCTTGGTTTCTGGCTGCGAGAAAAGAAACCAACAGTTTTATTTTTTTTAAAAACTATATGGATTTGAATCACGTGTGATTACATCAGCCAAGCTTGAACCCTCGTGCGCATGCGTGAGTTTTTTCACACCTGTCGGTGACGTCATTTGCCTGTGAGCACGCCTTGTGGAAGGAGTGGTCCAGCCCCCTCGTCGGATTTTCATTGTCTGAGAATTTGCTGAGAGACTGGAGCTGTGCTTGATCAAAATTTTTTCAAAAACTGTGAGGCACATCCGAGTGGACACCATTCGAGAAATTCAGCTGGTTTTCGGTGTAAATTTTAACGGCTGATGAGAGATTTTGGATTGTTTCTATCGCTGTAAGGGCTTCCCACGGAGCGGGACATCGCGCAGCGCTCCGAGGCGACGTCGTCATCCTGTTTCAAGTTGAAAACCTCCAAATTTAAGCCTCTGTTGACCCAGGATGTCATGAGAGAACAGAGAACTTTCAGAAGGGGTCGGAATCAGCAGTTTATCCGGACATTCCACTGTTAAAGGAGATTGTTAAAGGAGGCAAGTTGGAACATGCCCTGCTGTTAAACAATTTCTCAGATACTCACTCAACTGAAAGCCACCAAAAGCCGCCTGGATTTTACAAATGATTATCAACACGGAGGTGTTTTTCCTGTGGCGGACGCGCCGCGCCGGCTGCGAGCTGACGTGCCAATCCGTCCGCACGTCTTTCATTAAAAAAAAATCTCCTTTAACAATGGAATGTCCGGATAAACTGCTGATCCCGACCTCTTCTGAAAGTTCTCTGTTCTCTCACGACGTCCTGGGTCAGAGGCTTAAATATGGAGGTTTTCAGGTTGAAACAGGATGATGACCTCGCCTCGGAGCGCTGCGCGACGTCCCGCTCCGTGGGAAGTCCTTACAGTGATAGAAACAATCCAAAATCTCTCATCAGCCATTAAAATTTTCACCGAAAACCAGCTGAATTTCTCAAATGGTGTCCACTCGGATGTGCCTCACAGATTTTGAAAAAATTCTGATCAAGCACAGCGCCAGTCTCTCAGCAACTTCTCAGACAATGAAAATCCGACGAGGGGGCTGGACCACTCCTTCCACAAGGCGTGCTCACAGGCGAATGACGTCACCGACAGGAGTGAAAAAACTCTCGCATGCCCACGAGGGTTCAAGCTTGGCTGATGTAATCACACGTGATTCAAATCCATATGTTTTTTTTTTAAATAATAAGGTCGGATACTTTTCTAACAGACCTCGTACAGTGGGGTAAAAAAGTATTTATTTAGTCCCTGATTGTGCAAGTTCTCCTACTTAGAAAGCTGAGAGAGTTCTGTAATTTTCATCATAGGTACACTTCAACTGTGAGAGACAAAATGAGAAAAAAAATCCAGGAAATCACATTGTAGGATTTTTAAAGAATTTATTTGTAAATTATGGTGGAAAATAAGTATTTGGTCAATAACAAAAGTTCAACTCAATACTTTGTAACATAATCTTTGTTGGCAATGACAGAGGTCAAATGTTTCCTGTAAGTCTTCACCAGGTTTGCACACACTGTAGCTGGTATTTTGGCCCATTCCTCCATGCAGATCTCCTCTAGAGCAGTGATGTTTTGGGGCTGTCGCTGGGCAACATGGACTTTCAACTCCCTCAACAAATTTTCTATGGGGTTGAGGTCTGGAGACTGGCTAGGTCACTCCAGGACCTTGAAATGCTTTTTATGGAGCCACTCCTTCGTTGCTCGTGTGGTGTGTTTGGGATCACTGTCATGCTGGAAGACCCAGCCACGTTGCATCTTCAATGATCTCACTGAAGGAAAGAGGTTTTGGCTTAAAATCTCATGATACATGGCCCCGTTCATTCTTCCCTTAACACGGATCAGTCGTCCTGTCCCCTTTGCAGAAAAACAGCCCCAAAGCATGATGTTTCCACCCCCATGCTTCACAGTAGATATGGTGTTCTTGGGATGCAACTCAGCATTCTTCTTCCTCCAAACACGACGAGTTGAGTTTTTACCAAAAAATTCTATTTTGGTTTCATCTGACCACATGATATTCTCCCAGTCCTCTTCTGGATCATCCATATGCTCTCTGGCAAAATTCAGACAGGCCTGGACACGTACTGGCTTAAGCAGGGGGACACGCCTGGCACTGCAGGATTTGAGTCCCTCTCTGCATAGTGTGTAGCCTTTGTTACTTTGGTCCCAGCTCTCTGCAGGTCATTAATCAGGTCCCTCCGTGTAGTTCTGGGATTTTTGTTCACTGTTCTCATGATCATTTTGACCCCACGGGATTAGATCTTGCATGGAGCCCCAGATCCCTGGAGATTATCAATGGTCTTGTTTACTATTGCTCCCACAGTTGAATTATTCACACCAACCTGCTTGACTATTGTAGATTCACTCTTCCCAGCCTGGTGCACATCTACAATTTTCTTCCTGGTGTCCTTCGACAGCTCTTTGGTTTTGGCCATGGTTGAGTTTGGAGTCTGACTGTTTGAGGCTGTGGACATGTGTCTTTTATACAGATAACAAGTTCAAACAGGTGCCATTAATACAGGTAACAGGTGGAGGACAGAAGAGCTTCTTAAAGAAGAAGTTACAGGTCTGTGAGAGCCAGAAATCTTGCTTGTTTGTGGGTGAACAAATACTTATTTTCCACCATAATTTACAAACATTCATTCATTCATCTTCTACCGCTTAGTCCAATTAAGGGTCGCGGGGGGCTGAAGCCTATCCCAGCAGTCATAGAGCGCGAGGCGGGGTACATCCAGGACAGGACGCCAGTCTGTCGCAGGGTCCCAAATAGACAAACAAACACAGACACACCCACACACACACCTACGGACAATTTTAAAGATTCCAATCCACCTAACCTGCATGTCTTTGGATGTGGGAGGAAACTGGAGCACCCAGAGGAAACCCACGCAAACACGGGGAAAACATGCAAACTCCACACAGAAAGGCCATGGGAATTGAACCCACAACCTTCTCGCTGTGAGGCAACAGTGCTAACCACTAATCCACCATGCTGCCCTAATTTACAAACAAATTCTTTAAAAATCCTACAATGTAATTTCCTGGATTTTTTGTCTCTCATATTTAAAGTGTACCTATGATGAAAATTTCAGACCTCTCTCATCTTTCTAAGTAGGAGAACTTGCACAATCAGGGACTGACTAAATACTTTTTTGCCCCACATGTTTCTTATATATTATCTAAACCCTATGGACAAAAACAGTTCTAAAACTGAAAACGCTGTTTTGTAACCTGATAACACCCCTGGAGTCATTTACAAGACATTTCACGGACGTTGGTGTGGTGACGTCACTGGCTGGTCTAGCTAGCTGCTAACTGCGCTTCATTTCTATGTCAATATAACCTCTTTGTCAAATATATTTTTATTATAACCTTTATTTAACCAGATAAAAAAGCCCACTGAGATCAAGACCTCTTTTACAAGGGTGACCTGACCAAGAAAGGCAGCAGCACATGTCATAATGGACAGGTTAACATCACCAAGAGAACACTAATGAGGAATAAAATGCAAGATATAATACAATACAGATAAAACAATCAGCTTGGTCATTTTAACAATATACAAGTTAGAACAGTTTAAAATTTAAAACCACTTAAAAGTTAAAAACAGGCACTGTGCACAAGAATTCCATTTGCGATCTGTTAAAACAGAGCGTTCAGACAAATCAACCCAGACGGTTTTAATTCAGACTGGAGGACATTCCATGGGTGCGGCTACACCCATGAGTGCAAATGAAGGTCGACTGCAGCAGCTGCAAAATGGACTATGCTCGAAGACTGGATCTTTTTTTCTTATTTGCAGTGAGAACAGTGAGCACAACATGTTTATGCAAAATGACTGAAGACGCTCGCACAAGATGCTGACAGCACTGCACATAGCTCTGAGTAACTGGAAAAACTCTGATCTTTATGTATTCATCCTGCAGAACGGGGAGGAGTTACACAGTCTGATTGCCACAGGGAGGAAGGACCTCCTGTGGTGTTCTGTGTTGCACCTTGGTGGTCTCACTCTGTGGCTGAAGGTGCTCTGAGAGGACATCAGTGTGGCATGCAGGGGGTGGGATGTGTTGTCACGGATGGTGAGCAGTTTCCTCAACATCCTCCTCTCCAATACCTCCCCCGCAGCCTCCAGCTCCACCCCAAGAAGATGAGGCTGGAGACCACCTAGTGATAAAACATCTGCAGTGTATTTCTACAGACACTGAAAGATCTGAGCCTCCTGAGGAAATGCAGTCGGCTCCGACCTTTCTTATACACAGCATCTGTATTTACAGTCCAGTCCAGTTTGTTGTCTGTGTGGACACCCAGGTACTTGTAGTAGTCCACAGTTTTGACCCCATAAGTCCAGAGCAGCCCTGTGACAAACTGGTGTCCTGTCCAGGGTGTACGCCTCACGCTCTATGACTGCTGGGATAGGCTCCAGCCCCCCGTGACCCTTAACTGGAGTAAGCAGTTGAAGATGAGCAAGTGAGTGTGTATGTTTAATATGACTGGAGCATTTTTACATTGTAACCTCTGTGTAATTCTTCATTGACACCTACCTGGCTACAGTTGCCACCCTGGGATGACAACTTAAGTGGTATCAAAAACCTGCTTGGCCCATGGACCAAATGTGTATATCGCCCACAGAGGTTAATTATGAGAACTAGAGTCCGCAATCCCAATGCTGCCTACTGAAAGCGGATGTCCCTTCATGGACAGCGACATGACGCCTCCTAATCGGGCAAAATACTGACCAAGTGTCCAGATGTTAATACATTTTCAATTTCAATATGTGAGTAAACACACACACACACACACACACACACACAAAAGCTCACAAAATACATAAATACGTACATAGTATTAAACTTACTCATATATATATATATATATATATATATATATATATATATATATATATTATACACACACACACACACACAAATTAACTTTGACAGGGTTCCAATAAAGTTCTCCACCGCACAACACAGACGAGACACCTGCAGCTTTAAACGATTTCTTATTCTATGAGCGAATGGTTTCATCAGCCAATATTTCTGAAAGCAAATGCGTCATCAACTACAGAATTTTTTTTTTTCTTTCAGTGTTGAAACTTTAAACAGATCTGATATGTTCCAGCTTCTGCAGACATGAAGGCACAATATCAAACAATCCGGACAGGCACACAGAGTGACTGTAAACAGCACAGCGCGGGACATTATAATCTCGGAGCAGCAGCTCAGTTATTTAAAGCTAAAAAAAAAAAAAAAATTGTTGGTCTTGTCGAACAACTTTGATCACTAATGACAAGTATTTTAACTAGACATCATTCTAGCAGGGAAAAATATCAACTCAACATAAGTGAAGAGTTAATGGTCCACGTCGTCAGATGACACAGGTGCGGCAGGAAACATACAGCTGTTTATCAACCAAATATCACAGACAATGTGACAAGAAGAACCAAAACCACTTACTTATGGAAGGAAATATTGTCTCCCTTCCTCTGTTTGTGGCTTTGCCAAAATGCACAGCTTTCCAGCATATTCCACATGATTCTTGATGACACTAACTGTGCGTCTATGGGCACTGCCCACTGAGTTGCCCAGAATTAAAATGCCAACCACGCCTCCTTGCCGGGACACGGCTCAGTATGACTGCGGACTGTAGTTCTCCGAATTTACCTCTGTGATATCGCCTTACAGTAAAGAGGGCGTGCCAGCTTTGGCAGAAAACTCACAGTGATGGGTGAGGCAGCGACAACCAGTGAAGAATCTCAGAGCACAATGATACAGCAGGGTCAAGGACTGTAGACAACTGGTGGAAGTGCCACCGTATCACCATAGTCCAGTAAGGGCAATAAGGTAGCAGTTATCAGGAGCGTCCCAGTACTTAATGCTGCGTTTACACATAACGACGACAAGTCACGAATGTCACGAAGTACACATTCTTGGCCACTGATCACGAATGTGATGATTCGGGGCAGAGGCATCAGGTGTCCTCAGGAACTGCTGCAACCTGTTACCACACGTTACGATTAATGGCACATGTTGCTGGAGAATTATCAGGAACCATTACGCACGGTCAGGAATAGTGTTCCGCGCTGTTGAGCGCTATTGCGCAGCGCATCGTTAAGTTCTGTCACATTGTGAACAAGGTGAATTGTCTCCACACACACACCCCCATATTCATCCAACTGAATTCAGATCGCCCCAGTTTTTCAGAAGAACTTTGTGACTGTATGTGTAGTTGGGCTCTGTGCCATGGAGTGGTGCAGAGAGGAGGAGGACAGAGCCAGATGTGTGGCTTCATGCGGCTCTCGTCTCGTGCATTTTTCCAAACATCAGGCACATGCAGCAGGTGGAACACCTGCAGGAGCGCGCTGAAGAGCACTGAAATTAGACTTTTAGCCGACTTGGTGTCAGCAATCAAACTGAATGTGGTGCAGCAGGGTTTAATTGTGAGCGCACTTCTTCCTCTGCCGGACTGGAGGAGGTGCAGAGATGTCTGGCTGCACGTGAGTCTCCTCTCGCTCCTCTGGTTGCTCAGACTCATCTCCCCGCTCATCGGTTACAACAGCAGGTGGAACACCTGCAGGAGTGTCCTGAGGAGCATCAGCAGGAACTGTGGAACGACATTTGGAGCCGAGTTTAATTATGCACACGTGACAGAAAACTGATTCGTCGTGGCGCACAGTGAAATGTGACGCTGTGTTACAAGTCGTGTCAAAACTTGACAGTTTCCATGTCACTTTGTAATAATGCGTTACAGTTTGGGCTCCAAGAACCATCACAGGAACCACTACGAACGTTGTCATGTTCTATTAAGGATCATTACTCAAGACGGATCAATACCCTCAGTTGCAACCTCCACGACGTGAGACGAAATGAGGGTGGTGTGTGACATTTGTGGAAGATTTTTTGACAAAAACATGCTCCACGAATATCAAGAATATCACGCACCAACACGCTCTATTAAGAAACCTATTCAGATGCGTTAAGTCACATTAAGAATGTCAGGAATGTGTCACGAATGACAGAAAAATGACATTTGTAATGCGTCTTGGTTATGTGTAAACGCACCTTAAGGAAAAACATGACTTATTTCTGTAAAGGAAGCCGAGCTTCACCCTTATTTTGGAGATCGAGTAAGATGAACTTTAAAAGAGAGCTCTGTGTCAGTAATTAATCCCAAATATTTGTAACTGCTGACTAGCGTGAGGGTTTTACCTCAAGCAGTTTTAACTAATGGTATATTCTCCAAGGAAGCAGGTGACTGAAAAAAAAACATTATTTTGGATTCTTCAGCATTCAAGACCTGTTCAAATTTCTCTAGAAGGCAGTGCACTACATCAAAAGCGGACTGCAAAAACTGAAATGCCTGTATAATTGAATTTGAACAACAGATTACAGTGTCATCTGCATAAAGATAATAGATAAAGCAAGTGAGAAATAAAGACTTCTAAAACTGAAAACACTGTTTGTGTAACCCAATAACACCTCTGGAATGATTTACAAGACATCTTGTGTACGTCAGAGCGCACGCTACCTCAAAGCTAACTTCCAGTCTTTTCAAAAGCTCATGTTTTTGTAAAGACACACCCTCCTGCAGACGCTGTTAAAATGTAAATAAAATATTCATTATAACTAACTGGTTTTAATCTAATCTTTATTTAACCCATTGAGATCGAGACCTCTTTTGCAAGATCTGGACAAATTCTAAAGTTTCCAATTCACCTAAACTACACATCTTTTAAATGTGGGAGGAAACTGGAGCACCCGGAGGAAACGTACGCAAACACACGGAGAACAAGCAAAGGCCACAGGTGGGAATCAAACCCATGACCTTGCTGTGAGGCAACAGTGCTAACCACTAAGCCACCATGCTACCCATTGAGTTTATTCTGCAACATCAATATAAACATACAGAGGTGAATGTATTAATTATACATGAATAACACAATAAAGCATAAACACTTATTTCCATTGTGGTCCTTGTGAAATTATCACATGACAAAATAGAGGCGCTTGACTGAAGAAATGTAGAAACATGTATAATTATATACACATACAGGATAGACAGAGACAGACACATAGACAGACAGACAGACAGACAGACAGACAGACAGACAGCACTGGGATACCAATTAAACTACTGCAAATGATAAAGAAGGCAATACTCATTTGGCCGAGGGTATTTTAGCATTATAGCATTATATTTATTCATATCTGCAGTCAAAGTGGTCACATGGTAATTTATGTCACTGTTTTCATGTTGTCGGAACATGAAGAATTAAACCAAACACGCCTGAAAACCTACAATTTGACACAAAGATCACACAAATATAAACCGGAAAAATATTTTGGGGTCAATTTGGCGCCATCTTGAAATTAGACGTCTTGGATTTCAGCCATGCTGTAAAACAGGTCCACTTGATGTAGAACAGCCTGCTATGAATATTATATAAATCACACAAGTTGCAGCATTTATAACAGAAAGGAATTTTTCAGGAGGTCATTTTGGCAGCCATCTTGGAAAATGGCTGCCATCTTCAGATTTCAAGTGGCGTATTGACCAGATTTAGTCAATACTACAGTGGGAATCATTATGGTAAATTTGGTGTTTGTATCAGCATTTGCACAATTTTGTTGTAAAATCAAATGTTATCTTCTCCACGACGTGAAGCAGGACAGGACGATGGTCTCCATGAACGCCGTGTGGCACTTCAGGAGTCAAATCAGCAGGATGCAGTCATGTTGCCAGGTCTGTATTCATCATTTGTTACTTAGTGCAAACAAGACTGAACAAACTGTCTGCTTGATGTATTTTTAACGCTGCCTGCAGCAGTTAGAACGCAACCACACCAACGGTGGTTGGTCCATGATCCGTGTAAACGCCCCCCCAGTGGGTTAATTGGAAAGTTCAAAGTGTGAAAAAGAAATTTATTTTCACAGTGACTCTTTTTAAAGTTAAAAACTGCAAGAATGCAGTAAATGTAAATTAGATCAAATTGTGAACCCGGTCAGCCAAGCACAGGTGGAGCTGAGGTGGCTGAGCGTCCGCTGAGCTCCATGAAGGAACAAAACAAACACACACCACTTCTGCTGAGCGGTGGAATGTATTTATCCTTAAAGTGGCAGATAAATACAGTTATCATCATTACCTGGTCACAGACGGTGCGCACATCCTCATCTGTTTGAAAAAGAATTTGACGTTATCAAAATTCAATTTTCACCTGAATATGCTCAGTGAGAAGCTCACGGGTCAAATGTTTGGACAGTCCACTCCGAGTTGTGGCTTCATGTTGGTTCCGGGGAAGTGCGCTGTGATTACGTAAGTGCGTCTCCCGTCCAGCAGCACAGTGTGTCCTCGCTGCAGGCTGGACGCTGCACTGGACGCTGTTGTCGTGCGTTACCTGTGCTGCTCCACAGCCTGTCTAGTGTCGGATTCCCTGTTTGGGAATCCGCTAGCTTAGCGTAGCTACTAGCTCTTAGCCGTTTTAGCATGGCGGCTTCTCCTGTCTCTCCCGTACTTTTCTGCTCTGGGTGTGAAATGTTTAGTTATTCCTCGGCCTCTTTTAGCAGTAACGGTACATGTAATAAGTGCAGCTTATTCGTAGCTTTGGAGGCCAGGCTGGGCGAATTGGAGGCTCGGCTCCGCACCGTGGAAAATTCTACAGCTAGCCAGGCCCCTGTAGTCGGTGCGGACCAAGGTAGCTTAGCCGCCGTTAGTTCCCCCCTGGCAGACCCCGTGCAGTCGGGAAGGCAGGCTGACTGGGTGACTGTGAGGAGGAAGCGTAGCCCTAAACAGAAGCCCCGTGTACACCGCCAACCCGTTCACATCTCTAACCGTTTTTCCCCACTCGACGATACACTCGCCGAGGATCAAACTCTGGTTATTGGCGACTCTGTTTTGAGAAATGTGAAGTTAGCGACACCAGCAACCATTGTCAATGGTCTTCCGGGGGCCAGAGCAGGCGACATCGAAGGACATTTGAAATTGCTGGCTAAGGCTAAGCGTAAATTTGGTAAGATTGTAATTCACGTCGGCAGTAATGACACTCGGTTACGCCAATCGGAGGTCACTAAAATTAACATTGAATCGGTGTGTAACTTTGCAAAAACAATGTCGGACTCTGTTGTTTTCTCTGGGCCCCTCCCCAATCAGACCGGGAGTGACATGTTTAGCCGCATGTTCTCCTTGAATTGCTGGCTGTCTGAGTGGTGTCCAAAAAATGAGGTGGGCTTCATAGATAATTGGCAAAGCTTCTGGGGAAAACCTGGTCTTGTTAGGAGAGACGGCATCCATCCCACTTTAGAGGGAGCAGCTCTCATTTCTAGAAATCTGGCCAATTTTTTGGGATCCTCCAAACTGTGACTGTCTAGCGTTGGGACCAGGAGGCAGAGCTGTGGTCTTATACACCTCTCTGCAGCTTCTCTCCCCCTTGCTTCCCCTCATTACCCCATCCCCGTAGAGACGGTGCCTGCTCCCAGACCACCAATAACTAGCAAAAATCTATTTAAGCATAAAAATTCAAAAAGAAAAAATAATATAGCACCTTCAATTGCACCAGACTAAAACAGTTAAATGTGGTCTATTAAACATTAGGTCTCTTTCTTCTAAGTCCCTGTTGGTAAATGATATAATAATTGATCAACGTATTGATTTATTCTGCCTAACAGAAACTTGGTTACAGCAGGATGAATATGTTAGTTTAAATGAGTCAACACCCCCGAGTCACACTAACTGTCAGAATGCTCGTAGCACGGGCCGGGGCGGAGGATTAGCAGCAATCTTCCATTCCAGCTTATTAATTAATCAAAAACCTAGACAAAGCTTTAATTCATTTGAAAGCTTGTCTCTTAGTCTTGTCCATCCAAATTGGAAGTCCCAAAAACCAGTTTTATTTGTTATTATCTATCGTCCACCTGGTCTTACTGTGAGTTTCTCTGTGAATTTTCAGACCTTTTGTCTGACTTAGTGCTTAGCTCAGATAAGATAATTATAGTGGGCGATTTTAACATCCACACAGATGCTGAGAATGACAGCCTCAACACTGCATTTAATCTATTATTAGACTCTATCGGCTTTGCTCAAAAAGTAAATGAGTCCACCCACCACTTTAATCATATTTTAGATCTTGTTCTGACTTATGGTATGGAAATTGAAGACTTAACAGTATTCCCTGAAAACTCCCTTCTGTCTGATAATTTCTTAATAACATTTACATTTACTCTGATGGACTACCCAGCAGTGGGGAATAAGTTTCATTACACTAGAAGTCTTTCAGAAAGCGCTGTAACTAGGTTTAAGGATATGATTCCTTCTTTATGTTCTCTAATGTCATATACCAACACAGAGCAGAGTAGCTACCTAAACTCTGTAAGGGAGTTAGAGTATCTTGTCAATAGTTTTACATCCTCATTGAAGACAACTTTGGATGCTGTAGCTCCTCTGAAAAAGAGAGCTTTAAATCAGAAGTGTCTGACTCCGTGGTATAACTCACAAACTCGTAGCTTAAAGCAGATAACCCGTAAGTTGGAGAGGAAATGGCGTCTCACTAATTTAGAAGATCTTCACTTAGCCTGGAAAAAGAGTTTGTTGCTCTATAAGAAAGCCCTTCGTGAAGCTAGGACATCTTTCTACTCATCACTAATTGAAGAAAATAAGAACAACCCCAGGTTTCTTTTCAGCACTGTAGCCAGGCTGACAAAGAGTCAGAGCTCTATTGAGCTGAGTATTCCATTAACTTTAACTAGTAATGACTTCATGACTTTCTTTGCTAACAAAATTTTGACTATTAGAGAAAAAATTACTCATAACCATCCCAAAGATGTATCGTTATCTTTGGCTGCTTTCAGTGATGCCGGTATTTGGTTAGACTCTTTCTCTCCGATTGTTCTGTCTGAGTTATTTTCATTAATTACTTCATCCAAACCATCAACATGCTTATTAGACCCCATTCCTGCCAGGCTGCTCAAGGAAGTCCTACCATTATTTAATGCTTCAATCTTAAATATGATCAATCTATCTTTGTTAGTTGGTTATGTACCACAGGCCTTTAAGGTGGCAGTAATTAAACCATTACTTAAAAAGCCATCACTTGACCCAGCTATCTTAGCTAATTATAGGCCAATCTCCAACCTTCCTTTTCTCTCAAAGATTCTTGAGAGGGTAGTTGTAAAACAGCTAACTGATCACCTGCAGAGGAATGGTCTATTTGAAGAGTTTCAGTCAGGTTTTAGAATTCATCATAGTACAGAAACAGCATTAGTGAAGGTTACAAATGATCTTCTTATGGCTTCGGACAGTGGACTTATCTCTGTGCTTGTTCTGTTGGACCTCAGTGCTGCTTTTGATACTGTTGACCATAAAATTTTATTACAGAGATTAGAGCATGTCATAGGTATTAAAGGCATTGCGCTGCGGTGGTTTGAATCATATTTGTCTAATAGATTACAGTTTGTTCATGTAAATGGGGAATCTTCTTCACAGACTAAAGTTAATTATGGAGTTCCACAAGGTTCTGTGCTAGGACCAATTTTATTCACTTTATACATGCTTCCCTTGGGCAGTATTATTAGACGGTATTGCTTAAATTTTCATTGTTACGCAGATGATACCCAGCTTTATCTATCCATGAAGCCAGAGGATACGCACCAATTAGCTAAACTGCAGGATTGTCTTACAGACATAAAGACATGGATGACCTCTAATTTCCTGCTTTTAAACTCAGATAAAACTGAAGTTATTGTACTTGGCCCCACAAATCTTAGAAGCATGGTGTCTAACCAGATCGTTACTCTGGATGGCATTTCCCTGATCTCTAGTAATACTGTGAGAAATCTTGGAGTTATTTTTGATCAGGATATGTCATTCAAAGCGCATATTAAACAAATATGTAGGACTGCCTTTTTGCATTTACGCAATATCTCTAAAATCAGAAAGGTCTTGTCTCAGAGTGATGCTGAAAAACTAATTCATGCATTTATTTCCTCTAGGCTGGACTATTGTAATTCATTATTATCAGGTTGTCCTAAAAGTTCCCTAAAAAGCCTTCAGTTGGTTCAGAATGCTGCAGCTAGAGTACTGACGGGGACTAGCAGGAGAGAGCATATCTCACCCGTGTTGGCCTCCCTTCATTGGCTTCCTGTTAATGCTAGAATAGAATTTAAAATTCTTCTTCTTACTTATAAGGTTTTGAATAATCAGGTCCCATCTTATCTTAGGGACCTCGTAGTACCATATTACCCCATTAGAGCGCTTCGCTCTCAGACTGCGGGCTTACTTGTAGTTCCTAGGGTTTGTAAGAGTAGAATGGGAGGCAGAGCCTTCAGCTTTCAGGCTCCTCTCCTGTGGAACCAGCTCCCAATTCAGATCAGGGAGACAGATACCCTCTCTACTTTTAAGATTAGGCTTAAAACTTTCCTTTTCGCTAAGGCTTATAGTTAGGGCTGGATCGGGTGACCCTGGACCATCCCTTGGTTATGTTGCTTTAGACGTAGACTGTGTTTCATAATTATTGTATGGCCTTGCCTTGCAATGTGGAGCGCCTTGGGGCAACTGTTTGTTGTGATTTGGCGCTATACAAGAAAAAAGTTGATTGATTGATTGATTGACTTGAAGCACAGAATGCTCTTTCTTCCACAAGGAACCAAAGTCAGCCAAGTTCCTGCCTGGAAAAGCAGTTCCACTGCACCTGAACCTTCAGGAAATCAGACAATCACAGGCCTTCGATAGGACGCCACATCAATGTCCACAACGCTAATGTTTTTACTGCAGGACTTACAAAAGATAAAATTCTTTTTTTTTTCCAAACATTGAAAAGGTTCGACAGTTCAGTCTGGTCTCAGTTCTGGACCATTAACAAGTGGATGTGGTGCAATTTTCACACCCACGCAGTCCATGTGTCTGTTACCATGACGATGCAACTCGGAGCCCATTTTTCAGGAGGCCTTTTGGGTCCCAGAGTCATAAACCAGGATGCAGAAGAACCAATTTAACAACCAGACGACACATTCAGGGAGCGTCCGCCATCAGGCGCACGGCAGCCCCACATGTCTGTGTGTTGGGGGACTGCAGGTCATAAAGTTCAAGGATAAGCAGCAGAAAATTAACAAATTAATTAATTTGAAAAACAACAAAAACACTGTGTCCAATACTTAAAATTTAATTGTTATATTAAACTGCAATATAAAAACTCGTCAGTGTGGCAGTGGGTCTGTGTGTGTCATACGGTGTGTGAACTTTGCGGCTGGTCCGCAGATCGTGTGTGCACCAAACCGTGGAGGCGGTACTTTGTGACGTCATAATGCTGATTCTTGAAACACTGGAGAAAATAAAGAACAGGAAGGTTTTTCAGTCAGGTCAGGATCTGCCTCAGGTCTCTGTTCAAAACAGACAGACAGAGGTGATGATGTGACCTCCGGTGAGGAGATTTTGGAGTAGTTTGGTCAAAGGCAAAGTTCACAGAAAACACTCTGAAAAACATCATCTTTTTTTTTTTTTTTTTTGCATATCTCACTCAAATTATTTCTTTGCAGTGTCAGTGAACGCAACATGTGGACCATCTGACTCTAAAACTGATCTATGAACTGAGCCCCGGGCTGGACACGCTGAGCGTGCAGGCTGCGTGCACAGGCTGCGTGCACAGGCTGCGTGCACAGGCTGCGTGCACAGGCTGCGTGCACAGGCTGCGTGCACAGGCTGCGTGCACAGGCTGCGTGCACAGGCTGCGTGCACAGGCTGAACAGATAAACTGGTTTAGTTAATAACTAGAGCCAACCTGGTCCTGGTAAAAGAAGATGATCATCTGATGTCAGCAGGGCTCAGAGGAAATATTAATGCAAATTCATACAGATTAATTAACAACTAAACACTCGTGAGCGTCACCTCTGCTGATCACACACACACACACACACACACACACACACACACACTTTAGTTTGTGTCAAAGACGTCACACACCCCTCCCCC
Source organism: Thalassophryne amazonica (assembly GCF_902500255.1). Taxonomy (NCBI): domain Eukaryota; kingdom Metazoa; phylum Chordata; class Actinopteri; order Batrachoidiformes; family Batrachoididae; genus Thalassophryne; species Thalassophryne amazonica. The sequence continues at coordinate 3,466,170 of NC_047105.1, read as the reverse complement.
CATTCAAAGGTATTTCACACCTGCTTTTGTGTGTGTGTGTTGCTTAAACACGTATGTTTGATCAGCAAACACACAGACACTCGTCAGCACAATTAGCACTCACATCTATTTCAAGAAGCAACATTCTTCACTGTGTGTGTGTGTGTGTGTGTGTGTGTGTATAAAGAGCTCACTGCTCTTCTTCTGCACATTCAGAACATTTTATTTTGGAGATTTTCTGTCCTGTTCACTGCAGGTTTTTGTTTTTTTTGTTTGTTTTTTTATTAATATATAATTTAACCTGCCCAAAAAACCTCACTCATTCATTTTCCTCATGTACATATTTAATCTGTTTGTCTGTTTCTCCTTTGTACATTTTTTTTGGTACAAAAGTTTATTTTTTACTGATTCAAAGGTTTTTTTCTGTGTGAATTGTTGCGTATTCAGTGTTTGTCGATAGATGTTTGTACAGTTCGAGCCCGGAGTCAGAGTCCTTATGTTCTCTTGAGGTACCTGGTGAGTAAAACCTGTTCTGATTCTCACCGTCCAAACCGTTTCTGATTGGTGGTTGGATCATGGATGGCAGCACCAGCTGACCAGATGTCCCCGTTTTCTGGGGACAGTCCCCGTTTTTCACAGTCTGTTCCAGACTGAAATCATCTTGGCAAACAGACCTCGAAGAGGAATGCCAGGCTGCTGTGCATCTTCTGGCCAACAGAGGGGGCTGGTTGACTGCTGATGAACCAAATCATCCCAAAAACCAGTCCCATTGTTTTCCCAGTCCCTTTGATGTGCATGCTCGACCCCTCACATTAGTGTCCCTTAATGTGTGGCGCTAAGCTAGCAGCGACTGGGAGAAACATGAAGCAGGGTGCAAAGACAAACTGAGGACAGAACAGTCAAATAAAACCAGCCTGTAGGTCCCCGCCACCAAACTCTGAGAACAAAGTGGTTTTGGGTTCCCTGATGGATTTTGAACATTTTTGACTTGGGCTGCCCTCTTCAAACTTCAGGGTATCTTCGGGGGGACAAAGGTTAAACTAGTCTCAAAATTTAAAATTGTCCCATTTCTGTCAATATGCATATCAAATTACTCATCTACTCATAACAATTCCAAAAATATATAGTTTGTTATGCATTTGATCTCAAATGAGGGCGCTATGGCCCAAAATATCAAAAGGTCAGTGAACTTTATATGAATAACTGGTAAACACCTTTAACCATGATCAGTTTTTTATAATATTAGCATCTAATCATGTTTTTCAGCACAGAAATTCATCTAAGCAGCTTAAAAAAAATTAACGATGGAAGTCTTGGATTTCAGAATGACTCCACTCATCAACCAGGGAAGGTCCAAGCAAAAGTGGCATTTAAGTCAATACTGGGTATTAAAAACGGGCAGAAATTACTGTCTGTGTTCATAAGTTCATAAACAATAAATTAAATCAAACTGAGATTTTGATGGTAAGCAGGCCTACCTCATGTTTTTATCACTGTTTTAAAAGTATTGGGTGAAGAGTTCAGTGCCCTTCTTTGTGGATCACAACCTTATTTTATGCTCGATACATTAATTATAACAGGTGGATTTCTTTAATCTGTACTTTCTCTTGAAATCAATCAATCAATCAATTTTTTTTTTTATATAGCGCCAAATCACAACAAACAGTTGCCCCAAGGCGCTTTATATTGTAAGGCAAAAACCATACAATAATTACGGAAAAACCCCAACGGTCAAAACGACCCCCTGTGAGCAAGCACTTGGCTACAGTGGGAAGGAAAAACTCCCTTTTAACAGGAAGAAACCTCCAGCAGAACCAGGCTCAGGGAGGGGCAGTATTCTGCTGGGACTGGTTGGGGCTGAGGGAGAGAACCAGGAAAAAGACATGCTGTGGAGGGGAGCAGAGATCAATCACTAATGATTAAATGCAGAGTGGTGCATACAGAGCAAAAAGAGAAAGAAACAGTGCATCATGGGAACCCCCCAGCAGTCTACGTCTATAGCAGCATAACTAAGGGATGGTTCAGGGTCACCTGATCCAGCCCTAACTATAAGCTTTAGCAAAAAGGAAAGTTTTAAGCCTAATCTTAAAAGTAGAGAGGGTGTCTGTCTCCCTGATCTGAATTGGGAGCTGGTTCCACAGGAGAGGAGCCTGAAAGCTGAAGGCTCTGCCTCCCATTCTACTCTTACAAACCCTAGGAACTACAAGTAAGCCTGCAGTCTGAGAGCGAAGTGCTCTATTGGGGTGATATGGTACTATGAGGTCCCTAAGATAAGATGGGACCTGATTATTCAAATCCTTATAAGTAAGAAGAAGAATTTTAAATTCTATTCTAGAATTAACAGGAAGCCAATGAAGAGAGGCCAATATGGGTGAGATATGCTCTCTACTTCTAGTCCCCGTCAGTACTCTAGCTGCAGCATTTTGAATTAACTGAAGGCTTTTTAGGGAACTTTTAGGACAACCTGATAATAATGAATTACAATAGTCCAGCCTAGAGGAAATAAATGCATGAATTAGTTTTTCAGCATCACTCTGAGACAAGACCTTTCTGATTTTAGAGATATTGCGTAAATGCAAAAAAGCAGTCCTACATATTTGTTTAATATGCACTTTTAATGACATATCCTGATCAAAAATGACTCCAAGATTTCTCACAGTATTACTAGAGGTCAGGGTAATGCCATCCAGAGTAAGGATCTGGTTAGACACCATGTTTCTAAGATTTGTGGGGCCAAGTACAATAACTTCAGTTTTATCTGAGTTTAAAAGCAGGAAATTAGAGGTCATCCATGTCTTTATGTCTGTAAGACAATCCTGCAGTTTAGCTAATTGGTGTGTGTCCTCTGGCTTCATGGATAGATAAAGCTGGGTATCATCTGCGTAACAATGAAAATTTAAGCAATACCGTCTAATAATACTACCTAAGGGAAGCATGTATAAAGTGAATAAAATTGGTCCTAGCACAGAACCTTGTGGAACTCCATAATTAACTTTAGTCTGTGAAGAAGATTCCCCATTTACATGAACAAATTGTAATCTATTAGACAAATATGATTCAAACCACCGCAGCGCAGTGCCTTTAATACCTATGGCATGCTCTAATCTCTGTAATAAAATTTTATGGTCAACAGTATCAAAAGCAGCACTGAGGTCTAACAGAACAAGCACAGAGATGAGTCCACTGTCCGAGGCCATAAGAAGATCATTTGTAACCTTCACTAATGCTGTTTCTGTACTATGATGAATTCTAAAACCTGACTGAAACTCTTCAAATAGACCATTCCTCTGCAGATGATCAGTTAGCTGTTTTACAACTACCCTTTCAAGAATTTTTGAGAGAAAAGGAAGGTTGGAGATTGGCCTATAATTAGCTAAGATAGCTGGGTCAAGTGATGGCTTTTTAAGTAATGGTTTAATTACTGCCACCTTAAAAGCCTGTGGTACATAGCCAACTAACAAAGATAGATTGATCATATTTAAGATCGAAGCATTAAATAATGGTAGGGCTTCCTTGAGCAGCCTGGTAGGAATGGGGTCTAATAAACATGTTGATGGTTTGGATGAAGTAACTAATGAAAATAACTCAGACAGAACAATCGGAGAGAAAGAGTCTAACCAAATACCGGCATCACTGAAAGCAGCCAAAGATAACGATACGTCTTTGGGATGGTTATGAGTAATTTTTTCTCTAATAGTTAAAATTTTGTTAGCAAAGAAAGTCATGAAGTCATTACTAGTTAAAGTTAATGGGATACTCAGCTCAATAGAGCTCTGACTCTTTGTCAGCCTGGCTACAGTGCTGAAAAGAAACCTGGGGTTGTTCTTATTTTCTTCAATTAGTGATGAGTAGAAAGATGTCCTAGCTTTACGGAGGGCTTTTTTATAGAGCAACAGACTCTTTTTCCAGGCTAAGTGAAGATCTTCTAATTTAGTGAGACGCCATTTCCTCTCCAACTTACGGGTTATCTGCTTTAAGCTACGAGTTTGTGAGTTATACCACGGAGTCAGGCACTTCTGATTTAAAGCTCTCTTTTTCAGAGGAGCTACAGCATCCAAAGTTGTCTTCAATGAGGATGTAAAACTATTGACGAGATACTCTATCTCACTTACAGAGTTTAGGTAGCTACTCTGCACTGTGTTGGTATATGGCATTAGAGAACATAAAGAAGGAATCATATCCTTAAACCTAGTTACAGCGCTTTCTGAAAGACTTCTAGTGTAATGAAACTTATTCCCCACTGCTGGGTAGTCCATCAGAGTAAATGTAAATGTTATTAAGAAATGATCAGACAGAAGGGAGTTTTCAGGGAATACTGTTAAGTCTTCTATTTCCATACCATAAGTCAGAACAAGATCTAAGATATGATTAAAGTGGTGGGTGGACTCATTTACTTTTTGAGCAAAGCCAATAGAGTCTAATAATAGATTAAATGCAGTGTTGAGGCTGTCATTCTCAGCATCTGTGTGGATGTTAAAATCGCCCACTATAATTATCTTATCTGAGCTAAGCACTAAGTCAGACAAAAGGTCTGAAAATTCACAGAGAAACTCACAGTAATGACCAGGTGGACAATAGATAATAACAAATAAAACTGGTTTTTGGGACTTCCAATTTGGATGGACAAGACTAAGAGTCAAGCTTTCAAATGAATTAAAGCTCTGTCTGGGTTTTTGATTAATTAATAAGCTGGAATGGAAGATTGCTGCTAATCCTCCGCCTCGGCCTGTGCTACGAGCATTCTGACAGTTAGTGTGACTCGGGGGTGTTGACTCAGTTAAACTAACATATTCATCCTGCTGTAACCAGGTTTCTGTAAGGCAGAATAAATCAATATGTTGATCAATTATTATATCATTTACCAACAGGGACTTAGAAGAGAGAGACCTAATGTTTAATAGACCACATTTAACTGTTTTAGTCTGTGGTGCAGTTGAAGGTGCTATATTATTTTTTCTTTTTGAATTTTTATGCTCAAATAGATTTTTGCTGGTTATTGGTGGTCTGGGAGCAGGCACCGTCTCTACGGGGATGGGGTAATGAGGGGATGGCAGGGGGAGAGAAGCTGCAGAGAGGTGTGTAAGACTACAACTCTGCTTCCTGGTCCCAACCCTGGATAGTCACGGTTTGGAGGATTTAAGAAAATTGGCCAGATTTCTAGAAATGAGAGCTGCTCCATCCAAAGTGGGATGGATGCCGTCTCTCCTAACAAGACCAGGTTTTCCCCAGAAGCTTTGCCAATTATCTATGAAGCCCACCTCATTTTTTGGACACCACTCAGACAGCCAGCAATTCAGGGAGAACATGCGGCTAAACATGTCACTCCCGGTACTGGAGGACAGTACATTCTTTGGAAATTTACAAAGAATGTACTGTCCTCCAATCAGATACAGTAACCATAAGTGTATGATGACACATTAATATGATTTACTTGGAATGGACTGGTCGGTTGTTCCTGGTCGTGGAACAACCGACCAGCTCTTCAATCTCACAAGGAGCCTGGGAGTATGCCCATCCAGTCTACATGTGTTTTGTGGACTTGGAGAAGGCATATGATCGGGTACCCCGGGAAATACTGTGGGAGGTGCTGTGGTTAGTATGGAGTGAGGGGGTCCCTTCTCAGGGCCATCCAGTCTCTGTACTTACAAAGCGAGAGCTGTGTTCGGGTGCTCAACTGTTGGGAAAGTGTAAGTACACGGACCCACAACAGGGGGCGCAAATGAACGGACAATGGAATAGGTCAAATAACAACACTTTACTGTTGCGAACGTGCACAACAAATACAACAAATTACAACAATGGACAAAATTCAATTCACAAAGGTGTCTTGTGGGCAGGCTCGAAGATAGGAGACGCCTCTCCAAAGCAGAACCGGAACCACACGGTTTCCTCCGCCACAGGACCCCGGGAATACTGGAGCCGCCAAGTTCCGAACTCCCAGGTGGCCACTGCCTCCGCGTGTCGGACCTGGTACTGCTGGCGAGGAACAAGAACACAATTAAACGTGGGCGCGTTTGCACCCAGCAACCTGCACGGCAGGGAAGCTACCTCCACCTCTCGTTGGAGAAAAAAGTCTGCAATCACTCACAAAAATCACAAAGGTTACTGTCAAGCAGTCAGCTGAGATTATTACCTTCCAGGTAGAACGATATCTCGGCAAAGAGGTGGAGACGTCGTCCTGCTGATATACCCCTGCCGATCAGATGATTGGTAACAGCTGTTGCCGGTGATGCGTGACAGCTGTCACCCTGGCTGCTCCTGTGAGGCGGCTGCGCCCTCTGGTGCCTGGAGCCCGCACTCCAGACAGGGCGCCCTCTGGTGGTGGGCCAGCAGTACCTCCTCTTCTGGCGGCCCACACAACACTCAACAGTAAGTTGGACTTGTTTCTTGTAGGGATTGGCCTCCTCCAGGGCTGCGCCTTGTCACCAATCTTGTTTGTGATATTTATGGACAGGATATTGAGGCATAGTCGGGGGGTGGAGGGTTTCCAGTTTGGTGGGCTCAGGGTCTAATCACTGCTTTTTGTAGATGATGTGGTCCTGTTGACTTCATTGGCCTGTGACCTCCAACACTCACTGGATCGGTTCACAGCCGAGTGTGAAGCGGCTGGGATGAGGATCAGCACCTCTAAATGATGGATTGTCTACTCCGGGTAGGGAATACGGCCTTGCCCCAAATGAAGGAATTCAAGTACCTCTGGGTGTTGATCACGAGTGAGGGGACAGTGGAGTGAGATTAGCCAGAGAATCGGTGCAGCAGGGGCGGTGTTGCATTCAGTTTACTGTACCGTTGTGACGAAAAGGGAGCTGAGCCAAAAGGCGAAGCTCTCGATCTACTGGTCAATCTTCGTTCCTACTCTCACCTACGGTCATGAGGGTTGGGTCATGACCAAAAGAACTAGGTCTCGAGTACAAGCGCCCGAAATGGGCTTCCTCAGGATGGTGGCTGGTGTCTCCCTTAGAGATAGGGGGAGAAGCTCGGTCATCCGTGGGGAGCTCGGAGTAGAGCTGCTGCTCCTTCGCGTTAAAAGGAGCCAGCTGAGGTGGTTCGGGAATCTGGTAAAGATGCCCCCTGCGTGCCTCCCTAGCGAGGTGTTCCAGGCACATCTACCTGGGAGGAGGCCCCGGGGAAGACCCAGGACTAGGTGGAGAGATTATATCTCCACACTGGTCTGGTAACGCCTCGGGATCAGCCAGTCAGAAGTGGTTAATGTGCCCCGTGAAAGGGAAGTCTGGGGTCCCCTGCTGGTGCTGTTGCCCCCACGACCCGATCCCGGGTAAGTGGTTGAAGATACGTGAGTGAGTGATGAGTAAGTGGACTTAAAAACCTTGACATTCCTTTAGTTGCATAGAAACTCAAACTGTGCATCTTCAAGAAATTTACTGATTTTAGTGGCTTTCTATTGGTAAGTAAATTTTTTTTTTATTTTTATAACGACCAAGAAAATCAGTAAATGGCTTATGTACTGAAATCCCTTAATATACACATTATTTGTATAAATAAATAAAATAGAACTTTGAATGTGTGTGCTGTTGTCAATACATGTATATTCACTCATAGCAGTAATCTGTGTAAATCACTGTACAGGTGAGGCATTAGAAGTTTATTCAACGCTGTTGTTTTTCTTCAATTGTTCAGTGTTATAAAAGAACCATTTACCACCACCAGCACCTCCTCCCCCACCACGCCCCTTCCCATTCATTCCATGCCATTCAGACTCTTCAAGAGACAGGACCCACACAAAACAGCTGGACCTGACTCTGTCTCCCCATCCATGTTGAACAACTGTGCAGACCAGCTGCCCACAGACATCTTCAACACCTCACTGGAGACATACCAAGTGCCAGCATGCTTCAAGGTCTCCACCATCATCCCCATCCCCCCCCAAAAAACAAAGAACTACAGGACTTAATGACTACAGACCCATCGCCCTGACCTCTGTGGTGATGAAGACCTTTAAGGACATTGTCCTCACACACCTCAAGGCCATCTCTGACCCTCCCCTGAACCCTCTGCAGTTTGCCTACAAAGCCAACAGGCGTGTTGATGACGCTGTCAACATGGCCCTCCACCTCATCCTCCAGCATCTGGACTCCCCAGGAACCTACTTCAGGATTCTCTTTGTGGATGTCAGATCTGCTTTCAATACAATCATCCCGGCCCTGCTGCGTTTTCTTTCACCAGAACATCAAATCTAGGCTTACATCTCAGATGTGCATTCTGGCAAATTGTAGTTGAGCTTTCAGGTCTTCTTTTTTTTTTTTAGAAAACCCTCCTCTGTACCACTTCATCATGAAGCTGTATAACTGGGAATACAAAATGCAGAATTTGTATAGTGCACAATTTCTCCAATCACAGCCACAGAAGCCTGTAACTTCTTCTGGGTTGTCTGGGTGTCTTGGTGGCTTTCCTCACCCTTCTTCTTCTTGCACAGTCACTCAGTTTTCAAGTTCAAGACATATTCCGTGACTTGGAAATGTTCATGTATCCATCCCTTGACTTGTCTGATGAAAACTGGCAATAAAACTGGTTATTTACAGGTATTATAGCAAAGAGGCCAACTCAGCCACATGGGGTGTGCAGCCAGTACATTCTGAGTCCCGGTCCCAAGCCCGGATAAATGAGGAGGGTTGCGTGAGGAAGGGCATCCGGAGAGGAGAAAGGTAGACATATTGTGTGTGCAAGAGACCAAGTGGAAGGGAAGTAAGAGCAGGGTGATGTGCAGAGCTGCAGTAACTACAGAGGCATAAAGTTGATCAGCCACAGCATGAAGTTATGGGAAAGAGTAGTAGAAGCTAGGCTTAGAAAGATGAAGATCTGTGAGCAGCAATATGGTTTCATGCCGAGAAAGAGCACTACAGATGCAATGTTTGCTCTGAGAATACTGTTGGAAAAGTACAGAGAAGGACAGAAAGTGTTACATTGTGTGTTTGTGGACTTAGAAAAAACTTATGACAGGGTGCCAAGAGAAGAGTTGTGGTATTGTATGAGGAAGTCTGGAGTGGCAGAGAAGTATGTTAGGGTAGTGCAGGACATGTACAAGAATAGTGTGACAGCGGTGAGATGCGCAGTTGGAATGACAGACTCATTCAAGGTGGAGGTGGGATTACACCAAGGATCAGCTCTGAGTCCTTTCTTGTTCGCAGTCGTGATGGACAGGTTGACAGATGAGATCAGACAGGAGTCCCCATGGACTATGATGTTTAAAGATGACATTGTGATCTGTACTGAGTGGAGAGCAGGTTGAGTCTAGTCTGGAGAGGTGGAGATATGCTTTGGAGAGAAGGGGAATGAAAGTCAGTAGAAGCAAGACTGAGTACTGTGTGAATGAGAGGGAGCCCAGTGGAATAGTGCAGTTACAAGGAGTAGACGTGGTGAAAGTAGATGAGTTTAAATATTTGGGGTCAACTGTTCAAAGTAATGGAGAGTGTGGTAGAGAGGTGAAGAAGAGAGTGCAGGCAGGGTGGAGTGGGTGGAGAAAGGTGGCAGGAGTGATTTGTGACCGAAGAATATCAGCAAGAGTGAAGGAGAAAGTTTACAAGACAGTAGTGAGACCAGCTATGTTGTACGGTTTAGAGACGGTGGCACTAACAAAAAGACAGGAGGCAGAGCTGAAGATGTTGAGATTCCCTTTGGGAGTGACGAGGATGGACAGGATCAGGTGGGACGATTTGGAGACAAAGTCAGAGAGGCGAGACTGAGATGGTTTGGACATGTGCAGAGGACGGACCCAGGGTATATAGGGAGAAGGATGCTGAGGATGGAGCCACCAGGCAGGAGGAGAAGAGGGAGGACAAAGAGGAGGTTTATGGACGTGCTGAGGGAGGACATGCAGGTGGTTGGTGAGACAGAGGAAGATACAGAGGACAGGGTGAGATGGAAACGACTGATCTGCTGTGGCGACCCCTAATGGGAACAGCTGAAAGACAAAGAAGAAGAATAGCAAAGAGGCCCATTACTTATGCAACCCATCATCTTGGCTGTTATATTTTTAATTAATTTATTTCAAGTTGCGGAGATTTGCTTTCAGTTTGAGTTCAAGGTTGATCATTTTAGGATTTTTTTTGTAGTTTTTGCATTTTAAATGGCATAAACAAATTAAAATGTGTGAAATACCAAGTGTTCCAATACTTTTGGCCTGAACTATAGTTTGACGTATCCTTAAAATTCTACAAAATGAAATGCTGATCCAGAATCTGCATCCAGATCACCTCCAAAATTGAATGGAGTCGTCTTTGGTTGTGGTGAAAATTCTGTCAAAATCCGTGCAGTCGTTTTGATGTAATCCTGCTAACAGACTAGATAATAAACGTTGGTTCGTTTATTACGTCCTTGGTGGATGTAACAAATGTTGTTGTGAGCTCAGGATTTGGGTGTTATTGTGATCTTAAGTACCTGATTGTCCAATATTTTGGAAACATTGTATGTAAAATGTAAAAATTTTATGGTCTAATTAAGTTCATTCTGGAGCTATTTGGTATATTGAGACAGACAATGAAGGTCCTTTATAAGCCCATAATGCAAAGGTTTATGGGAGCTTTGCCCCCCTGGGTCCCCCCATGGGGTGCCGCCTGAGCGGCCCTGAACCCCCGGCTTTTTAAGGTGATTTTTTCCATCCCATGACTCTGCTAAAAAGTCCTGGTGAGAACCCTGCACCAAGGAAACCGGCGTCACAGGATCATCAACCCTCTTAAGGTGTTTTTGTTTTTTGGAGTTGGGTGGGGGTGGAATGTTACCATGGCAACTCTTTATTCTACTGCCATCTCTCTGTCTCACACCCCCCCCAGCTCTCCCTCTGCAGACACACCTGCCCTGCATACTAAAGCAGCACATCAGACGGGCTGCAGTTTGCAGTTTGACGTGACCTGCATGTGGAATCTCCCCGTGTGTCTGTGTGTGTGTGTGGACAGCTATCTCTGTGAAGACCACTGTGATATTAAGACCTCCACACCAAGGACAGGCTTCACTTTCCAAAGGCTCATTTCAGGGTTAAAGGTCATCTTAGTGCTTTGACTGCATTGTGCATAAACACATCAAGAGCTTTAAATAGCCGCAGGACAAAGCTTTAATCACTAGGGGGCAGATAAAAGTCTATCTATTCCCGCCTGAGTTTGACTGAATAATTCTGAAAGTATCTTGTCCACTCGGTGTGAAATGATGGACAATTCTAGAATTTGCCCCAAACTAGATCAGAATTCTGCTCCTGTGCAAGACTTCTGGAAGTGCACAAAGCCACAATGCAGATCTGGAAGTGTGGCTCAAACTTCCAGACATTTTATACATTGTGCTCTTCACTGATCACATGCCGAGGTTCAGGTTCAGAGGTCATCTGTGTTTTTAAGTCTGGCTCTCTGATGGTCCAGTGGAGTCCAGAACATCGGAACCCACCAAATCCAGCAGCTCGTCTTCACTGCACGGGTAAAGTAGAAATTCTCCTCTCAATCAATCAACATTTATTTATAAAGACAGAAATGGCAGATGAGACACAAGTCTAAAATTGGATAAAACTGAGGAGTCCAGGTGAGGTTTTTTAAGAAGAGGTCGAACCACAGCATGTTTAAAAGCAGCTGGAACAAGCTCCACCCTTTTCTGCCATACACAAAGTTGAATGCATCATAAAGGGTCTTTGATTTCTCACTGCCAAGGGAGACCAAAGAGAAGCACAGCTCCCAGAACCCCAACACCATGACCAGGCCGGGAAGACCCAGGACATCCTGGATGATTCTATTTCCCAGATGGGTCAGGAACACCTTGGGATCCCACAGGAAGTATGGGACAAGTAGAGATGGGTATTGATAAGATTTTATCGATATCGATGTCATTATCAATTCCGCTTATCGATCTGATTCCTTATCGATACCTCCTGTGAATTTTCTGTGTACTAAAAGTAGGCTTTACAGGTTTTCTATGTAAACAACATTTTACTGAGTCTTAACGTGAATAAATATGAAACTGGTCACTGGATCCTTGATCTCTGGACATAAATAGAAATAAACAAAATCTGTCATTTTTTTCAAAAGCATTTCTTTCAGACATTAATGGCATGAATGTCTCTGCGTATCTCTGAGCTGAGCTCAGCCGGCTGCTGCAAGCCAGCATCAATATAATTCAGAAAGAATGCAGGACGTCTCATTTTGGGAGGAAAAAACGTTTTAGTCTGTTATAGTTTGTTGTTTGTGTTACAACGTTTGGAAAGAGGTGTCACTTGATTTAAAACGGCGATTCACTTTGAAGTTATTAATTCTGACCAGACTATCTTTCTAACTTGATTCAGCAGAGAGCCACGCAGCGTTTGGAGCTGTGCAGTTTGACTAAAACAGGAATGGAGGACGATTCTCATTTCTTGCGCGCAACAAGACAAGAGTCCCAGTTAGTAACTTTAAGCTGCACAAAAGTGACTCATGACTGACTTTTTACATGGCTTTCAGAGGGGTTAAGAAGTAGACTTGCCAATTCTGAAAAGCAGCGAGGCAAAGAACCAACGAAGCAGCAGGTCGGGGCACTGCTTCATTGCAGAGTCACGCTGAAGAAACAGTTGATTGCAGACCAGCAGCAGGGTCTGTAATCAATGCAGAGAAATGATCATCTTCCAGATATAACACCCTCAAAAACACCGGCCGCGCTGAAGGACCAATAAGGGAACCGTTAAGCAAAAAGGCTATTGATGTTGGTGGATCAAATCATTTCTTAATGATGCTCAAAAAGAACCCGTTCTAGATACCCAGCCCTAGGGACGAGCTGCCACTGTGTCCCAGATAATGAATGAAGAAAAAAAAACTAACCCAGAACAGAGAACTCACATCCTTACAAACCATAAAACAGGCTGCAATATTGAAAACAATTAAAAATCTGATCATCAAACTTCAGCCTGAACGTGTGTGATGATGTCACAGATGCAGCTCCAGCTCTGCAGGGTGTTCTTCAGCTGGCCACCCTTTAAATTTCCAGCATTTTAAAATTTGTTTTCACCTTTTTATGTCAAATTCACACACAGAGACAAAACAGTGAAAGTGGTTTTACTGTCCAGTTCCTCTGGGACGAGGACAGTCTGTCATGTCAAAGAAACAAGAGAACGAGTGTGAAAACGACCTCTAATGACAAAAATGTAAGAGTCCTCACAAGGATACAAGAGAGTCTCTGTGTGTGTGTGTGTGTGTGTGTGTGTGTGTGTGTGTGTGTGTGTGTGTGTGTGTGTGTGTGTGTGTGTGTGTGTGTGTGTGTGTGTCAGCACAAGTTCCTTTGTGTGTTTGGGGTGTTGCCAACAGCAACTTTACATTGAGGGCGGGTGTGTGTGTGTGTGTGAGATAACATGCACGTGTGCTCGCAGTCTGGAATGCAGCAGACCACACCCACCTCTGCAGTCATGTGACAGGAGAGGAAAAAGGAAATCCCCACCAGTGGGCTGAGGAGGTAGACTGTGAACACGCCTGTACTCACTCCACATTTCTGCTCCATCTGCATCACTTCCTGTTTTATTTTGATATTCCCTTCCTGTGTTTCTGTAGCTTTCTCCCTCAGCTCGTCCTCGTTACTCCTCATTGGATTAAATCTTCTCTCCACTTTTCCAGCAGGTTTTATGTTTTCTTTCCTTCCTGTTGCTGGTTTTGGCTTTTAGCCTGCATTTGTCATCAAGAAGACCCACTGACGTCCTCTACTTCTCAGGCCTCTGAAAACAGCCCAGATGTCCACAACAACGAAGTGCAACTTCTACAGACTGCCTATAGAGGCCGCCATGTTACGGCCCGCCCCAGCGTGACGGATGTTTTTCTCATGACTGCCAATCTCTCCGCTTTGCACTGCCACTTTAACAAACCTGCTGAATTCTGGGTAGTGCCTCATGCCTTTGATTATTTAGTTCATGTTTACAGTTTAGGCCGGGAGTTTAACATGTGCTTCACTGTGATAATTGTACTGTTGATTCAAACATCACATCCTGTTTTAAAGTGCTGTAGTTGTTTTTTTGTTTTGTTTTGTTTTTTTTAAGCACACTGTTTTATTTTTTTAATCAGGTGTCTGTTGAACATTAGTTTGTGAGAAACTGTTCCAGTAAGAATTTCATTGCACTCGCACCCTTGACAATGGATCCTGAATCCTTGGACCCTGGTGCCTCCTGCCTGTTTTACAGTGTTTTGCCCCTCGTGGACCTGACTGTCACACGGACTGTCAGTCCTGTGTTTTGACCCTTTCCTGTTCCTGGACTATGAATACAGAAGGTTTCACTCTCTTTCCTGTGTTGTCCTCTGCTCGGGGTCCCTGGTTGCACTTGGATCATTGCAGCGTCAGCACGTCATCATCCAAGCGTTAAAAAGCAAACAAAAGCTAAAGGCTGTGTGAAGAGGTGATTCCAGGATCCTGTTCAGGTTCAGAGTGGGCCTGGACTCCTGTGAGTTCACAGACAGTCATAAATATATTCATGCACATTCCCACACTGACCCGCGTCTTTGAAGTGTGGAAGCATCTGCGCAGTTGGAGAGCCACCTAATTAGCATGGGCAGTTAATGAGCTCCACAGGGTGTGGGGCCTCCCAGGTGACAGGAAGTGGAGTCAGGCTCACATCCAGATGCCTCAAACACCCCAAAGTCCTCCTCAAAGTCAGCAAACAGGCATCAGGTTGAAACCAGACCCGAGGACCAAAACCACTTTGTTACATGATTACAACTGAGCTGAAAGATGACTCTGTGAAAAGAGGCGGTGCCAACAGGGTATTTATTTCAGTGATATAGTATGTAATGTTGAACCATCTAAAAGCTTCTTGACAACACAGAATTAACAGGTCACTGGTCAAGATCAAAGACCAGTGTTCGGGATTAAAGGTCAGATATCTTGATCAATTAGCAGGATTAAAAGCTCTTCTGTCCGGATCAAAGGTCATTCATGAGTTGAACACCTTGTCGTTTCCTAACATGCTAACCCTTCCGCTGTGTTTAACTCATGTTGGCCTCCGCAGTCTATCCTCACTGACAAAATGTCAGTTTGTCTCACCGATTAAAACACAGCTGTTACCTGCAGGAATCAGTTCCGACCTAGGGGAGGTGATGGTCTAGTGGTTAAGCGTTGGTCTTGAGACCAGATGATGCTCAGTTCAAATCCCAGCCTGACTGGAAAATCACTAAGGGCAAGGGCTTTAAACCCCTAGTTGCTCCCGGTGTGTAGTGAGTACCTTGTGGCAGCACGGTCATATTGGGGTGAATGTGAGGCATTATTGTAAAGCACTTTGAGCATCTGATGCAAATGGAAAAGCGCCATATAAATGCAGTCCATTTAGTCCATTTAGACATGAATGATGAACAAAACAAAGTTATTCTAGACAAGACCTCAGACCTGGACATGGCCCGGGTACTCTGCTGGCACAGATACAGGGTTCCGTTTATTTAGGTGAAGGCTGGAGTTTTAGATCTGTTTTGAGATTTGATCCAAACATTAGGTGACTTTTCATATCTGGAAAAAAGTAGACTGACAGACTTCAAAACAGACCAAAGGCTGTGGTCAAGGAAAGTTCTGTTATGATTCAGCAGACATGCTGAAAAAGAGAGAGAGAGAAAAAAAAATCAGCTCTCTAATTTAATTTAATCATTTTATAACACGCCAAATCACAACAAAAGTTGCCTCAAGGCACCTCACACAGAACAGTTCAAAATAAAATTTAAAATAAGTGAGTAAATAAAAAAATTCAAATACATAATTTAAAAAACAAGTAAAAGAACTGAGTGTCGACAGCATAACAATGAACGGTAATCCCTAAATGCTACAGTATGTGCCCAATATATAAAGGGAGAAAAGCAGGGGGCCTAAGACAGACCTCTGTGGAACCCCAAATTTCATGTCACTAAGGTTAGAGGTAGTGTTACTGTACAAAACACAGTGAGAACGACTGGTCAGGTATGACATCAGCCATGCAAGGGCACTCCCAGTAATCCCAAAATGATTTTCCAGCCTATCAAGTAGAATATGATGATCCACTGTATCAAATGCAGCACTGAGATCTAACAGCACCAGAACCATAGTGATGTCTGAATCCACTGTAAGCAGAAGATCATTCACCACTTTAGTGAGAGCCGTCTGTGTGGAATGATATTTTCTAAAAGCAGACTGCAGTGGCTCAAAGAGATTATTCTCAGTAAGAGTCTACGAGCTGCCGTAACACCACTTTTTCCAAAATCTTAGAGCAAAATGATAGATTTGATATCAGCCAATAGTTTTTCAATACACTAGGGTCAAGATTAGGTTTCTTAAGTAATGGTTTAATCACTGCAGATTTTAAACATTTAGGAAGAGATCCAGAAGTTAAAGAAAGATTAATAATTTCCAGCACAGTCGGCCCAAGAGTGGACCACAGGTCCTTAAACAGTTTTTTTTTTGTATAGGATCAAATAAACAGGTTGTGCTTTTTGCTGACATTACAAGTTTTGTCAGTCCGCGTAGTGAGATACCATCAAATTCTGTAAATCTAGGTAACAGCTCATCGACATCAATAGCCTTTTTGCTTAACAATTCCCTTATCGGTCTTTCAGCGCGGCCATTGTTTTTGGGGGTTTTGTCAGGAAAATGATCATTTCTCTGCATTGATTACAGACCCTGCTGCTGGTCTGCAATCAACCGTTTCTTCAGCGTGACTCTGCAATGAAGCAGTGCCCCGACCTGCTGCTTCGTTGGTTCTTTGCCTTGCTGCTTTTCAGAAGCAGCAAGTCTACTTCTTAACCCCTCTCAAAGCCATGTAAAAATGTCAATCATGAGTCACTTTTGTGCAGATTAAAGTTACTAACTGGGACTCCTCTTTTTCCTGGTTCTCTCCCTCAGCCCCAACCAGTCCCAGCAGAAGACTGCCCCTCCCTGAGCCTGGTTCTGCTGGAGGTTTCTTCCTGTTAAAAGGGAGTTTTTCCTTCCCACTGTAGCCAAGTGCTTGCTCACAGGGGGTCGTTTTGACCGTTGGGGTTTTACATAATTATTGTATGGCCTTGCCTTACAATATAAAGCGCCTTGGGGCAACTGTTTGTTGTGATTTGGCGCTATATAAAAAAAATTGATTGATTGATTGATTGATTGATTGATTGACTCGTGTTGTTGCGCGCAAGAAATGAGAATCGTCCTCCGTTCCTGTTTTAGTCAAACTGCACAGCTCCAAACGCTGCGTGGCTCTCTGCCGAATCAAGTTAGAAAGATAAAGTCTGCTGCTGGTCTATAATCAACCATTTCTGCAGCGCAGCTTTGCTTTGAACCTTGAACCAATGAAGCAGTGATTCTATCTTCAATCTGCCATTTCGTTGGTTCTTTGTTTTATTTCACTTTACCTTAATTTTTCCCCGCTAAAACCCTAGAGAGCATGTGTCTGTGAGTAATATTTACCTTTTTTAGATGTATTATATAACTTAAGAACAGGACCGATGCTAACGCGTTAGCATGTCTATGGCATTTTCAGTGCTAAAGTTAGCATTAAGCTGAGCCCATTATCAAGCCTCCCCCCAGCACACAAAGGATTCTGGGATACTCTAAAACCATGAATAGCAGGATGTGGTGGTTGGACCAAGGCGTGCTGAGATATGCTCAACCTAAAACCTTCAATTTTCTTCTCAAAATAGCCCAAGAAGTCCTGTGCTGAAAGGTTTTTATTATTATTATTATTATTATTATTTTAGAAGGTGATATTTTGGAATGTGGGCAGCACGGTGGATTAGTGGTTAGCACTGTTGCCTCACAGCAAAACGGTCGGGGGTTCAAGTCCCGCCTGTGGCATTTCTGTGTGGAGTTTGCATGTTCTCCCCGTGTTTGCGTGGGTTTCCTCTAGGTGCTCCGGTTTCCTCCCACATCCAAAGACATGCGGGTTAGGTGGATTGGAATCTTTAAATTGTCCACAGGTGTGCGAGTGGGTGTGGCTGTGTTCGTTTTTACTCCTGTAACAGTGGAATGTGCCGATAAAGTGCTATGTGCACATCTTCTGCCATTTCTGTAGTAGTCAGACGACGTCCCGGATCAACACAGCGTTCACTTTGGAAATGATCTGGTCGTTTCAGCCTGTCGATTGCCGCTCGGAGCGCGGTGCGCTCTCCGCCATTGTGCACCGTCTTTAAACCGGTTGTAACACTCCTTAATCTGTGTGATCCCCATAGAATAGTCCCTGAAAGCCGTCTGAATCTTCCGAATGGTTTCCACTTGGCTGTCTTTCACAGTTTCTGGAAAAATTTGATGCAGCAAAGCTCCAAATCGTTCAGACATTTTCCTCACAATGAAAATCCAATGAGGAGGGTGGACCACTCAAAAGCCTGCCCACAGGCGAATGACGCAACTGACAGGCGTGAAAAAAACTCACGCATGCACACGAAGGTTCAAGCTTGGCTGATGCAAGTGCACATGATTCAAATCCATATAGTTTTTTAAAAAAACAAAAAGGTCGGATAGTTTTCTAACAGACCTCATATTCTATGGCCACAGGGGTGCGCATATTGTACACTGCAAAAGTTTATATTGCAAAAGTTTATACAATAGGTTAGGTTAAAAAAAATTTGTCCCAGTTAACTACACCAAGACCTGGAGAGACTGCATTTTGTTCTGCCTGTAAGGGTCGAGTGACAATAAAAGTGAGTCTGAGTCTGAATGTTCAAATTTCACAAATGCGTGAAAAAATATATAATCATAAAAAAAAATAGTACTACTTAGTGTTTGTTGTTGTTTCCTAAGGTAAAACTACCTGCTCTTTCAGATTTTAGCACTTAGAAATGTCTGAATATGTCCTAAGTGCTAGTTTTTTCAATACATTTTTTTCTATGAATATTTTTATTTTGTGATTTTTTTTTTCCAAGCAATAGACTAGTGAAAGTATGTTTTAAGATGTAACATAAGCTTTATTCCTAGTTCTTGTGTTGTTTTGTTACAAGTTGAATTTTAAGCTTTTCAGGCAGCAGATATGTCATCCTTCAGGATTATTTGTCCTATGGCTGAGTGTCAATTTTGTGGGCAAAATCTTGTGCTTTAGCTAAGATATGATACTTATTTTACTATGGTGGTGTTTTTAAAGCTATATTTACAAACTGCATACCAAGTTAAGATGGGATATGTGTCCTGTTGGCACTATTTAGAGATAAGAGACCTAATTAAGCATGTGCAGTTATGAATTCTTCATCAACCTAAATTTTAAAATATGTTTTTTTTCTTTATTTTAGGTGACTGAAATGTGAATTTATCATGCCCAGGAAAGATAACTAAAGCTCTCAGGGTGGTGGCCGGCCTGCTGGCACTTTCTCTCAGATGACTCCAGAGCAGAAAACACAAAATTATGAACTCTGTGATGATCAAGTGGTATGGTGAACAAGGGTGCACTAAGATGGAAACTGCAAATGTTGATTATTTATCTGAAAACAAAGTAGATGCAGCAAGGACGTCCAGATGACATAAAATGTATCAGGAAGCCCTGGCTGATCTTAGACCTGACTGACCTTCTGTGTGCTGAATGTGAACTCTGTTAGGTTATGTTTGATGAAATGATGAAAGCATGTTAAATGTCATTTACTGAGTGCTATTTCTGTTATTTTCATATATGGAATTATTAAAGCTTCATAAAAGTATCTGTAGGTTAAGATTTGTAAGTTAAGAGATTTTGTATTTTGCGTTGCAAAATTGAATTCCTGAGAAAATTTCACATAAGAATGATCTCTTTGCAAGCTTTTTTCACAGAGTTTAGAATTCTGTGATTTTGTCATGATACTGTGACTCACTATGTGAACCTTATCTTACGTGATGGTTCTCTGGCGTGAGCTGGACCTGCTTCGCCGGAGCATAAACCTACATTTGGCAGCTAGTCTTTGTTCCATCATATCCATCACTGTACCAAGTTCTGTGCTCATCAGAGTTACAACTGTGAAGATACGCAAGACTGTTTTTGACTGCAAGCTGCCGTAGGAGTCAAAACAAGAAGTCTTTTGACCTTTGTCCTATTTTAATAACTTAAGATGTAGTTGGTCCACAGACTGTATGTGCAAAGTTCCATATAAATCAGTGTGATACCTTAGAACAATTCTGAAAAAAACAGGTTTGAAATGTTATGCAATTTTAAACACCAATAACAAAAAAGGCAGACATGGGCACACGGCCTGTAACCGAGGATTCAACACACTTCATTGAATGTACAGAACTTTGATTGTGCGATGAACAGTGTGAGCGTTTTAGGCCAAAACACATTTACCTCAAACATAACACCACCTACAGGTCAGTTTGAGGCTTTTTTGTTATTTTTTTTGGGGGGGGGGCTTTTTTTTTTTTTTGCAGGACGGGCACGGGCAGGGTTTTTAACCCGTCTGGCAGCTCTATCACGAGTGGCGGCGGATAAAGAAAAGTAGTCTGACAAACTGCTTGTACCAACAACCACAGAATCTGTTTCTCCATCAGCACATGAATGCAGCAGTCTGTGTGAACAGGCATCAAAATAAAAGCTGTGATCAGGTCAGACCATAAATATTTGGACACTGCTTTCTGTGCAGACAGTAATTACATCAAATTAAAAGATAAATAAACTCCTGCACTCTGACCAATCAGAGGTTTGTGTGGCCGTGGGTCACTTGTGTTTGGGTCTTTGTCTCAGATCAGCTGACTGTTGCCAGAGGATCTTGTGACTGGGAGAAAAACATCCCGTCTGCTGTTTGTGGGGCTAAAATGTGACACCAAACATTCCTGTGCTCATAGAAACGGGAATGGCGCAGTGACAGAGCACCACACAGGGAGACGAATAAACACCATCACTCACTGAAGCAGCCACTGACGGCCGCTCAGGCCTCCATCTTGGTAAAGGAACTGAATGACGCATCTGCTGTTTACAAAATAAAAGTAACAAAAATGTCTGTGGAGAGAATCCTGCAAACATTTATGATATGGCTCTTTGTGTGTGTTAGAACAGAATGGATGGCAAGATGACGATGCACGTAGACGCAACACTTTCAGTGCTTTGTTTTCTTGTTTGTTATTGTCGTAGCTACTTTCTGTCGAGCAAACACCACCTACAGTCGACACCATCTGATACAAACTAGGGATGGGACAGATCTCATCCGAGGGGAAGCCGGGCTGTTTCAGAGAGCTCTCGTCCGCAGTGTTCTAGCTGCGGCTCTCCGGTTCAAACCGTCCATTCTTCAAGCACGGATTTTCACAAAAAAGTAACTGAACTGTTGCTGAAAATGTGCACTAAAACATTAGCCGCTTCACTGTCCCCAGGCTGTAAAACGGCAGCTCAGCGTGCAGCCGAGGAGGACAGCGAACAGAGACTCTGTCCGCTGAAAAAAGTCTCCATTAAAATCCTGCACGTGAGCTTTGATGATGATACATTTATTTTACAGTTGAAAGGCTTCGTGTTTCCAAAAAGTTAGAAGTTTGTGCAGCACGAAAACCACAAGAGAGACAGAGGGACAGAGACAGAGACAGACAGACAGGCAGAGGGACAGACAGACAGAGACAGACAGAGGGACAGAGATAGACAGACAGACAGAGAGACAGAGAGAGGGACAGAGATAGACAGACAGACAGACAGACGGAGAGAGACAGAGAGAGACAGACAGACAGACAGACGGAGAGAGACAGACAGACAGACAGAGGGACAGAGAGACAGACAGACACAGACAGACAGACAGAGGGACAGAGACAGACAGACAGAGACAGACAGCTGTCTTTTCTCTTTAAGTCTATAAAAAATAAAAGTACTTAATTCTTTCACCAAAACATCAAATCTAGTCTTTCATCTTTGATGCACCTTCTGGCAAATTGCAGCTGAACTTTCAGGTCTCCTTTTTAAGAAAATCCTCATATAAAATCAACAATAGTTTAAGTTTAAAGTCTTTATTGTCATTGCACAGTTATACAGTGTACACCAGCACAACGAAATTGGGGCACGGCCCTCTCTTCAGTGCAACATACATACATATAACACACAACATACATTAAAAAAAAAAACTAAACAAAAAAAAACTGTATATTAATACTATATAAAATTATAATAATGCACTCTAAAAAAATGTATTGCACGTGTGGTTGTAATTGCACCTGGCCCGTAACTGAGTGACAAAATGTCAATGTCAGATATTTCTGTTTAACAGGGTGATGGCCCTGTTATAGAAACTGGGTTAGGGCCCAAGATGGTGGCGCACATAGACGCAGCGGCTCACGGCTCTCCACTCTTCGTGCTTTATTTAGTATGTTTGTATGTGTGTTGCTGGACCAAGCCTACATTCAGTCGCCAGGATCTGCTGAGTCTGGGATTCCGCTGTGGAATGACAATCTCAATCACGTCAGACTACCAACGCTTTCATGACATACCGGAGGACATAGCCAGGACTCCGGGGTCTCCGTGGGTGGTCCTCCCAGGCAGCAAGCCCAAGAGGAGGCGTAAACAAAGGAAGCAAAAGCGAGGCTGCAGGGCCGGCCCGCTAGCACGGCTTAAGAGACAACCACTGAAGCCGCTGCTCCCCTCTTCCTATCCAACGCCAGATCCATTGTGAATAAGATCGATGAGCTGAGATTGCAGACTGTTGTGTCACAATAATAACAGAGACCTGGCTGCAATCATATGTACCGGACTCGGCTATTGAGTTAGCCAACCGCACGGCTCACTGCTACGATAGGAACAGCGACTCCGGTAAGAGCAGAGGAGGGGGACTGTGCATCTATACCAATAACAGCTGGTGTAGAAATGCAGAGACTGTAGAAAGCCACTGTTCCCCGGACTTGGAATATTTGACTGTGCGATGCAGACCCGTTTACCTTCCTTGCGAGTTTACCATCGTCATGGTGACGGCCGTATATATTCCACCTGATGCTAATGCTAACTTAGCCCTGGAGGAGCTACATAGAGTGGTTAGCAGCCAGCAGAGTGCTTACCCTGAAGCCGTGCACATCATAGCAGGGGACTTTAACCATGGTGAACTTAAGTCAGTACTTCCATCAGCATGTTAAATGTGCAACTAGGGGTGTACAAACGCTGGACAAAGTATATAACAACATAAAGAAAGGCTATAGAGCAAGACCATTATCATCTCTGTGACTGTCAGATCACTTGTCCATGCTGTTGATTCCTGCATACACCCCCCTCAGGAGGAGAGCTCCCCCAACCATAAGGACTGTAAAAATGTGGCCAGAGGGGGCATTACATCAGCTGCAGGACTGTTTCGAGGGCACAGATTGGAGTGTGTTTGAACACCAGGACCTGGAGGAGTACACCACGTCTGTGCTCTCTTACATCAGTTTTTGTGTTGACAATGTCACTGTTGACAAACGTTTCCGGGTGTATGCTAACCAGAAACCCTGGATGACTAAAGAGGTCAAGGTACTGCTGAGGCAACGTGATGTCACTTTCAGGTCTGGGGATGGGGTGCAGTACAGCACAGCCAGAGCCTGAAGAGAGGCATCAGAGAGGCCAGAACAACATACAAGATGAAGGTTGAGGACCACTTCAGCAACAACAACACATGCCAGGTGTGGCAGGGACTCCATCACCTCACCCACTTTAACTCCAGCACTGCAATGGCGGAGGGTGGCGCTGCGCTAGCGGAGAAGCTGAACCACTTCTTCTCACGCTTTGACGTGGAAAGACCTGACGCAGCCGCAGATCGACCACTGAACAACAACAACAGCATCAGCCTCTCAGTGCAGGAACATGAGGCGAGGTGCACACTGAGAGCAGTGAACCCCAGGAAGGCCGCTGGACCAGATGGGGTGACCGGGAGGGTCCTCATGGAGTGTGCAGATCAACTGGCTGGGGTCTTTACCAAGATCTTCAATGAGTCACTGTCTCAGTCTGTCATTCCACCATGCCTGAAGTCGGCCACAATCGTCCCACTGCCTAAAAAGACCACCATCAGCAGTCTAAATGATTACAGACCAGTTGCTCTGACACCTGTGGTCATGAAGTGTTTTGAGAAACTGGTCCGATGCCACATCATGTCCTGTCTTCCACCTACATTCGATCAATATCAGTTTGCATACAGAGCTAACAGATCGACAGAGGGCGCCATCTGCACAGCACTTCATGCCACCATCTTCCATCTGGAACAGCAGGGGCGCTATGCCAGGATGCTCTTTGTTGACTTTAGCTCTGCCTTTAACACCATACTCCCGGACAGACTGATAGTTAAACTCATGGACATCGGGCTCCCTAACACCATCTGCTGCTGGATCAGGGACTTCCTCTCTGACCGTGTGCAGAGAGTCAGAGTCGATAACCATCTCTCCACAGCCCTCAGCCTCAACATCAGCTCTCCACAGGGTTGTGTATTGAGTCCCCTGCTTTACACTCTGTACACCTATGACTGCATCAGCACCCACCCAGACAACGTCATCGTTAAATTTGCGGATGACACCACCTTAGTGGGACTCATCTCGGGAGGAGACGAGATGGCGTACAGGGCGGGGGTTCAGAGGCTGGTCGGGTGGTGTGCAGAGAACAACTTGGTCCTCAACACCTCCAAGACAAAGGAAGTGATTGTGGACTTCAGGAGGAGAAAGACTGATCTGCAGCCCATCTGCATAAATGTAGAGTATGTGGAGAGGGTGACCAGTTTCAAGGTCCTGGGTGTGCAGGTAGATGCAGACCTCCAATGGAGATCTAACACCTCGGCGGTTGTGAAGAAGGCTCAACAGCGGCTCCACTTCCTGAGGATCCTCAAGAGGGTCACCTTGAAGGAGGAGCTGCTGAACGTCTTTTACCGCTGCTCCATTGAGTGTGCTGACGTACTGCATCTCTGTGTGGTTCTCCAGCTGCACCATGACACACAGGAAAGCACTACAGAGGGTCATTAACACTGCGCAGAAGATTACTGGCCATCCCCTCCCCTCCCTACAAGATTTATACAGCACCCGCTGTCTCAGGAGAGCATGCAGCATTCTGGGAGATAACACACACCCAGGGCATGGGATCTTTCAGCTGCTGCCCTCAGGCAGACGGTTTGGGATGCTGAGGGCAAGGACAAACAGACTGAGGGACAAACATACATATATACGAGGTCTATTAGAAAAGTATCCGACCTTATTATTTCGGATACTTATACGAGGTCTGTCCATAAAGTATTGTACCTTTATATGGATTTGATTCATATGTTTTCACGTCAGACAAGCTTGAACCCTCGTGCGCATGCGTGAGTTTTTCCACGCCTGTCGGTGACGTCATTCGCCTGTGAGCACGCCTTGTGGAAGGAGTGGTCCCCACCCCATCGTCGGATTTTTGGTTTTTTTTCCATCAGAATTTTTTCAGAAGCTGTTAGAGACTGGCACCTGGAAACCAGAGAATAAGGTCTGTTAGTACAGCTTTAAGGACCCCTTTAAGGACGCTCGACGCACACACTCCGAGCTGCGATGACGCGGCACAAGCCACCAGACCATTTCTAAACGGATGGCTCTGTGGATACGAGACCGTCGTGTGCTCTTTCTCTGGTTATCACAAGAGCTGGACATCAGCCATTTTCCGGCAGATTTCAATTTTAACAAGAGATTTTGTCATGGAAAGCCGCGCGGAGGCTTCGCGCGTCACGACCGATTCGCTTTGGAAGTGAGACAAAGGAACACCTCCGTTTTGGCATGCCAGAGGACAAGTTCGGACATGCCTGTCTTGGCTTTCAATGCTTACCAGTCGAGTGAAACGGAGGCGTTCTTTGTCTCGCTCGAACAGCGAATCGGTCGTGACGCACAAAGCCTCCGCACGGCTTTCCATGACAAAATCTCTTGTTAAAAGTGAAATCTGCCAGAAAATGGTTGATGTCCAGCTCTTGTGATAACCAGAGAAAATGCACATGACGGTCCCAGCTCCACACAGCCATCCGTTTAGAAATGATCCGGTGGTTCGTGCCTGTCGTCGCAGCTCGAAGCGCGGCGCACCGACCGTCCTTAAAGGGGTCCTTAAAGCTGTAGTTAAAGTCCTTATTCTCTGTGAAGCCCGTAAAATTTTCACCGAAAGCCAGATAAATTTTTAGAATGGTTTCCAGGTGCCAGTCTCTAACAGCTTCTGAAAAAATTCTGATGGAAAAAAACCCTAAATCATTCCGCCATTTCCAGACAATGAAAATCCGACGATGGGGTGGGGACCACTCCTTCCACAAGGAGTGCTCACAGGCGAATGACGTCACCGACAGGCGTGGAAAAACTCACGCATGCGCACGAGGGTTAAAGCATGTCTGACGTGAAAACATATGAATCAAATCC
Source organism: Thalassophryne amazonica (assembly GCF_902500255.1). Taxonomy (NCBI): domain Eukaryota; kingdom Metazoa; phylum Chordata; class Actinopteri; order Batrachoidiformes; family Batrachoididae; genus Thalassophryne; species Thalassophryne amazonica. The sequence goes on along the minus strand of NC_047105.1, from coordinate 3,440,031 downwards.
ATATAGTTTAAAAAAAAAAAAAAAAGGTACGATACTTTATGGACAGACCTCGTATGTATGTATATATATATGTATATATATGTATGTATGTATATATATATATATATATATATATCATGGTCTGACTCTGAGAAAATGGTTTGTCTCCTGAAGCACTTTGCTGGTTTTATGTTTGTTCTTGAGTCACTGACAAACATCTTCACAGAGTCTGCGGTTGGCTGAAAGTTTTTTAAAAAGGAATAATGATGAATATTATTATAACTGTTCATATTGCATTCGCTGGTATTAGTTATGTTGTTGTTGTCGTATTGTGTGTTCTTTGCGTTAGTGCCCCCCCCCCATTAACCCATTCTGGTTATTGATCCACGTGTTGTTTCATTCAGACATTGATTTTTACTCACTATTTAAGAAGCTGTGCAGTTTTCACAGGATTGACATATTTCCACGTGTTTAATAACTGCTGATCTGTTAACGAGCTGTGCGAGCGACGTTACACATGTGTGTGTGCAGCCCAACACAGTGATGTTGTATGATCCATCTGAGAAACGCCCATCGCGATTTCAGGTTCTTCACCAAACGTGAACATGTTTATATGGAGCTAAATCAAGGCCAAAAGTTTTGTAATCTGAAAATAAAAAAAAGATTGAAAAAATACATTTTGAAACTGGAAATTACAGTTTTGTAATCTGAAAATAAAAAAGATTGAAAAAATAAAATTTGAAACTGAAAATTCAATGTTTGTTCTTCAATTTTATAATCATTTAGAAAGTATTATCAAAATAGAAATAAGTGTAAGATATATATTTTTCAGTTTAAATAAATTTTTGATTTACTTTAATTTTTGATCAAATAATTTTTTTTATTCATATTTCTTTTTTTCACCTTCAGATCTTTTTTCACTTTCAGATCTTATTTTTCAGTTTCAAACTTTTGGCTCCGTTCTGGCGTGGGAGGGCGTGGCTTTGATTGAGAGGGGCGTGGAATTGTGAGTGACAGGAGAGCAATCAGTCCTCACATGATGTTGCTTTCAGGAAACGTGGGTACTTTGATAGATAATGACTCTGCTCCCATCTCCATCATTTATTTACTACGCGGCTGGCGCGTGAAAGAAAACAGAGAATGAAAGTTTATTATGAGGCTTTAAAACTCGAGATAAAGATGTTTATTGTGATCGATGTGTAGCAGTTGGTTCAGTGGATCCATATGTTGTACCGGATAGTGAATTTAATGACGATGTAACAAAGTTGACCGCCCATAAATTCAAAGCCAAAGCCGGAAGAGCGCTCCGGCTACCGGCGGTGTGATGAAGCCTCACCGTTACAGGCCCGGCACTGAGGCGCTGAGAGAGATCCACTGCTACCAGAAATCCACCGAGCTGCTGATCCACAAGCTGCCGACCAGGTGCCTCGCCGGCCTCCTGCAGAGCATCACAGCGGAGCTCTGAAAGCGGAGGTCGGTCTTGAAGTCCTGAGCGATTTCTCTCACCAGGTGCTGGAAGAGCAGCTTGCGGATCAGCAGCTCGGTGGATTTCTGGTAGCAGTGGAGTGCCACAGTGCTGGTGTTCTGTAACAGCGAGGTTTCTTCACACCGCCGGTAGCCGGAGCGCTCTTCCGGGTGGCTTTGGATTTCCAGGCGGTCTGTTTGGTTGTGTCCATATTAAAGCTGAAGTCTGGTCTCTGTGTGTCACTTAGAAAGCTGTAACACTCCACTGCAGCCTGTAAAATGAGTGACCTGCCTCATTTTCATGCGGCGATGCTGCGCTGCGTTCATGGTCTTGTGTGGATTTGGGACACATCAGTTTTTAGGTATAGGTGTTAAACTTTACAATCTTGCGTATTTTCCATTTTTAAACATCAAAAATGACCAAGAGTGGTCTAGAATTACTTGTAACAGACATCTTTAGCATCACTTTATTTACAGGTATCAAGACAACACAGTGGAGAGAAAGTGTTAAGTCATTATTTATCAAAGTACCCACGTTTCCTGAAAGCAACATCATGTGAGGACTGATTGCTCTGCTGTCACTCACAATTCCACGCCCCTCTCAATCGAAGCCACGCCCTCCCACGCCAGAACAGAGCCAAAAGTTTGAAACTGAAAAAATAAGATCTGAAAGTGAAAAAAAGATCCAAAGGTGAAAAAAAGAAATATGAATGAAAATAAATTATTTGATCAAAAAAATTACAGAGCTGAATCAAAAATTTATTTAAACTGAAAAATATATATCTTACACTTATTTTTATTTTGATAATACTTTTTAAATTATTAGAAAATTCAAGAACAAACATTTAATTTTCAGTTTCAAAATTTATTTTTTCAATCTTTTTTATTTTCAGATTACAAAACTTTTGGCCTTAATTTAGCTCCATATGTTTACAGGATCTGACGGAGGCAAAAATGGGGTTTTGCTGGGGCGTGCGCCGCACGCTAACCACACACAGCGTCCAGACTGAAGACGTGATCATACAACGACACGGGCGTGATGGTGCTGCTCGGGTTTTTATGCTGATCACCATCATTCATTTTGCCCCCATGTGGAGGTGACAGCTCGGGGAAAGTCACCCTGAAACATTTCACTGCTATAAACACATCAATAAATAAATACATTATAATACATAAATACAATAATACATTAAAAGGAACGTGGGTTCCCTCTGGGAGCTCCGGCTTCCTCCCACATCCAAAGAGGTGCAGGTTCGGTAGATTAGAACCTTTAAATTGTCCGTAGGTGTGAATGTGTTTGTTTGTCTGTATGTGACCCTGTGACAGACTGGCGTCCTGTCCAGGGTGAACCCCACCTCAGGCCCTCTGACTGCTGGGATCAGATCCAGCCCCCTGCGACCCTTAATTGAGTAAAAGGAACGTTACATTACAAAAACCCATTTTCTGGTTGTGATCATGTCGAGTCTCTGCCGGTCCTGACGGCCCACCAACCTCATGAAAGCGGTATCAGAATAACGTGTGTCCTCCTAAAAGCAGAGGAGCCCACAGGCATGTCCTGAGACTCAGGACGTCTTCACACCCTGTCAGATCCGTCTCTCTGCTCCACTGTGACGGCAAAATCAGCTTCACTTTCAATAATCATCTGATCTACAGCACAGGGTCACGACACAAAAACAAGAACCTCACACTGGCAACTGTGAAAACAGTCCAAACCCCCCAAGATCAAAGCCGGCACCAAAGAGGAATCTGCTGAAACCCTGCAGATAAGAACGTTTACAGATCAAGAGCCTGAACTCATCTGCAAGTCAAACAACCCCAATTAACCGTAATACAGCCTGTGAGAGCTCATCTGAAAACACCACACCAGCTTTTTAATCGTCCCCTTTGATGGGTTTCAGCTGATCCACATATGACATTCAGATATTTACAATACCTCACACACCGTACAGAACCACACCCCGCCACACCCATCCAGAGCATCCAAACAGAGCTGCACCCATCTGACTTGGTTCTATAGTTACTAAAGCCTGGTTCACACTGCAGGATCTTAAAATAATCTTTAGGTTTCCAAAACCTGAGACCACACACGTGAAGATAGAAAATCATAGCTAAGAGGTTTGGTGGTACAGTGTGTGGTGTTCAGCCACACAATGAGGACAACAACACCACACACGAACAGATTTCACACACCAACATTTCCAGCTCAGACAGGAAATCTCACAAAATCTCTCGAGATTAAACGTGACTTCAGAGTAAACAAACTAAGATACTTTGTGGACTATTTAAAACAGAGGGAAAAAAAACGATACAAAAAGAAAAAGGCGTTCTTTAAAGGAGTGGAGACAGCGCGACCACCGGACTTTCTGGTAAGTCAGAACAGCTGTTTTGATTTTATTTTCTGCTCTGTATGTCCGTCACCTCGCTTTCTGATTGGCTACATGTCACATTCAGCAGGCTGCGTGTTCGTTTGTGGTCGGAGGACACAACATGCACTGTGATATTGGGCCAAAAAAATCCAACATGTTGAATATCCCCAATTTGTGATCGGAGCGCTCTGAACACACCACACACAACAGGAATATCTGATAAGATTATCTTTAGCATCATCATGATTGTCGGGGCGTCCTTAAGATTGTCGGAAGGGGAAGATCGGGTCTGATATCAACCTAATTATCCTGCCGTGTGAACCCGGCCTTATCTACATCAGGACGCTCACGCAATGATCTTGAAACTGTTTTAAATATGGAATTGCATAATGTGGTTGAGTGGGTTACATCTAATAAGTTTGTGTTAAATACAGAAAAGACGAGCTGTATGATTATTGGATCTAGCTGTGTTGCTATGAAAAACCCCATATTAGACATTAAGATTAATAATATGAGCTGGGTGTAGTGGTAGATACAAAATTATCATGTGAAAAACATATAAATAATACAGGGTTCTAGCTAGCGCAAACGCGTTACGATATAATTTTGGACCGTTACGCTTATTTTGGACCGTGTAATCAACCGTTTCTGCAGCACGACTCCAGTTTGAAGCGTGAATGAAGCAATGCTTCGATTCAATGGCTCGTGGCTCTTTGATTCGCTGCTCTTCAGAAGCGGTAAGTCCGCTTCTTAACCCCTCTGAAAGCCATTAAAATATCATGAGTCATTTTTGTGTCGATTAAAGTCACTAACTGGGACTCTGGTCTTGTTGCAGTCAACAAAGGAGAATCATCCTCCGTTCTGCACAGCTTCAAACGCTGCGCGGCTCTCTGCTGAGACAGAGTCCACTTGGAATTAATAACTTCAAAACAAATTGCTGCTTTAACTAAAATGACACCTCTTACAAACGTTGTAATACAGACAATAAACTACAATCAACTAAAACGTTTTTTCCTCCCAAAATGAGACGTCCTGCATTCTTTATAAACCTGACCTGCAGCACATCTGCAAGAGCAGCTCATATAGAAATACATTCATGCCAATAATAATGTTTGAAAGGAAATGCTTTTGACAAAAACTAACAGATTTTATTTCTGTTTATGTCCAGAGATCAAGGATCCACCATGTAGAGTTTATTATGTCCAGAGTTTAAGGATCCAGTAACCAATTTCATATTTATTTACTTTAAGACTCAATAAAATGTTGCTCAATTTCAATTTAATCAGCTTACAAAGCGCCAAATTACAACAAAAGCCGTCTCAAGGTGCCTCACCCAGAACAGTTCAACATAAAAAATTAAAATAAATAAATAAATAAAAATTCAAATACCTAATTAAAAACAGAAGTAAAAGAATAAAACATAAAATAAAAACTACTCATAAGAAAGAGAATAAAAATAGGTTTTAAGTCTTGACTTAAAAATGTCCATGGACTCCGACTGCCTCACTGAGGTTCATGTACTGGTAACCCAGAATGAGATTGTCCACTCAACAAACTTCTCCAGCCTTCTGGACATGATGAAGGGACTTGGGTTGTACCTGGCTTTTCCCCTTTGGGTACCCCTAGAATGGACAATTTTTACCTTAAATTTTCAAAACCTGCCCCCCTTCCACAACACGCGACCCGAACCCGGAAAAGTGGTTTAAGATGAGTGAGTGAGTACAGATTATTCAGAATAGGGCTGCTCATGTGGCACTTAGATGCAGTTAAAGGACAAATATCATCACAATGCACAAAAAATTAAATTGGTTGTTAGTCAATAAAGGACAAATATCATCACAATGCACAAAAAATTAAATTAGTTAAATTAGTTAAATTAAGTTAGTCAACAATAGACTTTTATATTTGCTGATCATTTTTGTTAGAAAGATTATTGTCACTAAGTTACCTTATATTTTGTTTAGGAAGTTTTCTTTTAGTTCAGAAACTCATACTTACAGAACCAGACATGCTGTGGTGGGAAATTTTACGTTACCTGTAGCTCGAACCAATGCCATTAAGAACACTGTCACATTTAGGGGTACGCATGAATGGAATTTATTACTGGATCACATTAAACTCAGTGCAAATTAATGTTTCTTTAAAAAACTCAAACAGTATTTATTGGTACAGTATGTCGTTTTGGGTCACTTTTAAAGATTTTTTGTGTGTACCTCTCACACATATAGATTTTAGACACCATTTCTTGCGTGCATGTGCCAGCTGACACAAGGTATGAAATGACAAACAAAAAGTAAGATAAATAATAATTAGTCTTATTTACAGCATGACCCACATTACACCAAAAGTCCCTTGTTTCCTGAAAAAGGTTATTTTACATCTAGAAAACTGAAAATGCAAAGGAGACACTGTAAACAAAAAACCTTGCCTAGTTTCCTGTGCAGCCTGGAAATGCCCACTATATTTTTGGGGGTGGGTACGTGAAGCAGTAAAGTAAAGCAGTGACACGAACAGTTTGGACTCATATGAACACTGTTCCAGTGAAGACTTCAAACTCTGAAAGAGTGAGATTTCAAAGTTCATCATGTGACTCGTGAATCCACTCAGTCTCAGTCAGTCTGAACCCGTTTCTTGTTGTTTTTTGGTGACTGCGGTCCGGGTCTGAGGTCTGCTGGCTGAAGCCGTGATTAATCCTGTCCCTGCCGGCACCATCAAACCATTAAGGACGTAATGAAGCTGGAACCTGTCCTGCAAATTTAAATAGTTCTAATGAGCTCTTAATGAAGGTTGATGCACTCACAGACACCTGCTGATGTGGATTCTTGTGGGTTTAAACTGTGGCTCCAAGCTGAAGTCCAGGAAGTGGAAAAACATTAAGTGAACATGGCGCTTCAGCAGGAGGAGAACAAGCCCACCTTCAGAGAGATGGCTTCAAAACATACAAATGAATAGAAACACCAGAACTCTGCCTGTGTTTCCACACGCTGTAATCAGATCACTCCAGCTGGGGGCTGCAGGTTCCAGTCCAGATAGAAAAGGATCCAGAAGTCCAGCAGCTCAACGCTGAGCAGAAAACACATCTTAAAGACAGCAGCACAGAGTTTCCCCACAGCTGCAGTCAGTCCATTAATTATTAAGAAGGACTTGCATGAAAGACATAACGGCTCCATTTCAGGGGAAGGGATTCCACGGACTGAGGGCCTCCAGATTTCCCCACACAACTCGATTCAGCTACATCCAATCAGCTGCCAACAAAGATGATCATTATTGTGTCCATTATAACACACAGTGACAGTATAACAGCGCCGCCCAGTGTGTCTACCACATACTGTTACACAGTTAATGTGTTCACAGAAGACATCACTTCATTCCTGATAACAAAGCAATTTATTGTCAGAACTCTCCCAAACTTAAACCAGCTCATGGACTGGACAGAGGGCACCTGTGTGGGAAACAGGACATGTTTGCCGCACGTCCTCACCAAGTTATCAAGTTCAACGCCTTCATTAACTCTTATGGCCAGGTCCCTGGCAGCACCACAACCAACACACCACAGAACCTCCCTGGGTCCTGACAGGCAACTGCCAAAACAAGTCCTTCCCCACCATCCAAAATATCCATCTCTCTCCAGCAGCCGAGTCACACATGAGCATGTCCTTGGCCTTCTCCAGTTTCTGGGATCCTCATTACTAAAGCGAGAAGAGTATAATTGCAGAAGTACAGCAATAAAAACCCAAGAAACTGAATAAAACACAGGGTTCTCAGCAGGATTGTTTCTCAGCGTAATAGGATGGATAAATCACCTTAAAAAGCCGGGGGTTCAGGGGATATTTAAGCTCCCCCCAAAAAAAGCTTTGATGTTATGGGCTTATAAAGGGCCTTCTTTGTTAGTCTAAATAAATATACCAAAATCTGATGTCCAGACAGAAGAAGAGAACAACTCTGTGTTTCAAAGCGTGAGGAAAGTGTTTCCAAATATGGCACCAATTTGAAGTTGAAGCTGCAGAGGAGAACTTCATCTGGTTAAATGTGCTGAGAGTCCAGCTCACCTGTTGTCTCTGCAAACTCACACCTGCTGCGGTCTCGTATCCACAGAGCCATCAGCTTAGAAATGATCCAGTGGTTTGTGCCGCATCGTCGCAGCTCGCAGCGCGGCGCACCGACCGTCCTTTAAAGGGGTCCTTAAACCTGTAGTTAAAGTCCTTATTCTCTGTGAAGCCCGTAAAATTTTCACTGAAAGCCAGATAAATTTTTCGAATGGTTTCCAGGTGCCAGTCTCTAACAGCTTCTGACAAAATTCTGATGGAAAAAAAGTCCTTTTCATTCCGCCATTTCCAGACAATGAAAATCCGACGAGGGGGCGGGACCACTCCTTCCACAAGGCGTGCTCACAGGCGAATGACGTCACCGACAGGCGTGGAAAAACTCACGCATGCGCACGAGGGTTCAAGCATGTCTGACGTAAAAACATATGAATGAACTCCATATAGTTTTTGAAAAAAATAAAAAGGTACAATACTTTACGGACAGACCTCGTACATATATACATATAAATAAACCACACCTCCACATGACTCCGTGAGAAAAGTCTGAACTCAGGAGACAGTCTGAGTGTTTGGAACCTGAACCAGGATAAAGACGACTGCAGAGACCCAATGGGACCTCCTTGACTGGGGGGGTTAGGGTGTGTGTAGACCTGATCACCAAGACAACAAGACAGTCCAAAATGATCCAGAATCCACTTGTAGAACCTGACAAAACCTAAAACCTGGGAGCAGCACTGAGAAGTCTGAACCCCCACAGATGGACTCTGAAAACAGAACCTGCTGGGTAAAGTCTGAATCCTGTCAGCTATACAGAGACATCCAGATACAATCAGCCGGAGTCAAAGTTCACAAACATAAAACAGCTATAAACTGACACAAAGAGTTCAGAGGTCACATCTGCTAGGCGGATCGAGACTCAGATGTCCCACAGTGACCCGGGTTCCCCCCCACAGATTTGGTATCAGGAGTCTGGCTTCAACAAAGACATTTACATGTGCATTCAGACAAATCATTTTATATAAAATGACGTGGACAACAAATATTAGAGCAACAACCTGAAACACCAGAAAAATCAAGAAACTGAAAATATTCTGATATTTGACTCTGGAGAGGACAAAGTCTGAAAATTTATCATCATGATTACTCGGGATGGGTATTGATAAGATTTTATTGATATCGATGCCATTATCGATTCTGCTTATTGATCCGATTCCCTTATCGATACCTCTTGTGAATTTTGTACTAAAAGTAGGCTTTACAGGTTTTCTATGTATTTCATTGAGTCTTAAAGTAAATAAATGATCAATATTATGAAATTGGTCACTGTATCCTTGATCTCTGGACATAAATAAAAATAAAATGGTGTTTCGCTTTGAAGTTATTAATTCAGACTGGACTCTATCGTTCTAACTCGTCAGAGAGCCGTGCAGCGTTTGGAGCTGTGTGACCAGAACGGAGGACGATTCTCGTTTCTTTCTCACAACAAGACAGGAGTCCCAGTTAGTGACTTTAATCCGCACAAAAGTGACTCACGATTTCACATATTCAGGGATGAAAGTGATGAAAAACAAAAAAAGCTAAAACCCAAAATTACCCCCCAACACCACCTGCATGAAAATGTTTCAATTCTAGAAGCTCTGAAATGCAATCTGGGACTATTCCAGACAATAAACTGCAGTGAGTGCAGCATCCATTTAGTGAGAAAAAAAACAAAACAACTTTCCTTATTCAGATTCATTCCAGTCGTATTCTGCTCTTACTAGGATGCAGCAGTTTTCTAGTTTGGCAGATAGAAATCACTGAACTGTCATTAAACTTAAATAAGACAGGGATGAAATGGAGGTGTGAGAGTCACTAGGTGTTCACACAAAACATTTATTTATTTATGTATGTATTTATTTATTTATGTATGTTCATTGTTAGTTGGTTTTATATTTTCTGTTGTGTTTTTACTCAGGTTCTTTTTGTCTCTTTCTCTAAAATTGTATATAATAACTAATCATTCGATTATTAATATATAAACAAAAATAAATTTAAGAAATATTACAATTTGCAATATATTTGACTCTTTTACGACAAGAAACACTTGACAGCTGCAACTGCTTAATGCTAACTAACACTGAAAATGCCATAGACATGCTAACGCGTTAGCATCACCCCCGTTTTTAAGTTATAAAATACATCTATCAACTGTTTCAGAAGACCATAACAGGTCAGTTTAACATAAAAAAAGGTAAATAATACTCACAGCCATATGCTCTTTAGGGTTTTAGTGGGGAAAAATAAGATAAGCGAAAGAAAAAAAAAATGCTTCAATCGGTTCAAGGTTCAAAACAAAGTCACGCTGCAGAAAAGTTGATTACAGACCCATTGCAGGGTCTGTAATCAATGTAGAGAAATTATAATTTTCCTGACAAACACCCCCAAAACAACGGCCACTCTGAAGGACCGATAAGGGAATCATTAAGTAAAAAGGTTATTGATGTCGGTGGATCAAACCATTTCTTAACAATACCCGAAAGGAACCGGTTTTCGATACCCATCCCTAATGATTACAGAACAAAATGATCAGAGTGCTTAGAACCTGCAAAAATGACCGATACCGTCAACATTAAATTATCAATCTACTGACTGATACTGATGTCACAGAAAGTGCAGTGAGGGAACCTGCACCCGCCCAAAACTGTGTGTGTGTGTGTGTGTGTGTGTGTGTGTGTGTGTAAATCAGTCCCCAGATTAACATGACCAGTATCACAATACATGGGCCACTGAAGTGGCCTTTCTAATATCAAGAGGTAAACTGTTCCACGGTGTAGCAGCACGAGAGGCAAACGCTCTAAAACCTGCAGACATCTTCTGAACCCTGCAGACACGGAGGGAGCTCATGTCCTGCGATCACACAAACAGGTCAACAAGTTCCACGACTGCTCGTCGATCAGAATCCATGTCAGTATCAGCAGCCATTTGTCAGAATCAGAACTGCAAAAATTGTGAGTTGGCCCATCTGCAGCAGCACCAATGATCTTAAAAGCCTACAGAATGAGTGGGTCTGCACACAGGACAGAGACAAAACCTGGGTCAGTGCGCCCCGTATCGGCCGATGTTAGTCCACGAGTTCCCAACTCTAAAAACACAGCAGATTAGAAATTAGATTTGGATTTTCATGTCTGAATACAGGACAAAGTGGCCCCCTTTAAAATGGTTCTGATTAGTAATGCGCGATATAAACGATATACCATATAAACAATATAAAAATGGTCTATGATAGAGATTTTAATTACATGCTCTATCGCGGTAACGCATGTTGATGACGTCAACTACACGCGACCCGCTGCTGCATGCATCAAACAACATGGCGGAAGGCGAAACAGAGCGACAAGAACTCGTGAAAAAGACCAGTGCAACTTCCATTATTTGAAATTGGTTTGGATTTAAACCGTCCAATGAAGAACAGAAAACAATACTCTGCAGAATGTGTGGGGCAACAGTTTTAGCTAAGACCAGCAATACAACTAATCTGTTCTACCACCTCAAAGCAAAACATGCCATTGAATACCAAGAGTGCCAGCGAATGCAGGCGGCCCCAAGCTACAGTCACAAGAACATGGGACAGAAAACAACAGAGACTGAACCAGTCCTCCATTGAACAATTATTTTCAAAAGGTACTCCTTACAATCGGAAAAGCCCACGATGGAACGACATTACGAGGGCTATAACTGTTTACTTGTGTAAGGACATGGTACCCTTTCAAACTGTAGAGAGACGCGGCTTTAAAACCATGATCGGAGCTATTGAGCCACGATACGAGCTGCCAAGCCGCAAATACTTTACAGAAACAGAGATGCCAACATTATATTCCGAGCTTCGCGAAAAGGTTGAAAGAGAGCTTTGTGGTTTGAAGTACTTTGCCACTACAGCGGACCTTTGGTCGAGCCGAACCATGGACCCTTTCCTCAGCCTGACCATTCACTATATAACGGACAATTGGAATCTTGGGAGCCGGTGTTTGCAGAGGTCGTACTTCCCTACTGAACATACGGCCAAGGAGATAGCACAAGGACTCAAAGACGTGCTCGAGTCATGGGGTTTTAATGAAGAAAGCCAAGTGTGCATCACCACTGATAATGGAGCGAACGTGGTCAAAGCAGCGTCTCTGAATGACTGGACCAGGCTGCAGTGCTTTGGACATAGGCTGCACCTCGCCATCGGTAGGTTAAGTATTTAGTGCATAATGTTATAATATTTTAACATCCTGCTGTAGTAGGGGTGGGTATCGAGAACCGGTTCCTTTCGGGTATCATTAAGAAATGGTTCGATCCACGGACATCAATAACCTTTTTACTTAATGATTCCCTTATAGGTCCTTCAGAGTGTCCGTTGTTTTTGGGGGTGTTTGTCAGGAAAATTATAATTTCTCTACATTGATTACAGACCCTGCAGCGGGTCTGTAATCAACCTTTCTGCAGCGCGGCTTTGCTTTCAACCTTGAACCAATCGAAGCAGTGATTCGCAGATCGAACCAGTGCTTTGATCATTGCTTCGTTGATTAATTTTTTCTTTCGTTGTCCCCCACTAAAACCATAAAGAGCATGTGGCTGTGAGTATTATTTACCTTTTTATGTTAAAGCGACCTGTTATGGTCTTCTGAAACAGTTAATAGATGTATTTTATAACTTAAAAACGGGACTGATGCTAACACGTTAGCATGTCTATGGCATTTTCAATGTTAATGTTAGCAATAAACAGTTGCAGCTGTCAAGCGTTTGTTGTCATAAAAGAGTCAAATGTGCATGTAATACAGCATAGTAATGTTGCATTTGTGTTTAGAGATGTAGTATATAGCAAATGCTTTATATTTGTGTTAACTGAAGTGTGTGTGTGTGTGTAGGTATGCGGGTGTGTGTGTGCGCGCACATGTGCGTGTGTGCATGCATGAGAGAGATGGGAGAGTGAGATTTAATTAACAAATAATATTTTATCAACAGAAAAAAGTGTGAAGGACCCCCGAATCGACCGTGCTGTTGCCTTATGCAAGAAGATTGTAAGTTCCTTTTCCCACTCTTGGAAAAGAAGAAAAGCACTGAAGAAAGCCCAGGCTGAGCACAATCTTCCCTTACAGCGTCTCATCACAGAAACGCCCACAAGGTGGGGGTCACGACAGATGATGATCCAGAGGGTGCTTGAGCAAGAGAAGGCCCTATCACAGGTACTGAAAGCAGACAAGAAAACCAGACACCTGGTACCCACGTGGCAAGATACAGATGTCCTGGAATACATGAGAAAGACCCTTGGCCCACTGCTTGAGTTCACAGACGCACTGTCTGGGGAACAGTATGTCAGCGTGTCATACATTAAACCCGTTCTCCACCTTTTCAATAACACTGTTCTTACTGCAGCTGATGATGATGCAGAGCTGACCAAGGACATGAAAAGGATCATCCTAGAGAACTTAAATGAGAAGTACTCAGACCCAGAAACTGTTGATTTGATTGATATGGCCTCACTGGTCGACCCACGGTTTAAAGATACATATACAGCTGATGACCACAAGATGTTCATCAAGACCAGAGCAGTAGCAGAAATTCAGTCACTGTTGGCCGTGAAAGCTGTAATGGTCACAGAGCCACACACAAGCATAGAAGCTGCAGCTGCTGGTGTTGAAGCTGCTGAAGCTGCTGTTGAGACAGAATCGAAGAAAGTCAAAAGGAGCCTGGGAAGCTTTTTCAAAAAGGCCTCTGATGACACAGGTGCTCTCGCTGACAGAGAGGCCATCGAAGGGGAGCTAAAACGTTACCTGAGGACCATGCCAGTTGATGGAGAGACTGACCCCCTGGGCTGGTGGCGGCTGCACCAAGTTAATTTTCCCAGGGTGGCAAGACTGGCCCAGAAATATCTCTGCATCCCGGCCACAAGTGCCCCTTCTGAAAGGGCATTTAGCACAGGGGGCAACATAGTTACACGCCACCGATCTCTGTTGAAGCCAGAGACTGTAGACAAGCTTGTATTTCTGGCGAATAATCTTTAGAGCGTAACAAATGTCACATGATGTAAACAAGTCTCAGTGAGTTCCCGGCTTTAACATTTATGTTGTGTTATGTTGCATCTTACTATACAACAGCTGAGATCAAAAGTTTTAAAGGTGGTGTGAAACTTATATTATGCATATGGTCTTAAGGATTTCAGTATGGTTTTTTTGGGTTTTTTTAAAGAGAAGACACCAAATTTTCTGTTCTTCGCCACTTTATGCCTTCTATACTGTTTGCACTTTTTGCTGTTTATGGTATGGCACTACTGCAACTAAACCTTTATACTTGAAAAAATGCTGTTTAGTTTACATATGTGCCTTATACTGTAAGTATTCCAATTGTGTTTTCATTTTGCACTTTAATAGTTTTATTTGAAGTATACGAGGGCTGTCAATAAAGTTACGGTCCTTTTTATTTTTTTCAAAAACTATATGGATTTCATTCATATGTTTTTACGTCAGACATGCTTGAACCCTCGTGCGCATGCGTGAGTTTTTCCACGCCTGTCGGTGACGTCATTCGCCTGTGAGCACTCCTTGTGGGAGGAGTCGTCCAGCCCCTCGTCGGAATTCCTTTGTCTGAGAAGTTGCTGAGAGACTGGCGCTTTGTTTGATCAAAATTTTTTCTAAACCTGTGAGACACATCGAAGTGGACACGGTTCGAAAAATTAAGCTGGTTTTCAGTGAAAATTTTAACAGCTGATGAGAGATTTTGAGGTGATTCTGTCGCTTTAAGGACTTTTCACGGTGCGAGACGTCGCTCAGCGCTCTCAGCCGCCGTCGTCAGCCTGTTTCAAGCTGAAAACCTCCACATTTCAGGCTCTATTGATCCAGGACGTCGTGAGAGAACAGAGAAGTTTCAGAAGAAGTCGGTTTCAGCATTTTATCCGGATATTCCACTGTTAAAGGAGATTTTTTTAATGAAAGACGTGCGAATAGAGCCTGAAATGTGGAGGTTTTCAGCTTGAAACAGGCTGATGACGGCGCCTGAGAGCGCTGCACGACGTCTCGCACCGTGAAAAGTCCTTAAAGCGACAGAATCACCTCAAAATCTCTCATCAGCTGTTAAAATTTTCACTGAAAACCAGCTTAATTTTTCGAACCGTGTCCACTTCGATGTGTCTCACAGGTTTAGAAAAAATTTTGATCAAACAAAGCGCCAGTCTCTCAGCAACTTCTCAGACAAAGGAATTCCGACGAGGGGCTGGACGACTCCTCCCACAAGGAGTGCTCACAGGCGAATGACGTCACCGACAGGCGTGGAAAAACTCACGCATGCGCACGAGGGTTCAAGCATGTCTGACGTAAAAACATATGAATGAAATCCATATAGTTTTTGAAAAAAATAAAAAGGACCGTTGCTTTATTGACAGCCCTCGTATGTGCACTACACTGATACATTTAAAAAGGCTATTCCTAATACTGGAAGTATTAACTTACTTCACAGTACCAGTTCAGGTACCAAAATTTAACTATGTTGAAAGGATTTTCAGTACAGTGTCTGTTCTTTAAAAAGACACCTCTTTTGTTTTTTGTTTTATTTATATCAACAGCTTTCTGTATTATTACAGTGGGGGCATAATAAATGTTGTATGCCTACATTCTATGTTCTATCTTTCTTTCAATATACGTATTTAGCCATTTGGCTTTCCTCAGGGTCTATGTAACCTGTTCTGAAATGATTTATTATATAATTTATGTATCGTGATAATATCGTTATCACAATAGGTTGCAGTGTGTATCGTGATATGGATTTTTGGCCATATCGCCCATCCCTAGTTCTGATGCGGTTGTTGTTCTGTCTTCCGTCAAAAAAACTCAACATTTATTTATTTGTTTGTTTGATTGTTGGGGGGGGGGGGGGGGGTGCATGCTCACTGTCCAAATCCTAAAACCTGCTTCTGGGGTCGGTGTGTTCTGCGGAGTGATGGTGCTGCTGCAGAGGAACCAGAAGGAGCAATGCCCTCGTTTAGAGGTCACAGGCTGAGGAGGAGTCACCGGGATCCAGGATGCGGGATCCCCCTCCTCCTGAACGCAGTAAGGCAGGACACACCCCGGGTGGGGGGGGGGGGGGGGGGGGCTCGTCACCCGCCCACCCCAGCCATGACGTCAGACAGCAGAGTGCTCGTTAATTCAAACTAAAGGATGTACAGCCGAAAAGAAGTGGCGCCGAGGAGGCTCAATGCGGACAAACCGCTCCAACCGGCGGAACCGGATCAGCCCGCGGGTCCGAGCCAGCCGCCTCACGGCAATATGACACTCATCAAAAACACATATTCATCCTAAATCAATAAATCTCTGTTAGCGTCTGCACGGCGTGCTGCAGAGGCGCGCGCACGCGCGCTCTCGACTACCTGCTGCTCACCGAACCGCACCGACAATCTGCTCAACTCATTAACGTTCTCATCACGGCGACGACACCACGGACAGACAGTCCCCAACAGCAACAACCCAGAACCGACCCACGACCCTCCTCCGTTCGGCCTTCAGTTAACTGACGACAAACGTTCGACACACGAAAATCACAACTTTACCAAGTCAGCAAATCTAATCCACTTCCTCCTGGACATCCAACCAGAAGACGTTTTACTCTGAACTTACGCAGTTCGATATGACTGTCCGATATGACTGATGGGGGGGCTGTCCCTCGGGGACGGGCTTCAAGTGTTTCCAGGCGCTCTGAATGTCTCCGTTACCGCAAAACTCCATTCACAATTTAATCGTTTAAAACGTTTTCCCACCGGGACGCCGTCAGGACGAGTAAACCCGCTCGAAAACCGGTTCAACGGAATTAACCGAAGCCCGTCTTCAATTCGGCGGCAACCCCGAGCAGACAGAAAGACGCTGTGCGGTTCAAACGACAACTTCACGGAACGATCCGCACCGAGTGATTCAGGCTGGAAAATATCGTGACACAGCAGCAGAACTGGGCGGTGGAACCAGCGACCGCAGCGAGTCCAAAAGTTGGCATTTGACCGAATCCGAGTCTTCATCAACCGGTTACAGACGTGACGATAATCTCATCGATGACGTGACTCAATAATCAGTCAGGTTTAAGGACCGTTTGTCGACAGAACGGAGCCCTGCGGCGAAAAGGTCCGGAACTGTCCCGGACACAAACCAGACCCGTACACAGGATCGAGTCCCCGAACAGTTCCCACCTGTGGAAAACCCACGTCCACCCACACAGAAGAGTCAACGCAAAGAACGGATCCGAACCCGGATACTGAGTAGAACCAGAGTCCAAAAACACGTTTCTGTCCACTTTAAGCACCGCAGACACACGGAACCGATTAATCTGCTTCTCCCTGGTGGGCACGGGTACAAAACGACATAAAAACAATAATAATAATTAAATAATAATAATCGTTACCTCCGATCCGGATCCAGGTCGGAATCACAGCGATGTCCTTTTCGGTCCACCTTGGATCCGCAGTGGTTCAGGTTCTGCCAAAACCCGTCCCTGCGTCTCTGACCTCCGACGTTTAAACCGTTTTTGTCACAGATGGTGAATCCCGGGACGGAAAAAGACCCAAATCCAAATTTAAGAGTCGGACACGGATCGGATCAACACCAGAAATAAATAAATAAGCATTAAAAAAATGACCCAGCAACTCCAGAAGACAAAACACACGGAGAACCAGCAGGACCAGACCGTGAAGTGGTCCGGAACACTGGGACGGGACCGCAGAAGAACTGAAAGAGGGCGGGAAAAGTGCGGCTGGAGACCGCGACAGTGGGCGGGACCAGGACGGGATCTCCCTTTTTAAGGTGGACCTCCTAATTCATCAGGTCAGCCGAACTCCGTCCTGCAGAGCTGGATCCGGATTGAGGCTGGGTCATGCAGACTGAACAGACTGAACTGTGACGTTCCTGATCCTCTGAGTCTCTCAGAGGGACAAAATATTAGAAACACGTTCAAAGTGAAAAACCCTGGCAGAACTGGAACAGAATTTATATTCTCAATACGGCTACGTAACGATAGAATTTAATATTCTCAATACGGCTACGTAACGATAGAATTTTGTATTCTCAATACGGCTACGTAACGATAGTATTTTATATTCTCAATACGGCTACGTAACGATAGAATTTTGTATTCTCAATACGGCTACGTAACGATAGAATTTTGTATTCTCAATACGGCTACGTAACGATAGAATTTAGTATTCTCAATACGGCTACGTAACGATAGAATTTTGTATTCTCAATACGGCTACGTAACGATAGAATTTAATATTCTCAATACGGCTACGTAACGATAGAATTTTGTATTCTCAATACGGCTACGTAACGATAGAATTTTGTATTCTCAATACGGCTACGTAACGATAGAATTTTGTATTCTCAATACGGCTACGTAACGATAGAATGTAATATTCTCAATACGGCTACGTAACGATAGAATTTTATATTCTCAATACGGCTACGTAACGATAGAATTTTGTATTCTCAATACGGCTACGTAACGATAGAATTTAATATTCTCAATACGGCTACGTAACGATAGAATTTAATATTCTCAATACGGCTACGTAACGATAGAATTTAATATTCTCAATACGGCTACGTAACGATAGAATTTTGTATTCTCAATACGGCTACGTAACGATAGAATTTTGTATTCTCAATACGGCTACGTAACGATAGTATTTTATATTCTCAATACGGCTACGTAACGATAGAATTTTGTATTCTCAATACGGCTACGTAACGATAGAATTTTGTATTCTCAATACGGCTACGTAACGATAGAATTTAGTATTCTCAATACGGCTACGTAACGATAGAATTTTGTATTCTCAATACGGCTACGTAACGATAGAATGTAATATTCTCAATACGGCTACGTAACGATAGAATTTTATATTCTCAATACGGCTACGTAACGATAGAATTTTGTATTCTCAATACGGCTACGTAACGATAGAATTTTATATTCTCAATACGGCTACGTAACGATAGAATTTTATATTCTCAATACGGCTACGTAACGATAGAATTTTGTATTCTCAATACGGCTACGTAACGATAGAATTTTATATTCTCAATATGGCTACGTAACGATAGAATTTTGTATTCTCAATACGGCTACGTAACGATAGAATTTTATATTCTCAATACGGCTACGTAACGATAGAATTTTGTATTCTCAATACGGCTACGTAACGATAGAATTTTATATTCTCAATACGGCTACGTAACGATAGAATTTTGTATTCTCAATACGGCTACGTAACGATAGAATTTTGTATTCTCAATACGGCTACGTAACGATAGTATTTTATATTCTCAATACGGCTACGTAACGATAGAATTTTGTATTCTCAATACGGCTACGTAACGATAGAATTTTATATTCTCAATACGGCTACGTAACGATAGAATTTTGTATTCTCAATACGGCTACGTAACGATAGTATTTTATATTCTCAATACGGCTACGTAACGATAGAATTTTGTATTCTCAATACGGCTACGTAACGATAGAATTTTATATTCTCAATACGGCTACGTAACGATAGAAATTTATATACTCAATACGGCTACGTAACGATAGAATTTTGTATTCTCAATACGGCTACGTAACGATAGAAATTTATATACTCAATACGGCTACGTAACGATAGAATTTTGTATTCTCAATACGGCTGCGTAACGATAGAAATTTATATACTCAATACGGCTACGTAACGATAGAAATTTATATTCTCAATACGGCTACGTAACAATAGAATTTTGTATTCTCAATACGGCTACGTAACGATAGAAATTTATATTCTCAATACGGTTACGTAACATTAGAATTTTTTTATTCTCAATACGGCTACATAACATTAGAATTTTGTATTCTCAATATGGCTACGTAACGATTTAATTTTGTATTCTCAATACGGCTACAGAAAGCTAGAAATTTATATTCTCAATACGGCTACGTAACAATAGAATTTTGTATTCTCAATACGGCTACGTAACGATAGAATTTTATATTCTCAATACGGCTACGTAACGATAGAATTTTATATTCTCAATACGGCTACGTAACGATAGAATTTTGTATTCTCAATACGGCTACGTAACGATAGAATTTTGTATTCTCAATACGGCTACGTAACGATAGAAATTTATATACTCAATACGGCTACGTAACGATAGAATTTTGTATTCTCAATACGGCTACGTAACGATAGAAATTTATATACTCAATACGGCTACGTAACGATAGAAATTTATATACTCAATACGGCTACGTAACGATAGAATTTTGTATTCTCAATACGGCTACGTAACAATAGAAATTTATATACTCAATACGGCTACGTAACGATAGAATTTTGTATTCTCAATACGGCTACGTAACGATAGAATTTTGTATTCTCAATACGGCTATGTAACGATAGAAATTTATATTCTCAATACGGTTACGTAACATTAGAATTTTTTTATTCTCAATACGGCTACATAACATTAGAATTTTGTATTCTCAATATGGCTACGTAACGATTTAATTTTGCATTCTCAATACGGCTACAGAAAGCTAGAAATTTATATTCTCAATACGGCTGCGTAACATCGATCCATCCATCCATTTTCTTCCGCTTTATCTGGAGTTGGGTCGTGGGGGCAGCAGCTCAAGCAAAGCCGCCCAGACCTCCCGATCCACACACACTGCCCCCAGTTCCTCCGGGGGAACCCCAAGGCGTTCCCAAGCCAGCTGAGAGACGTAGTACCTCCAGTATGTCCTGGGTCTTCCACGGGGCCTCCAGCCACCTCTCCAGCAAGGCGTCCAGGGGGCATCCATAAAAGATGCCCGAGCCACCTCAACTGGCTCCTTTCGACATGGAGGAGCAGCGGCTCGACTCCGAGCTCCTTCCGAGTGACCGAGCTCCTCACCCTATTTCTAAGGGAGCGCCCAGCCATCCTGTGGAGGAAACTCATCTCGGCCGCTTGTACTCGCGATCTCGTTCTTTCGGTCATGAGCCAAATCTCATGACCATAGGTTAGGATGCTTGCTCTGGGCGTCGGCAATGTTGGTCCTTATTTGAGTGGAGTGACTTGGGCTAAGTTTGTTGTGATTTGGCGCTTTATATATATACATAATATACTTATACATGGATTGAAGTGTAATTGAATATTGAAGTGTATGTCTGTGTGTTGATATGTAGTGTGTTGTGAATTTGTGTTTATGTTATTATGACTGTTATAATTGTTGGACTTGTACTAGCAGGGGTGGGCGTTGATAAGCTTTGCTTCTGCCCACACCCTTTTGGACTCACAGGCTTTTATATAACATTCATGTTATTTGTATGTTTCTGTTCTTTCAGATTTGTGTGTGTGTGCCGAATAAATCCATTCATTCAATCATTCAGGATCGGAACGTAGATCGATCGGTAAATCGAGAGCTTTACCCCCCTACTCAGCTCTCTCTTCACCACGACAGTCCGATACAGCGACCGCATGACTGCAGATACTGCACCGATCCATCTGTCGTTCTCACGCTCCATCCGTCCCTCACTCGTGAACAAGACCCCGAGATACTTAAACTCCTCCACTTGAGGCAAGGACACTCCACCGACCTGAAGAGGGCAAAGCACCTTTTTCCGGTCGAGAACCATGGCCTCGGATTTGGAGGTGCTGATTTTCATCCCGGACGCTTCACACTCTGCTGCAAACCGCCCCAGTGCACGCTGAAGGTCCTGATTTGATGAAGCCAACAGAACCACATAGCCTGCAAACAGCAGAGACAAGATTCTGTGGTTCCCAAACCAGACCCCCTCTACACCCTGGCTGTGCCTAGAAATTCTGTCCATAAAGATGATGAACAGAACCGGTGACAAAGGGCAGCCCTGGCGGAGGCCAACATGCACTGCAAACAGGTTTGACTTACTACCAGCAATGCGAACCAAGCTCCTGCTGCGGTCATACAGAGACCGGATAGCCCTTAGCAAAGGACCCCGGACCTCGTACTCCCGGAGCACCCGCCACAGGGTGCCCTGAGGGACATGGTCAAATGCCTTCTCCAGATCCACAAAGCACATGTGGACTGGTTGGGCGAACCCCTGTGAACCCTCGAGCACCTGATGGAGCGTGTAGAGCTGGTCCAGTGCGCCGCAACCATGATGAAAACCACACTGCTCCTCCTGAATCTAAGGTTCGACTATTGGTCGAATTCCGAACACACCCTCCAGTCCCCATTCTTTAACAGAGGGACCAGAGGGCTGCATAACAATAGAAATTTATATTCTCAATACGGCTATGTAACAATAGAATTTTGCATTATCAATGTGGCTACATAAGGATAGAATTTTGTCTTCTCAATACAGCTAAGGAACAATAGAATTTTGTGTTCCCAATATGGCTACATAGTGATAGAATTTTGTATTCTCATTACGGCTATGTAACAACAGAATTTTGCATTATCAATGTGGCTACGTAAGGATAGAATTTTGTCTTCTCAATACAGCTAAGGAACAATAGAATTTTGTGTTCTCAGTATGGCTACATAGTGATAGAATTTTGTATTCTCAATACGGCTATGTAACGACAGAATTTTGCATTATCAATGTGGCTACGTAAGGATAGAATTTTGTCTTCTCAATACAGCTAAGGAACAATAGAATTTTGTGTTCTCAATATGGCTACATAGTGATAGAATTTTGTATTCTCATTACGGCTATGTAACGACAGAATTTTGCATTATCAATGTGGCTACGTAAGGATAGAATTTTGTCTTCTCAATACAGCTAAGGAACAATAGAATTTTGTGTTCTCAGTATGGCTACATAGTGATAGAATTTTGTCTTCTCAATACAGCTAAGGAACAATAGAATTTTGTGTTCTCAGTATGGCTACATAGTGATAGAATTTTGTATTCTCAATACGGCTATGTAACGACAGAATTTTGCATTATCAATGTG
The DNA here is from genome assembly GCF_902500255.1 of Thalassophryne amazonica. Classification (NCBI taxonomy): domain Eukaryota; kingdom Metazoa; phylum Chordata; class Actinopteri; order Batrachoidiformes; family Batrachoididae; genus Thalassophryne; species Thalassophryne amazonica. The sequence goes on along the minus strand of NC_047105.1, from coordinate 3,417,232 downwards.
GCTACATAAGGATAGAATTTTGTCTTCTCAATACAGCTAAGGAACAATAGAATTTTGTGTTCTCAGTATGGCTACATAGTGATAGAATTTTGTATTCTCAATACGGCTATGTAACGACAGAATTTTGCATTATCAATGTGGCTACGTAAGGATAGAATTTTGTCTTCTCAATACAGCTAAGGAACAATAGAATTTTGTGTTCTCAATATGGCTACATAGTGATAGAATTTTGTATTCTCATTACGGCTATGTAACGACAGAATTTTGCATTATCAATGTGGCTACGTAAGGATAGAATTTTGTCTTCTCAATACGGCTACGGAACAATAGAATTTTGTGTTCTCAATATGGCTACATAGTGATAGAATTTTGTATTCTCAATACGGCTATGTAACAACAGAATTTTGCATTATCAATGTGGCTACGTAAGGATAGAATTTTGTCTTCTCAATACAGCTAAGGAACAATAGAATTTTGTGTTCTCAGTATGGCTACATAGTGATAGAATTTTGTATTCTCAATACGGCTATGTAACGACAGAATTTTGCATTATCAATGTGGCTACGTAAGGATAGAATTTTGTCTTCTCAATACAGCTAAGGAACAATAGAATTTTGTGTTCTCAATATGGCTACATAGTGATAGAATTTTGTATTCTCATTACGGCTATGTAACAACAGAATTTTGCATTATCAATGTGGCTACGTAAGGATAGAATTTTGTCTTCTCAATACGGCTACGGAACAATAGAATTTTGTGTTCTCAATATGGCTACATAGTGATAGAATTTTGTATTCTCAATACGGCTATGTAACAACAGAATTTTGCATTATCAATGTGGCTACGTAAGGATAGAATTTTGTCTTCTCAATACAGCTAAGGAACAATAGAATTTTGTGTTCTCAATATGGCTACATAGTGATAGAATTTTGTATTCTCATTACGGGTATGTAACAACAGAATTTTGCATTATCAATGTGGCTACGTAAGGATAGAATTTTGTCTTCTCAATACGGCTACGGAACAATAGAATTTTGTGTTCTCAATATGGCTACATAGTGATAGAATTTTGTATTCTCAATACGGCTATGTAATGACAGAATGTTGCATTATTGATGTGGCTACGAAAGGATAGAATTTTGTATTCTAAATACAGCTACGTAATGATAGAATTCTGTATTCTCAATATGGCTAAATAACGATAGAATTTTGTATTCTCAATACAGCTACATAGTCATAGAATTTTGTATTTTCAATACGGCTATGGAACAATAGAATCTTCTGTTCTCAATATGGCTACATAGTGATAGAATTTTGTATTCTCAATACGGCTACATAACATTAGAATTTTGTATTCTCAATATGGCTATGTAACGATAGAATTTTGTATTCTCAATACGGCTACGTAACATTAGAATTTTGTATTCTCAATACGGCTATGGAACAATAGAATCTTCTGTTCTCAATATGGCTACATAGTGATAGAATTTTGTATTCTCAATATGGCTACGTAACATTAGAATTTTGTATTCTCAATACGGCTATGTAAAGACAGAATTTTGCGTTATCGATGTGGCTACGAAAGGATAGAATTTTGTATTCTCAATACGGCTACATAACGATAGAATTTTGTATTCTCAATATGGCTACGTAACGATAGAATTTTGTATTCTCAATACGGCTACGTAACATTAGAATTTTGTATTCTCAATACGGCTACGTAAGGATAGAATTTTGTATTATCGATGTGGCTACGTAATGATAGAATTTTGTATTCTCTGTGGTTACATAACAATAGAATTTTGTGTTATCAATGTGGCTACGTAACGATTGAATTTTGTATTCTCGATGCGGCTACGTAATGATAGAATTTTGTATTCTCGATGTGGCTATGTAATGATAGAATTTTGTATTCTCGATGTGGCTACGTAAAGATAGAATTTTGTATTCTCGATGTGGCTATGTAAAGATAGAATTTTGTATTCTCAATGTGGCTACATAAAGATAGAATTTTGTGTTCTCGATGTGGCAATATAGTTGGCCTGAACCATGGTAATTGAGTAACAGTAATACAAATTCATCTTGTTGGCCCAGCAAATTTACACTTAGGTACTCAGCAAAATTGTTTCTGGCTAAGTTAATGCATTTTACTTGGGTGGAAATACCTTACTTTTTTTCACTGAGCAAATTATTTTTTGGAGTGCAGATAGAATTTTGTATTATAGATGTGCCTACGTAAGGAAAGAATTTTGTATTATCTATACGGCTACGTAAAGATAGAATTTTGTATTATTCTTATGGCTACGTACAGATAGAATTTTTTATTCTTGTCGCTACGTAAGTATAGAATTTCTTACTGTCGATGTGGCAATGTATGGATAGAAATTTGTATTATCGATAAGGCTACAATACAGATACAATTTTGTATTGTCGATGTGGCTACGTATGGCTAGAAGTTTTTGATTCTCAATATGGCTATGTACGGATAGAAATTTGTATCATCGATGTAGCTATGTACAGATAGAATTTTTTATTTTCAATGTGGCTGTGTAAGGATAGAAACTTCTATTATCGATAAGGCTACATACAGATAGAATTTTTTATTTTCAATGTGGCTATGTACGGATAGAAATTTGTATCATCGATGTGGCTATGTACAGATAGATTTTTTTTCTTGATGTGGCTATGTACAGATAGAATTTTTTATTCTCAATGTGGCTATGTAAGGATAGAAACTTCTATTATCGATAAGGCTACATACAGATAGAATTTTTTATTTTCAATGTGGCTATGTACGGATAGAAATTTTTATCATCGATGTGGCTATGTACAGATAGATTTTTTTTCTTGATGTAGCTATGTACAGATAGAATTTTTTATTCTCAATGTGGCTATGTAAGGATAGAAACTTCTATTATCGATAAGGCTACATACAGATAGAATTTTTTATTTTCAATGTGGCTATGTACGGATAGAAATTTGTATCATTGATGTGGCTATGTATGTTGTGTGGGCCACTGAAGAGGAGGTACTGCTGGCCCACCACCACCAGAGGGCGCCCTGCCTGGAGTGCGGGCTCCAGGCACCGGAGGGCGCTGCCGCCTTACAGGAGCAGCCAGGATGACAGCTGTCACCCATCACTGGAGACAGCTGATCCCAATCAACAAGGAGGTATATCAGCAGGACGGCATCTCCACCTCATTTGCCGAGATATCGCCTTACCAAAGAGGTAACAATCTCCGCCTACACATACGTGTGACTATAATTGTATTCTTGTTGATTATTTGTAGGACAGCTGACTACCGGACAGCATTTGGATAAGTACTCACCTTCCTACACTCCTTGATTGTTGTTGACGAGAGGTGGAGGTGGACTCTCCACCCTCCGTGTTGCTGGGTGCAGCCGCACCCACACCTGACTGTTTCTGTTTCTTGCCAGCAGTACCGGATCTGACGAGCGGAGGCAGTGGCCACCTGGGAATTCGGGACTTGGCGGCTCCAGTATTCCCGGGGTTCGGTGGCAGAGGAAATTGGGTTGGTTCCGGTTCGACTTGGACAGACGTCTCCTATCGTCGAGCCTGCCCACACGACACCGTTGTAATTGGACTCAATTTCAATATTGTAATCGGCTGTGTTTGTTGTGCCTGTTTCACAACAGTAAAAACAGTGTTATTTGACTCCTCCATTGTCCGTTCATTTGCGCCCCCTGTTGTGGGTCCGTGTTCCTACACTTTCACAACAGGATATCTCGGCCAACGTCATGGATCCCGAGGGGCGTCAACCGGCTGTTGAACGGCCAATGGAAGACCAGGACGCGCAGGCGTCCTCGGGAGGGGTGATCGGTGAGTTGCAGCGGATCCTCGCCGCTTTCACGACTCGGATGGATTTAATGACCGAGCAGAACGTCCTCCTGAACCGCAGGGTGGAGGCTCTCGCCGCACAAGTGGAAGAGCGTCCCCTGGGCGCCGCTGCGGCTCTCCCTCCCGTCGACCCTGTGCGTAACAGCGATGTTCCACTGGTCGTCCAACGACCCCCCCCACCTTCCCCTGAAGCTTACATAAGCCCCCCAGAGCCGTACGGAGGCTGTGTGGAGACGTGCGCAGATTTTCATATGCAGTGCTCGCTCGTCTTCGCACAGCGTCCAGTCATGTACGCGACCGATGCTAGCAAGGTAGCTTATGTAATAAACCTGCTTCGCGGTGAGGCACGCGCTTGGGCTACAGCGCTCTGGGAGCAGAATTCACGGCTCCTTCTGACATATGATGGGTTTGTAAGGGAGGTCAGAACCGTGTTCGATCACCCTAATAGAGGCGAAACCGCTTCAACCGTGCTACTGTCAATGAGACAGGGGCGTCGGAGCGCAGCTGCCTATGCAGTCGACTTCCGCATTGCGGCTGCGAGGTCCGGCTGGAATAGCACTGCGCTCCGCGCCGCCTTTGTAAACGGACTGTCGTTGGTTCTTAAGTAGCACCTGGTGGCTAAGGACGAACCGCGGGATTTAGATGGGCTCATCGATCTTGTCATACGGTTAGACAACCGGTTAGAAGAACGTCGGCGGGAACGAGACGAAGGGCGTGGCCGGGCACGCGCCGTCCCTCTCCCTTCCGGTTCTGACCGCGCTCCGCCTTCCCCACGCTCCACGGCCCCTGCGCTCCGTGGGACCACAGCTCCCCCTACTGACGAAGCTATGGACACGAGTAGGGCAACATTTAGGGCACCGGATGCACAGAGGAGACGGGGCCACGGAGCTTGTTTTGTTTGTGGTGCCATAGAGCACCATATGAGAGACTGCCCCGAGCGGTTAAACTCCAACGCCCGCCCCTAGAGACTGGGCTAGGGGTGGGCCGAGACATTCACGTGGGACACACCCACATTGCCACACGTCTCCCAGTCACGATCCTTTATGAGGACTCAACCCTGAAGTCCCCAGCACTGGTGGACACGGGCTCTGAGGGGAATCTGTTGGACAGCAGATGGGCCAGGGAGATAGGGCTCCCTCTGGTGGCGCTTACCTCGCCTGTTCAGGTTCGGGCACTAGATGGCTCCCTACTCCCTCCGATCACGCATAAGACACCTCCTGTAACTCTGGTGGTGTCAGGAAATCACCGGGAGGTGATCGAGTTTTTTGTGACCCAGGCCACCTCCCGTGTGGTTTTAGGATTTCCCTGGATGTTGAAGCACAATCCCTGGATTGATTGGTCGTCCGGGGTAGTGGTGCAGTGGAGCGAGACCTGCCATCGGGTGTGTCTAGGTTCCTCGGTTCCTCCCGGCTCCCGAGCTAAGGAGGAGGTCAGAGTCCCGCCCAGTCTGGGGACGGTGCCGGTGGAGTACCACGACCTTGTTGACGTGTTCAGCAAGGATCTGGCTCTCTCTCTTCCCCCCCACCGTCCGTATGATTGTGCCATCGATTTGGTTCCGGGCAGTGAGTTCCCGTCCAGTAGGCTGTACAACCTCTCACGGCCTGAGCGCGAATCAATGGAGACCTACATCCGGGACTCGTTAGCTGCCGGGTTGATCCGGAATTCCACCTCCCCGATGGGCGCAGGTTTCTTTTTTGTGGGCAAGAAAGACGGCGGACTTCGTCCATGCATTGATTATAGGGGGCTGAACGAGATCATGGTTCGCAACCGATACCCGTTACCCCTGTTGGATTCAGTGTTCACACCCCTGCATGGAGCCCAAATTTTCACCAAGCTTGATCTTAGAAATACGTATCACCTGGTTCGGATCCGGAAGGGAGACGAGTGGAAGACGGCATTTAACACCCCCTTAGGTCACTTTGAGTACCTGGTCATGCCGTTCGGTCTCACAAACGCTCCCGCAACATTCCAAGCGTTGGTTAATGATGTTTTGCGGGATTTCCTGCACCGGTTCGTCTTCGTATATCTAGACGATATACTCATCTTTTCTCCAGACCCTGTGACCCATGTCCAGCATGTACGTCAGGTCCTGCAGCGGTTGTTGGAGAACCGGCTGTTTGTGAAGGGCGAGAAGTGTGAGTTCCACCGCACGTCTTTGTCCTTCTTGGGGTTCATTATCTCCTCCAACTCCGTCGCTCCTGATCCGGCCAAGGTTACGGCGGTGAGAGACTGGCCCCAACCCACAAGCCGTAGGAAGTTGCAACAGTTCCTAGGCTTTGCTAATTTCTACAGGAGGTTCATTAAGGGCTATAGTCAGGTAGTTAGCCCCTGACAGCCCTGACCTCACCAAAAGTCCCCTTCACCTGGTCGGGTCGTTGCGAAGCCGCGTTCAAGGAGTTGAAACGGCGCTTCTCGTCTGCACCTGTTTTGGTGCAGCCCGATCCTAGTCGCCAGTTAGTGGTTGAAGTGGACGCCTCGGACTCAGGGATAGGAGCCGTGCTGTCCCAGAGCGGGAAGACCGATAAGGTCCTTCACCCGTGTGCCTATTTTTCCCGCAGGTTGACCCCAGCTGAACGGAACTATGACGTCGACAATCGAGAGCTCCTTGCGGTGAAAGAGGCTCTTGAGGAGTGGAGACATCTGTTGGAGGGAACGTCCGTGCCATTCACGGTTTTCACTGACCACCGGAACCTGGAGTATATCAGGACCGCCAAGCGGCTGAATCCCAGGCAAGCCCGCTGGTCACTGTTCTTCGGCCGTTTTGACTTCCGGATCACCTACCGTCCCGGGACCAAAAATCAGAGATCGGATGCTTTGTCCCGGGTACACGAAGATGAGGTCAAAACGGAGTCGTCGGATCCCCCGGATCCCATCATCCCGGAGTCCGCTATCATGGCCGCCCTCACCTGGGACGTGGAGAAGACCGTCCGGGAGGCCCTGACACGAGACCCGGACCCCGGAACCGGACCGAAGAACAAACTCTACGTCCCACCAGAGGCTAGGGCTGCAGTCCTGGACTTCTGTCACGGTTCTAAGCTCTCCTGCCATCCTGGGGTGCGTAGGACCGTGGCAGTCGTCCAGCAGCGCTTCTGGTGGGCGTCCTTAGAGGCCGACGTCCGGGGTTACATCCAGGCCTGTACCACCTGTGCCAGGGGCAAGACCGATCACCGCAAAACCTCGGGTTTGCTACAGCCGCTGCCCGTTCCTCATCGCCCCTGGTCCCACATCGGCCTGGATTTTGTCATGGGTCTCCCGCCGTCCCAGGGAAACACCGTCATCCTCACGATAGTGGACCGATTCTCCAAGGCGGCCCACTTCGTGGCCCTCCCGAAGCTACCAACGGCCCAGGAGACAGCGGACCTCCTAGTCCACCACGTCGTCCGTCTGCATGGGATACCATCAGACATCGTCTCCGATCGCGGTCCCCAGTTCTCCTCGCATGTTTGGAGGAGCTTTTGCCGGGAACTGGGGGCCACGGTCAGTCTCTCGTCTGGGTATCACCCCCAGACCAACGGACAAGCAGAACGGGCCAACCAGGAGATGGAGCAGACCCTACGCTGTGTGACAGCCGCGCACCCGACGGCCTGGAGTACCCACCTGGCCTGGATCGCGTACGCCCACAACAGTCAAGTGTCATCAGCCACCGGCCTCTCCCCTTTCGAGGTGTGCTTGGGGTATCAACCCCCGTTGTTTCCGGTGGTTGAGGGAGAGGTCGGTGTGCCCTCGGTCCAGGCCCACCTACGGAAGTGCCGTCGGGTGTGGCGTGCCGCCCGTTCTGCTTTGTTAAGGGCCCGGACGAGGGCGAAGAACCATGCAGACCGGCGGCGGGCCCCGGCTCCCATGTATCGTCCTGGGCAGGAAGTGTGGTTGTCCACCAAGGACATTCCCCTACAAGTGGACTCCCCAAAACTGCAAGAACGATACATCGGTCCATACAAGATACTCAAGGTCATCAATCCCGCCGCACTGAGGCTCCAGCTTCCGGCCTCACTGCGGATTCATCCAGTATTCCACGTCTCTAGGATTAAACCTCATCACACCTCACCCCTCTGCACTCCGGGTCCGGCGCCACCTCCTGCCCGGATCATCGACGGAGAGCCGGCTTGGACCGTGTGCCGGCTCCTCGACGTCCGACGGATGGGCCGGGGTTTTCAGTATCTGGTGGACTGGGAGGGGTACGGCCCCGAAGAACGCTTCTGGGTGAAGAAGGGCTTCATCCTGGACCCGGCCCTCCTGGCCGACTTCTACTGTCGCCACTCTGACAAACCCGGTCGTGCGCCAGGAGGCGCCCATTGAGGGGGGGGTCCTGTTGTGTGGGCCGCTGAAGAGGAGGTACTGCTGGCCCACCACCACCAGAGGGCGCCCTGCCTGGAGTGCGGGCTCCAGGCACCGGAGGGCGCTGCCGCCTTACAGGAGCAGCCAGGATGACAGCTGTCACCCATCACTGGAGACAGCTGATCCCAATCAACAAGGAGGTATATCAGCAGGACGGCATCTCCACCTCATTTGCCGAGATATCGCCTTACCAAAGAGGTAACAATCTCCGCCTACACATACGTGTGACTATAATTGTATTCTTGTTGATTATTTGTAGGACAGCTGACTACCGGACAGCATTTGGATAAGTACTCACCTTCCTACACTCCTTGATTGTTGTTGACGAGAGGTGGAGGTGGACTCTCCACCCTCCGTGTTGCTGGGTGCAGCCGCACCCACACCTGACTGTTTCTGTTTCTTGCCAGCAGTACCGGATCCGACGAGCGGAGGCAGTGGCCACCTGGGAATTCGGGACTTGGCGGTTCCAGTATTCCCGGGGTTCGGTGGCAGAGGAAATCGGGTTGGTTCCGGTTCGACTTGGACAGACGTCTCCTATTGTCGAGCCTGCCCACACGACACCGTTGTAATTGGACTCAATTTCAATATTGTAATCGGCTGTGTTTGTTGTGCCTGTTTCACAACAGTAAAAACAGTGTTATTTGACTCCTCCATTGTCCGTTCATTTGCGCCCCCTGTTGTGGGTCCGTGTTCCTACACTTTCACAACAATGTACAGATAGATTTTTTTATTTTCAATGTGGCTGTGTAAGGATAGAAACTTCTATTATCGATAAGGCTACATACAGATAGAATTTTTTATTCTCAGTGTGGCTATGTACAGATAGATTTTTTTCTCCATGTGGCTATGTACGGATAGAAATTTGTATCATCGATGTGGCTATGTACAGATAGATTTTTTATTCTCAGTGTGGCTATGTACAGATAGAATTTTTTATTCTCAGTGTGGCTATGTAAGGATAGAAACTTCTATTATCGATAAGGCTACATACAGATAGAATTTTTTATTCTCGATGTCACTACGTACAGACAGAATTTTGTATTTTCAGTATGGCTGCTTAAGGATAGAATTTTTTATTATTGACACATCTATATATGTACAGAATTTTATATTCACCCCATTGAGATATCCCATAATCCCTTGCACCAGAGAGTCACTGCATTCTAAATAACATAGAGAAACCACATGGCAGCTATTGCAAATGAACATTATACTACCAAAATGTCATTTTTTTATGCTTTTCCTCACGCTAATAAGAGACTACTGCATGAGACCTTGAAAACTAGTGTGGCATTGTTTCCTGTTGTTTCAAGGTTTGGACCCTGTGTTCAACCGTCCAAACGGTTCTCCCTAAAAATTGGTCCCTCCTACCTTCACTGCGCATGCGTCATTAGCCGCGGTTCACCGATTATCACCTTATTTCTGCTTTAAACTTTACTCCAGTCATCATCTACTGTATCTCAGCGACAGTTATCTGACGCTTTTGTACAACAATCATTTCCACATAAATTCAGCATTATTAAAAGACAGAGGAAGCGATCTGAGTGCCACAGCTACACGGGCTGCTAGCTGATGCGTTCAGTGCGCCTCCATTATTTCAAAGCATCACCGATTACTGTCTCGCTTCTGTTTAAAACTGACTTTAGAAAGAGGTTTTACTTTGTCATCTGATGGTTAATAATCCCATTATAACATATACATGATTTCCAGTGCACGTTGGCCTCCGCCAGGGCTGCCCTTTGTCACCGGTTCTGTTCATTATTTTTATGGACAGAATTTCTAGGCGCAGCCAGGGTGTAGAGGGGGTCTGGTTTGGGAACCACAGAATCTTGTATCTGCTGTTTGCGGACGATGTGGTTCTGTTGGCTTCGTCAAATCAGGACCTTCAGCGTGCACTGGGGCGGTTTGCAGCCGAGTGTGAAGCATCGGGATGATAATCAGCACCTCCAAATCCGAGGCCATGGTTCTCGACCGGAAAAAGGTGCTTTGCCCTCTTCAGGTCGGTGGAGTGTCCTTGCCTCAAGTGGAGGAGTTTAAGTATCTCGGGATCTTGTTCACGAGTGAGGGACGGATGGAGCGTGAGATCAATATCAATCAATCAATCAGTTTTATTTATATAGCGCCAAATCACAACAAACAGTTGCCCCAAGGCACTTTATATTGTAAGGCAAGGCCATACAATAATTACGTAAAAACCCCAACGGTCAAAACGACCCCCTGTGAGAAAGCACTTGGCGACAGTGGGAAGGAAAAACTCCCTTTTAACAGGAAGAAACCTCCAGCAGAACCAGGCTCAGGGAGGGGCAGTCTTCTGCTGGGACTGGTTGGGGCTGAGGGAGAGAACCAGGAAAAAGACATGCTGTGGAGGGGAGCAGAGATCGATCACTAATGATTAAATGCAGAGTGGTGCATACAGAGCAAAAAGAGAAAGAAACAGTGCATCATGGGAACCCCCCAGCAGTCTAAGTCTATAGCAGCATAACTAAGGGATGGTTCAGGGTCACCTGATCCAGCCCTAACTATAAGCTTTAGCAAAAAGGAAAGTTTTAAGCCTAATCTTAAAAGAAGAGAGGGTGTCTGTCTCCCTGATCTGAATTGGGAGCTGGTTCCACAGGAGAGGAGCCTGAAAGCTGAAGGCTCTGCCTCCCATTCTACTCTTACAAACCCTAGGAACTACAAGTAAGCCTGCAGTCTGAGAGCGAAGCGCTCTATTGGGGTGATATGGTACTATGAGGTCCCTAAGATAAGATGGGACCTGATTATTCAAAACCTTATAAGTAAGAAGAAGAATTTTAAATTCTATTCTAGAATTAACAGGAAGCCAATGAAGAGAGGCCAATATGGGTGAGATATGCTCTCTCCTTCTAGTCCCTGTCAGTACTCTAGCTGCAGCATTTTGAATTAACTGAAGGCTTTTCAGGGAACTTTTAGGACAACCTGATAATAATGAATTACAATAGTCCAGTCTAGAGGAAATAAATGCATGAATTAGTTTTTCAGCATCACTCTGAGAAAAGACCTTTCTAATTTTAACGATATTGCGTAAATGCAAAAAAGCAGTCCTACATATTTGTTTAATATGCGCTCTGAATGACATATCCTGATCAAAAATGACTCCAAGATTTCTCACAGTAATACTAGAGGTCAATAGACAGATCGGTGCAGCATCTGCAGTGATGCAGTCGCTGTATCGGACCGTCGTGGTGAAGAGGGAGCTGAGTAGGGGGCAAAGCTCTCAATTTACCAATCGATCTACGTTCTGATCCTCACCTATGGTCATGAGATTTGGCTCATGACCGAAAGAATGAGATCGCGAGTACAAGCGGCCGAGATGAGTTTCCTCCGCAGGGTGGCTGGGCGCTCCCTTAGAGATAGGGCGAGGAGCTCGGTCACTCGGGAGGAGCTCGGAGTCGAGCCGCTGCTCCTCCACGTCGAAAGGAGTAAGTTAAGGTGGCTCGGGCATCTTTTCCGGATGCCCACTGGATGCCTCGCTGGAGAGGTGTTCCCACTGGGAGGAGGCCCTGGGGAAGACCCAGGACACTCTGGAGGGACTACATCTCTCGGCTGGATTGGGAACGCCTTGGGGTTCTCCCGGAGGAGCTGGGGGAGGTGTGTGTGGATCGGGAGGTCTGGGCGGCTTTGCTTGAGCTGCTGCCCCCGCGACCCGACTCCGGATAAAGCGGAAGAAAATGGATGGATGGATGGATGGATGGATGGATGGATGGATGGATGGATGGGTGAAGAGACTCCATCTCAGAAGAGCTGCTGTGGTCTGAAATGACACATGCGCAGTGGAGGCAGGGCGGACCAATTTTTAGGGGGGACCGTTCAGTCTGTGACACCGGTTTGGCTTGACCGGTATACAAATAGTGAATGGTTGTGAGTGCAATGGACAGAATATTTAATTCGGCAAAACATGGAATGTTCTGTTCAACTCAGAATATTCCATCTTTTGCTGAACTAAATATTCTTTTCATTGCATGAATGAAAAATGTTCATTATTTGTTTTATATAATGTCTAACAATCCTAACGCAGTAGTCTGTACCTGGTGCCATGTATTGAGTTCTTCGTTTACAGACTGCCTTCTCCTTTCCTCACTCCAGTGAAAAATTGTGACAGAAATTTGTAGAGCTCTTCATCCGACAGAGCTGGTACTTCAGGTAGAGACGTCCTAGAGAATACTACAAATGCCTCCAGATGGCTTATGGTGTACTCAATTTGTTTTTCTGTTACAAGAATGAGCATCTTTAATAAAGCAACCCCAGCCCTGTTTGTTTTGCAGCTAAGCCCCATTGCCACTAGTGTGAGTGTTTGCAGTGGTGGTGCGTGCAATGGTGCAAAACATATGGAACCAAAATTGCACGGTCAGTGGAACACAATGGCAAATGGGATGAATACGTACAAACCACCAGTCAAACGACAAGGATCTATTCAGTCCTTATATAATTATTATTCATCTATTTCTGTCAGGGACCTGGACCCAAAAATGCTGGACACAAATGTGAGACTCACCCAAGAGCATAGTGTTAAAAAAGTGTTTTACTGTAGAGCCAGAATAAGGTCGGTACACAGGTAAGCAAGCCAAAATCAGCAACGGTATCCAAAACATGAGACACGGTCGAGGTCAAAAACAGGCAAACGTTTCAGAAAATGGCAAGGCAAAAAAACGAGATCAAAACCTGTGGAAGAAGAGTTGGAACGAAGACACAGTGGAATAACAAACGGGCAAAGGCACTGTGAGTGGAGACAGAGGGTTTAAATAACAAGAGTGATTAGTAAAATGAGACACGGGTGTGGGGGCACAACCAGGAAGAGGGTGTGGCAAACCAAAGGGACAAGACACGCCCAGAACCCGACCACCAGACAAGAGAGTGTCGTCAGAAAAACACCAAACAAACCAGAGACCAAGAAAACCTTACCATGAGCATAATAAGAACGCATGAATCCCCACATGACAAAACCACCCACATGACTATTTCATCCATTTTGGAATAAGGCTGTAACAAGAAAATATGGGAAAAGTGAAGTGCTGTGCTTTCTGGACGTCCTGTAGAGAAGATCATCTGGTTGGAGATGGAGGATGAGGAGGTGATGCAGGAAGGAGATGCTGAGGGAGGTGCTGCTGCTGTAACTGATGCACTCTGTGTTTTGGTGCTTTGCCCACAGATCTGTCCTCATCCATCTGGTTTCTAAACCTGCTTAGTCCAGTTCAGGGTCACAGGGGGGTGGAGCCTATCCTGGCCATCAATGGATGAGGGGCGCAGTTCATTCACCCCCCCCCCTTGCGTTAAACTGAAGTTGTGCGCACCCCAAACACATTAGCATTGTGCACTTTGTGTGCCGTCACTCGTTTGGAGCTCCTTATGTGGGGAGTCGTTTCTTACTCACAGTTCTGGTTCGTATTAGCTGAAATGATTTACAGCTTTGACGCTCCAGCACACATCTGCTCCGTTACTCCAGGCAGACGGTGGTCGTTTAGCGATGCGTCCAAGCCGGCTCCCCGTCGATGATCCGAGCAGGAGGCGGCGCCGGTCCGGGAGCACAGAGGGGTGAGGTGTGGTGAGGTTTGATGCGGGACACGTGGAAAACCGGATGGATCCGCAGTGAAGCCGGGAGTTGGAGCTTCACTGCGGCAGGACTGAGGACTTTGAGGATCCTGAAGGGGCCAATGTACCTGTCCTGAAGTTTTGGGGAGTCCACCTGGAGGGGGATGTCCTTCGTGGAAAGCCACACCTCCTGCCCGGGCTGGTAAGCAGGGGCCGGGGATCGCCGGCGGTCTGCATGGGTCTTCGCCCTCGTCCGGGCCTTCAACAAGGCAGAACGGGCGGAGCGCCACACCCGACGGCACTTCCGCAGGTGGGCCTGGACCGAGGGCACACCGACCTCTCCCTCCACCACAGGAAACAACGGGGGCTGATACCCCAAACACACCTCAAATGGGGAGAGGCCGGTGGCAGAAGACACCTGGCTGTTATGCGCATACTCGATCCAGGCCAGATGGTTACTCCAGGCCATCGGGTGCGCGGATGTGACGCAGCGGAGGGTCTGTTCCAAGTCCTGGTTGGCCCGCTCTGCCTGTCCATTCGTCTGAGGATGGTACCCGGACGAGAGGCTCACGGTGGCCCCCAGTTCCCTGCAGAAGCTCCTCCAGATGTGTGAGGAGAACTGGGGACCACGATCAGAGACGATGTCGGAGGGTATCCCATGCAGACGGACGACGTGGTGGACCAGGAGGTCTGCTGTCTCCTGGGCTGTTGGGAGCTTCGGGAGGGCCACGAAGTGGGCCGCCTTGGAGAATTGGTCCACTATCGTGAACATGGTGGTGTTGCCCCGGGACGGCGGGAGGCCCGTGACGAAATCCAGGCCGATGTGGGACCAGGGGTGATGAGGCACCGGCAGCGGCTGGAGGAGTCCTTGGGCCTTCTTATGTACTGCCTTGCCCCTGGCACAGGTGGTGCAGGCCTGGATATATTCCCGGACGTCAGCCTCCATAGACGCCCACCAGAAGCGCCTCCGGACAACTGCCACGGTCCTTCGCACCCCTGGATGACAGGAGAGCTTGGAACCGTGACAGAAGTCCAAGACTGCAGCTCTGGCCTCTGGTGGGACGTACTGATGGTTCTTCGGACCGGTTCCAGGGTCCGGGCTCCGTGCCAGGGCCTCCCGGACGGTCTTCTCCACGTCCCAGGTGAGGGTGGCCACGATAGTGGACTCCGGAATGATGGGCTCCGGTGGATCCGACAGCTCTGTTTTGACTTCGTCTTCGTGTACCCGGGACAAGGCATCCGATCTCTGGTTCTTGGTCCCGGGGCGATAGGTGATCCGGAAGTCGAAACGCCCGAAGAACAGTGACCAGCGGGCTTGCCTGGGGTTCAGCCGCTTGGCGGTCCTGATATACTCCAGGTTCCGATGGTCAGTGAAAACCGTGAACGGCACAGACGCTCCCTCCAACAGGTGTCTCCACTCCTCAAGAGCCTCTTTCACCGCAAGGAGTTCTCGATTGCCGACGTCATAGTTCCGTTCAGCCGGGGTCAACCTGCGGGAAAAGTAGGCACACGGGTGAAGAACCTTATCGGTCTCTCCGCTCTGGGACAGCACGGCTCCTATCCCTGAGTCAGAGGCGTCCACTTCAACCATGAACTGGCGGCTAGGGTCGGGCTGCACCAAAACTGGAGCAGTAGAGAACCGTCATTTCAACTCCTTGAACGCGGCTTCGCACCGATCCGACCAGGTGAAGGGGACTTTTGGAGAGGTCAGGGCTGTCAGGGGGCTAACTACCTGACTGTAGCCCTTAATGAACCTCCTATAGAAATTAGCAAAGCCGAGGAACTGTTGCAGCTTCCTACGGCTTGTTGGTTGGGGCCAATCTCTCACCGCCGCAACCTTGGCCGGATCAGGGGCGACGGAGTTGGAGGAGATTATAAACCCCAGGAAGGACAAAGACGCGCGGTGAAACTCGCACTTCTCGCCCTTCACAAACAGTCGGTTCTCTAACAACCGCTGCAGGACCTGACGTACATGCTGGACATGGGTCTCAGGATCCGGAGAAAAGATGAGAATATCGTCCAGATATACGAAGACGAATCGGTGCAGGAAGTCCCGCAAGACGTCGTTAACGTCGTTTTATAGAGCAACAGACTCTTTTTCCAGGCTAAGTGAAGATCTTCTAAATTAGTGAGATGCCATTTCAATAGACAGATTGGTGCAGCATCTGCAGTGATGCAGTCGCTGTATCGGACCGTCGTGGTGAAGAGGGAGCTGAGTAGGGGGCAAAGCTCTCAATTTACCAATCGATCTACGTTCCGATCCTCACCTATGGTCATGAGATTTGGCTCATGACAGAAAGAATGAGATCGCGAGTACAAGCGGCCGAGATGAGTTTCCTCCGCAGGGTGGCTGGGCGCTCCCTTAGAGATAGGGCGAGGAGCTCGGTCACTTGGGAGGAGCTCGGAGTCGAGCCGCTGCTCCTCCACGTCGAAAGGAGTAAGTTAAGGTGGCTCGGGCATCTTTTCCGGATGCCCACTGGATGCCTCGCTGGAGAGGTGTTTCCACTGGGAGGAGGCCCCGGGGAAGACCCAGGACACGCTGGAGGGACTACATCTCTCGGCTGGCTTGGGAACGCCTTGGGGTTCTCCCGGAGGAGCTGGGGGAGGTGTGTGTGGATCGGGAGGTCTGGGCGGCTTTGCTTGAGCTGCTGCCCCCGCGACCCGACTCCGGATAAAGCGGAAGAAAATGGATGGATGGATGGATGGATGGATGGATGGGTGAAGAGACTCCATCTCAGAAGAGCTGCTGTGGTCTGAAATGACACATGCGCAGTGGAGGCAGGGCGGACCAATTTTTAGGGGGGACCATTCAGTCTGTGACACCGGTTTGGCTTGACCGGTATACAAATAGTGAATGGTTGTGAGTGCAATGGACAGAATATTTAATTCGGCAAAACATGGAGTGTTCTGTTCAACTCAGAATATTCCATCTTTTGCTGAACTAAATATTCTTTTCATTGCATGAATGAAAAATGTTCATTATTTGTTTTATATAATGTCTAACAATCCTAACGCAGTAGTCTGTACCTGGTGCCATGTATTGAGTTCTTCGTTTACAGACTGCCTTCTCCTTTCCTCACTCCAGTGAAAAATTGTGACAGAAATTTGTAGAGCTCTTCATCCGACAGAGCTGGTACTTCAGGTAGAGACGTCCTAGAGAATACTACAAATGCCTCCAGATGGCTTATGGTGTACTCAATTTGTTTTTCTGTTACAAGAATGAGCATCTTTAATAAAGCAACCCCAGCCCTGTTTGTTTTGCAGCTAAGCCCCATTGCCACTAGTGTGAGTGTTTGCAGTGGTGGTGCGTGCAATGGTGCAAAACATATGGAACCAAAATTGCACGGTCAGTGGAACACAATGGCAAATGGGATGAATACGTACAAACCACCAGTCAAACGACAAGGATCTATTCAGTCCTTATATAATTATTATTCATCTATTTCTGTCAGGGACCTGGACCCAAAAATGCTGGACACAAATGTGAGACTCACCCAAGAGCATAATGTTAAAAAAGTGTTTTACTGTAGAGCCAGAATAAGGTCAGTACACAGGTAAGCAAGCCAAAATCAGCAACGGTATCCAAAACATGAGACACGGTCGAGGTCAAAAACAGGCAAAAGTTTCAGAAAATGGCAAGGCAAAAAAACAAGATCAAAACCTGTGGAAGAAGAGTTGGAACGAAGACACAGTGGAATAACAAACGGGCAAAGGCACTGTGAGTGGAGACAGAGGGTTTAAATAACAAGAGTGATTAGTGAAATGAGACACGGGTGTGGGGGCACAACCAGGAAGAGGGTGTGGCAAACCAAAGGGACAAGACACGCCCAGAACCCGACCACCAGACAAGAGAGTGTCGTCAGAAAAACACCAAACAAACCAGAGACCAAGAAAACCTTACCATGAGCATAATAAGAACGCATGAATCCCCACATGACAAAACCACCCACATGACTATTTCATCCATTTTGGAATAAGGCTGTAACAAGAAAATATGGGAAAAGTGAAGTGCTGTGCTTTCTGGACGTCCTGTAGAGAAGATCATCTGGTTGGAGATGGAGGATGAGGAGGTGATGCAGGAAGGAGATGCTGAGGGAGGTGCTGCTGCTGTAACTGATGCACTCTGTGTTTTGGTGCTTTGCCCACAGATCTGTCCTCATCCATCTGGTTTCTAAACCTGCTTAGTCCAGTTCAGGGTCACAGGGGGGTGGAGCCTATCCTGGCCGTCAATGGATGAGGGGCGCAGTTCATTCACCCCCCCCCCCCCCCTTGCGTTAAACTGAAGTTGTGCGCACCCCAAACACATTAGCATTGTGCACTTTGTGTGCCGTCACTTGTTTGGAGCTCCTTATGTGGGGAGTCGTTTCTTACTCACAGTTCTGGTTCGTATTAGCTGAAATGATTTACAGCTTTGACGCTCCAGCACACATCTGCTCCGTTACTCCAGGCAGACGGTGGTCGTTTAGCGATGCGCTGCTAAATGCTGTTTGGTAACATCAGGCGCTCCAAACGGAACACAAGCAACAAGCATGAAGAAATCTCAAAGTGCCAAACGGCCTCTCAATCAGCAGCAACTCCTACGCTATGCTAATGTGTGAGGGCCGCGCAGCGGGAAGAAAGATGCTTAAAGCTGCCGCTGATCTGACTGTCACAAAGAAAACAACACAAATGTCATTTCAAAATCAAAACTCTGTTTAATTCTACTATCACAAAACAAAAAAACAGTACAGACCCCCACAAAAAACTAACAAACAAACAAATATTTGTGAATGTAGTCACCTTTAATCTGATTTTCAGTGTTCACGTGCCAAAGAAGAAAATGAAATTACAGTACGATAACAATTCCAACAGCAGCATGTAGTATTTGTACTTCACATCAAAAAGTGGGCCAAGAAAAGCACCTGAGATAAATTTGATTGTTTTTGATTGGTCCTTTTTAAAAATTTGGCCTGCCTTATTGTCCTCTTTAAAACATTTGTTCAAAAATAATGTTACACTGCTGGGATGGCCTAATTACGATAATTACTTATTACATTTTTAACAGAGTCATGAGGACATTGTAACCTGTTACATTTCAAATATATCCTTCCCAGTATGATATGCTGTGCAAACAAAAATCACAAAGGAAAAACCATATGAAGGAGCGACACAGTGTGCAGTGGACAGCAACCAGGCTTATTCCTGCCTTGAATGACCTACTGTATCCTGAAAGGCTAACGTAACTTCACCAGCACATAGACACCACCGCCTGCACAGGGACATAAATGAGACATATAAGATTATGTCCAGACTATACGATATGATGGCTACACATGCTATATTGTGTTAGGTTGTTCTGTTAGGTTGTTCTGTTCTGTTGTGTTATGGTATGTTATAGTGTTATATTATGTTATTGTGTTATGTTATATTATGTTATGGTGTTGTGTTATATTCTGTTATGGTGTTGTGTTATATTATGTTATGGTGTTGTGTTATATTATGTTATGGTGTTGTGTTATATTATGTTATGGTGTTGTGTTATATTATGTTATGTTCTATTATGTTATGTGTTTTGATTATGCTATGTTGTGTTATGTTGTTGTGTTGTGCCATGTTATGTTGTATTATGTTGTTCTGTTATGTTATGCTGTTGTGTTATGGTGTTGTGTTATGTTATGGTATTATGATATGTTATGTTGTGTTATGGTGTTGTGTTATGTTATGGTATTATGATATGTTATGTTGTGTTATGGTGTTATGTTGTGTTATGGTGTTATGTTGTGTTATGGTGTTGTGTTATGTTATGGTATTATGATATGTTATGTTGTGTTATGGTGTTGTGTTATGTTATGGTATTATGATATGTTATGTTGTGTTATGGTGTTATGTTGTGTTATGGTGTTATGTTGTGTTATGGTGTTGTGTTATGTTATGGTATTATGATATGTTATGTTGTGTTATGGTGTTGTGTTATGTTATGGTATTATGATATGTTATGTTGTGTTATGGTGTTATGTTGTGTTATGGTGTTGTGTTATGTTATGGTATTATGATATGTTATGTTGTGTTATGGTGTTGTGTTATGTTATGGTATTATGATATGTTATGTTGTGTTATGGTGTTATGTTGTGTTATGGTGTTATGTTGTGTTATGGTGTTGTGTTATGTTATGGTATTATGATATGTTATGTTGTGTTATGGTGTTGTGTTATGTTATGGTATTATGATATGTTATGTTGTGTTATGGTGTTATGTTGTGTTATGGTGTTATGTTGTGTTATGGTGTTGTGTTATGTTATGGTATTATGATATGTTATGTTGTGTTATGGTGTTGTGTTATGTTATGCTGTTGTGTTATGGTGTTATGTTGTGTTATGGTGTTATGTTGTGTTATGGTGTTGTGTTATGTTATGGTATTATGATATGTTGTGTTATGGTGTTGTGTTATGTTATGGTATTATGATATGTTATGTTGTGTTATGGTGTTATGTTGTGTTATGGTGTTATGTTGTGTTATGGTGTTGTGTTATGTTATGGTATTATGATATGTTATGTTGTGTTATGGTGTTATGTTGTGTTATGGTGTTATGTTGTGTTATGGTGTTGTGTTATGTTATGGTATTATGATATGTTATGTTGTGTTATGGTGTTGTGTTATGTTATGGTATTATGATATGTTATGTTGTGTTATGGTGTTATGTTGTGTTATGGTGTTATGTTGTGTTATGGTGTTGTGTTATGTTATGGTATTATGATATGTTATGTTGTGTTATGGTGTTATGTTGTGTTATGGTGTTATGTTGTGTTATGGTGTTGTGTTATGTTTTGCTGTTGTGTTATGTTTTGCTGTTGTGTTATGGTGTTGTGTTATGCTGTTGTGTTATGGTGTTATGTTGTGTTATGGTGTTATGTTGTGTTATGGTGTTGTGTTATGTTATGGTATTATGATATGTTATGTTGTGTTATGGTGTTATGTTGTGTTATGGTGTTATGTTGTGTTATGGTGTTGTGTTATGTTTTGCTGTTGTGTTATGGTGTTGTGTTATGTTTTGCTGTTGTGTTATGGTGTTGTGTTATGTTATGGTATTATGATATGTTATGTTGTGTTTTGGTGTTGTGGTATGTTATAGTGGTGTTTTATGTTATGGTGTGTTATGGTGTTTTGTTAGGTGGTTCGATTATGTTATAGTGTTATGTTGTTGTGTTGTGCTATGTTCTGTTCTATTCTGTTATGTTGAGTTATGTTATGTTGTTCTATTATGTTATGGTGTTGTGTTATGTTGTTCTATTATGTTGTCATTTCTTTCTCTTTTTGCTCTGTATGCACCACTCTGCATTTAATCATTAGTGATTGATCTCTGCTCCCCTCCACAGCATGTCTTTTTCCTGATTCTCTCCCTCAGCCCCAACCAGTCCCAGCAGAAGACTGCCCCTCCCTGAGCCTGGTTCTGCTGGAGGTTTCTTCCTGTTAAAAGGGAGTTTTTCCTTCCCACTGTCGCCAAGTGCTTGCTCACAGGGGGTCGTTTTGACCGTTGGGGTTTTTCTGTAATTATTGTATGGCTTTTGCCTTACAATATAAAGCACCTTGGGGCAACTGTTTGTTGTGATTTGGAGCTATATAAATAAAATTGATTTGATTTGATTTGATGTTGTGTTGGGGTGTTGTGTTATGTCATGGTATGTTATAGTATTGTTTTATGTTATGGTGTTATGTTATTTCCTCTCTACCAGGAAAAAAACATCATAGGTGGAGATTGGAATTGTGCTTTGAATCCTCTCTTGACCGATCAATTGGAGTGGACCAAACTCATCATAAAAGCAGAGAAGTTATTCAGACATTCACGAGGAGCTACATATGGTAGATATTTGGTGAAATAATCCTTAATCCTACTGATATATCATGTATCATATTCACGTATAGTTACTTCCTGATTTCTACAGACTTGTTGTCTAATATGACTGATTGTACATATGATAGCATTACATTATCTGATCATGCTCCATGCAGCCTAAAATATGTCCACAAAAATTTATTGATAGATCCCCCTAGATGGCGCTTACATCAAAAATGGCTTAAAGATGAAGCCTTTATTGACTATGTTGGAAACAAATTTGATGAATATTTAACATAATCACTACACAAACTACAGCCTGTATTAAATGGGAAGCCTTTAAGGCCTGCTTAAGAAGTCACATAATTGCCTATACCGCTACAAAAACTAAGGAACAACGGAAAAGAAGACAATATCTAGAAGAAAAAAATAAAGAACCGTCAAAATTAGTTGTTCAGTACGATGGCGTTTAAGGGCCACATTTAATTTTTTTTTTTTTAGACTTCGAGAATAAAGTCATAATATTACGAGAATAAAGTTGTAATTTTAAGACTTTGAGAATAAAGTCATAATATTACGAGAATAAAGTCGTAATATTACAAGAATAAAGTTGTAATTTTAAGACTTCGAGAATAAAGTTGTAATATTATGAGAATAAAGTTGCAATATTGCAAGAATAAAGTCGTAATTTTCCGAGAATAAAGTCGTATTTTTATGAGAAAAAACAAGTTTCCTGGTTGACACACATCAGCACAGCTAACGTAGGCTAACACTATCATGTGGAAGCAGCCTTAGAAGGTTTTTTTTTTGGAAACAGCCTTAGAAGTTAGTTAACTAAACAGTGCCTCAAACTTGGGTTTATGAACAAGCGAAATCGTTTTATAGAAGTTTGACTTGGATGTGGCGCAACAGAGAGGAGTCACGGAGGCTGTTTTATGTGCTGTCTATGTTTCATTTCCAGAATCATTTTTTTTGTCTTTCACAGTTACGAGTTTTTTCATATAATATTATGACTTTATTCTCGTAATATTGCGACTTTATTCTCAAAGTCTAAAAAAAAAAAAAAAAAAAAAAAATTCAATGTGGCCCTAAACGCCGTCATAGTTCAGAAATAAGAGCTCATCAGCTGAAAAAGAGTTGTTGCTGTTAGAGGCAGAGTACAATAAAGAATCAGTTGACAGGGCAGCTTCCAATATAAGGTTAAATGAGTCATTTTATGAACAAGGGGAAAAGCCTGGGAAGATTTTAGCACGGCAAATTAAGCAAGTGGAAGCACAACAAAACATAACCTCAATAATAAATACAAAGTGGGAACAGTTACCCAATTGATATAAACACAGAATTCAAAAACTATTATGAAAAACAGATCTAAACGCACAAAACAAATTCTTAGATAAGATAACCATACCAACTATTTCTGAAGATTTCAAACAATAAATGCCAGGATTAGAGAACAGGAAATAATTAAAGCTATTGATAGCATGAGTACAGGTAAAAAAAGCTGGACCTGACAGGTCTCCATCTAATTTTTATAAAAGGTTTAAGGCAAAATTAGTAAAATCTATATTGGAAATGATACAAGAAGCTTACATAAATGGTGTGCTTCCTTATTCAATGACCAATGCTTTAATTATCCTACTGCCAAAGGCTGGAAAACCCAGCAATAAATGTGAAAACATGAGACCAATAAGTTTGCTTAACTCAAACTTAAAAATACTTTGTAAACTTTTAGCAGCCCGTTTACAGGAAATTCTTCCTTCAGTTATCCACAGGGATCAAAATGGATTTATCTTAGGGCGACACTTAAACATAACTGGAATCACAATGGGTCAGGTAGAACATAAGCTTTCATTATACGCAGATGACATAATCGTATTCATTTCACATCTGAATTCATCTGTCCCTGCTTTGCTAAACCTGATTGATGAGTTTGGTAACATTTCAGGATATGTAATCAATAGATAAAAGTCAGCAATTTTGTTGCTGGATGATAAAGAGAGAGAAAACCTACCTGCAGTCATTGCAGAATTCAGTTTCCAAATTCACATACTTAGGAATACAAATTCTTCCAAATTTAGGTTCAATTGTTAAATCTAATTACAAATCAGTAACCAATGAAATGACAGCAAATGTCAACAGGTGGAAGCTTCTTCCTATGTCCTTAATAGGTTGGATAAATACTTACAAAATGATGATACTTCCAAAATTACTGCATATTTTTCAGAATATTTCTCTGCCACTCCCTGTTGATTGGTTTAACAAGTTTTAAAAAACAAATTCTTGATTTTATATGGTCCAACCAGTGTGCTAGGATAAGGATGTCCTTACTCCATTTACCTTACAATGAAGGAGGTTTGTTGTACCCAAACATAGTATGGTACACTATTGGGCAGCCCAGCTCAGATCGATCAAGTATTATTTTTGCCTCAAGGATGCTCCCCAGTGGACAGAAATGGAAAGTAAATTCTTAGAACCTTCATTACCTCTGTACCTTTTCTCTGATAAAGAAGCCAATTTAAGAAAACTAGAAATCAAATTGTAAATAACATGGTTATGGTATAGTATATGGTTAAAAGGTTTATTAAAGAACAAGCTATCTCATCATGACTGACCCCAATTTGAGGAAATAAAGATTTTACCCCTGGGAGAGCCGATGCAGTGTTTAAGCAATGGGCTTTAAATGGACTGGAGAAAATTCAAGATTTATACACAGTAGGCTCAGATTGCAAAATTAGCAAATATTTGCACATAAACAATAAAGTTTATCAGTTTGAACATTAAATATCTTTGAGTCTTTGTGGTGTATTCAATTGAATATAGGTTGAAGAGGATTTGCAAATCATTGTATTCTATTTTTATTTACATTTTATGCAATGTCCCAACTTCAATGGAATTGGGGTTGTATGTTGTGTTATGGTGTTATGTTATGTCATGGTGTTATGTTATTGTGTGTTAGGGTGTTTGGTTATATTATGTTCTATTATGTTATGGTGTGTTATGTTATAGTGTTGTGTTATGGTGTTGTGTTATGTTATAGTGTGTTATGCTGTTATGTTGTTCTGTTATGATATGGTGTTGTGTTATGTTGTTCTGTCCTGTTATGTTGTGTAATGTTGTTGTGTTATGTTTGGTGTGTTATGTTGTTGTGTTATGTCATGGTGTTGCGTTATGTTATGATGTGTTAGGGTGTTTGGTTATATTATGTTCTATTATGTTATGGTCTTGTGTTATGGTGTTGTGTTTTAAGGTTTTCATTATCGGATTATCTTTTCAGATAACTTTGAAAACCATTATCGGACTAATTATCTTCTGATACATTTTTGTCCGATAATTTTTAGACCATTAATGTAGTAAACAAAGGTGAACAGATGTGTAGTTCTACCATCTGCAAACAGAGAACAGCTGCTTCTAGAAGAAACCGCTCTATCCTCTGTAGGCAAAGGAGAACTAGTCACAAAAAAAACCTTACTTTTAACCCCATACTGATACGTGGCCAATATCACCCAAGTCATCCAGGGGCATACATTTTTAACTTATGGTTCAAATTTTAACCAAACTTATTCCAAACAAGTTATTTAAATTAACTTCATGTCTGAAGTTTTATAAAGTGAAAATATCAGATATATGTTTTAGTTTTAAAGTAATGTGCTAATTTTTAAGGTTTTAGTGTGGACATGCTGTGTCTAGGTGCATTATGGGTGATGGGGGGGTGATTGTTTTGGCAAGTTTTCAAGGTCTCTACTGCCATCTACTGGCCAGTAGTGTTCATGGCAGTATTGGCCCTGAAGCTGGGCTGATATTTTCAATCACTGTACTGGTTCCAGCTCAGCTGTACCACAGAACCGCAAGGTGTAAAAGTTCAGAGCGCACGATTTATGTTCTCACACACATTGTACGTTCAAAACCACACGTTGGACTTGTGTTTCCAGAAGCAAAATGTAAACAGAAGCGTTTTTTTCAAACTTAATTTACAAAAATTCTCGATGGGAGACATCAGAGTTAAAAAACAACAACAAAAAACATTGTTCTGTTCTGGTGTGTTATGGCGTCCTGTTATGTTGTGATGGGAGACATCAAAGTTAAAAAACAACAACAACAACAAAAAAAAATTTGGACGCTTGTAGCGCTTCAGCAGCAGGATACCCTCACGACGGCCGACCAGAATAATATCAAACAGGTTTGATTTTCATCTGACCATTTGATCGGCGATCAGGAGGTGGTCATGAGATGTTAAATGCAGCACGTTTCTCCATGTATACTAAACAATGCAGGACGCGCGATTAATCTGAAACTCTGTGCGATCCAAAAAATTCTCGCACAAATGAAAAATCAGCTGAAAAAGGACCAAAACTGGCACTGGCACCAGTAGATCATGGCAGTGTTCTGTTTATTTTGACACCGGTTATATCAGATGGTTATCTAATTACAACTTGCCTTTTTTTTGAAAATGCCTTTTTTTTTACAAATAAAAAATGGCATATTTTACAAAAGCACATTTATCTGTAAACACTAATACATGACACACCTCACATTAACGTGTTGGTTCGCATAGAATGAATCAACCAATCAGTGGCTACGTTTACATGCTGTTAATATTCGGGATAAGGTCAATATTCCGGTTTCTGAATCATTAGGAATAATCCATTTACATGCATAAGCAGACAGAGTTACTCCTGTATACATGGTCATTGGTATCATTTGGAATATCGCCATCTATACAGCGACATGTCTTCCACCGGTACTTGATTTGTTCTGGTGTTCGTGCAAATCCTGCTTCATGTAACTTTTCGGCCACCTTCTTGTAAATGTCGCTATCTCTGTACTTTCTACCGTCAATAAAAGACATTATATTCATGTCTTTCATGATACTAATGAAGTACTCGGTTTCCTCCTCACTCCAAAAGTGTGGTGCTGTGCCGCCACGTCTGGATTTCCCCATGCTTGTGTACCTCTGCTTCTGTGGTGTCCGGTGGGTTGCACACACCGCATACAAGTAGTTGCCGTACTCAAAAGACCAAGATTCCTTGCAGATAGGACATGCGCAGAACACAAAATAATGTTCCTTTCTATGGGGATATTCTGATGTGCGTTTATATGACCTGATATTCGGGTTAGAAAAGGAGTAACCCAGGGGTCATATTGCGGGTGTTTACATGGCCGTGCGCAACTGGGTTATTGCTAATATTCCAGTTATGAAAGGGTTATGAAAGGGTTATTGGCTGCATGTAAATGTAGTCATTGTTACCAGTGGCACATTTTACCCAGAATGCCATCTGTCTGTGTTTGTTACAAAACTTCAGAATTGCATTATTCAACATTAAAAGATATATGTTATATCTTAACTTTGCACAAATGACAGAATTGACATTAATGGAGTTATTCTATCAGTATTCATTTTATTTATACACCAAACCATAACTCAGCACTGCTTTATTTTCCAAGACCTCCTCCTGATGGCAGCATTGTGATTGGGTAGAGAGTTGAGCTTTGTGGTTCCTTTCAGTTGCTTCTGTGCTGGAAGCCATGTAGTAAACAGGAGCTTCCAGCAGGGAGCAGGACGCTCAAAGATAGAAGGGCTGACTCGTTTGGGTCTGTTGTCGCTTTTGATGTATTTAAAAGCGATCGTGGTGTTAAAACTCAAAATCAGCTTGTTAATAGTTGCAAGTGTAACGGAGACAATACTGGAATTTATCGGTTATCTGTAACTTCCGATACATTTTTGGGTGGTTTATTGTTTTATCTTTATCAAAGATAACTTTTCAGTTATCTGATTATCTGTTATCAAAGTAGATTTTTTGGTTTTTGGTGCCTACGTTGTGTTATGATGTCGTGTTAGGGTATTTGGTTATATTATGTTCTATTATGTTATGGTGTTGTGTTATGTTATGGTGTGTTATGGTGTTATGTTATGTTGTATTATGGGGTTGTATTATGTTATGATGTTATGTTATATTGTTTATTGTTTGTTTGGATGCCCATTAGCTATTCTTCCTGGGGTCCAACAGATTCACCATAACACGACATAACATGTTGTGTTATGGTGTTGCGTTATGTTATGTTGTTATGTTATGTTGTGTTATGGTATTGTGTTGTGTTATGTTCTGTTATGTTGTGGTGTGTTATGGTGTTATGTTATGGTGTTATTTTATGTTATCTTGTGCTGTTGTGTTATGTTATGTTGTCCTTTTCTGTTATGTTATTCTGTTGTGTTATGGTGTTGTGTTATCTTATGTTGTTCTGTTCTTTTATGTTTTGTTATGGTGTTATGTTATGTTGTTGTGTTATGTTGTTCTGTTCTGTTATGGTATGTTATGTTGTGCTATGGTGTTGTGTTATGTTATGCTATGTTATGTTGTGCTGTGTTATGTTATTCTGTTATGTTATGGTGTGTTATAGTGTTATGTTCTGTTATGTTGTGTTATGGCATTATGTTATGTTGTGTTTTCTGTGTTATATTCTGTTATGGTTTATGTTCTGTTATGTTATGGTGTGTTATGTTGTGTTATGTTAGGGTATGTTATAGTGTTGTGTTATAGTGTGTTATGGTGTTATGTTGTGTTATGTTGTTCTGTTGTGTTATGTTATGGTGTTGTGCTATGGTGTTGTGTTGTGTTATGTTATGTTATTCTGTTATGTTTAGGTGTGTTATGTTGTAATGTTCTGTTATGTTGTGTTATGGTGTTATGTTATGCCCTGTTATGGTTTTATGTTCTGTTATGTTGTGGTGTGTTATGGTGTTATGTATGTTATCTTATGCTGTTGTGTTGTGCTGTTCTATTCTGTTGTGTTATGGTATGTTATGTTGTGCTATGGTGTTATGTTATGTTATTCTGTTATGTTAAGGTGTGTTATGTTGTTATGCTCTGCTCTGCTATGGTGTGTTATAGTGTTATGTTTTGTTATGTTGTGTTATGGTGTTATGTTATGCTCTGTTATGGCTTTATGTTCTGTTATGTTATGGTGTGTTATGGTGTCCTGTTCTGGTGTTCTGTTTTGCTATGGTGTTATGTTATGGTGTGTTATGGTGTTATGTTGTTCTGTTATGTTATGGTGTTGTGTTCTGTTATGTTGTTCTGTTATGGTGTGTTATGTTGTTGTGTTATGTCATGGTGTTGCGTTATGTTGTTATGTTATGGTGTTGGTTATATTATGTTCTACTGTGTTATGGTGTTGTGTTATGTTATGGTGTGTTATGGTGTTATGTTGTTCTGTTATGTTGTGTTATGTTGTTCTGTTCCGTTATGGTGTTATGTTATGTCATGTTTTTCTGTTCTGTTGTGTTATGGTATGTTATGTTGTACTATGGTGTTGTGTCATGTTGTGTTATGTTATGGTGTGTTGTAGAGAAGCTTGAATCTTTGACCCGGACTGGGTTGCTTGACGTGAGGACATTTCGCTCAAATCACAGAAGCTTCCTCAGCTAAAATTCTTGCTCTGGTAGTGAATTACAATCTTACCAAATTTACACTTAGCGCTGGTTGCTGGTGTCGCTAACTTCACATTTCTCAAAACAAAGTCGCCAATAACCAGAGTTTGATCCTCAGTAGGTGTGTCGCAGAGTGGGGAAAAACGGTTAGAAATGTGAACGGGTTGGTGGTGTACACGGGGCTTCTGTATAGGGCTATGCTTCCTCCTCACAGTCACCCAGGCGGCCTGCTTTCCCGGCTGCTCAGGATCTGCTGGAAGGGAACTAACGGCGGCTAAGCTACCTTGGTCCGCACCGGTGCGGAGCCGAGTCTCCAATTCGCCCAGCCTGGCCTCCAAAGCTACGAATAAGCTACACTTATTACAAGTACCATTACTGCTAAAGGAGGCCGAGGAATAACTAAACATTTCACACCCAGAGCAGAAAAGTGCGGGAGAGACAGGAGAAGCCGCCATGCTAAATCGGCTAAGAGCTAGTAGCTGCGCTAAGCTAGCGGATACCTAAAAACACAAAGTGAATAATGTGTAAATAATTTAGAGGTGATTCAGCAGAGGGAGTGCTTTAGTTAAGGCACGTGAAGATTACACTGTGAAACAAATCGTTATCTAGTTATCTAGATCAATCTAACTGCGCAGATTAAACAGCTAACAGATACAGCAAAACACCGCTGTGCTCCGGAACAGGAAGTGATACAATACCGCAGTGAGAGCCAACCACCAGTAGAGGTGTTATGTATGTTATGCTGTTGTGTTATGTTGTTCTGTTCTGTTATTCTGCTGTGTTATGGTATGTTATGGTGTCCTGTTAGGTTGTGTTATGGTGTTATTGTGTTGTGCTATGGTGTTCTGTTATGTAATGGTATTCTGTTCTTTTCTGTCATGTTCTGTTGTGTTGTGTTGTGTTATGTTACGGTGTGTTATGGTGTTATGTTGTGTTATGATGTGTTATGTTCTGTTATGGTTTTATGTTCTGTTATGTTATAGTGTGTTACGGTGTAGTGTTATATTATGGTTTGTTATGGTGTTGTGTTATGTTATTGTGTGTTATGGTGTTATGTTGGCCTCTACTGGTGGTTGGCTCTCACTGCGGTATTGTATCACTTCCTGTTCCGGAGCACAGCGGTGTTTTTCTGTATCTGTTAGCTGTTTAATCTGCGCAGTTAGATTGATCTAGTTATCTAGATTACGATTTGTTTCCCAGTGTAATCTTTACGTGCCTTAACTAAAGCACTCCTTCTGCTGAATCACCTCTAAATTATTTACACATTATTCACTTTGCGTGTTTTTAGGAATCCGCTAGCTTAGCGTAGCTACTAGCTCTTAGCCGATTTAGCATGGCGGCTTCTCCTGTCTCTCCCGCACTTTTCTGCTCTGGGTGTGAAATGTTTAGTTATTCCTCGGCCTCCTTTAGCAGTAATGGTACTTGTAATAAGTGTAGCTTATTCGTAGCTTTGGAGGCCAGGCTGGGCGAATTGGAGACTCGGCTCCGCACCGTGGAAAATTCTACAGCTAGCCAGGCCCCTGTAGTCGGTGCGGACCAAGGTAGCTTAGCCGCCGTTAGTTCCCCCCTGGCAGATCCCGAGCAGCCGGGAAAGCAGGCTGACTGGGTGACTGTGAGGAGGAAGCGTAGCCCTAAACAGAAGCCCCGTGTACACCGCCAACCCGTTCACATCTCTAACCGTTTTTCCCCACTCGACGACACACCCGCCGAGGATCAAACTCTGGTTATTGGCGACTCTGTTTTGAGAAATGTGAAGTTAGCGACACCAGCAACCATAGTCAATTGTCTTCCGGGGGCCAGAGCAGGCGACATTGAAGGAAATTTGAAACTGCTGGTTAAGGCTAAGCGTAAATTTGGTAAGATTGTAATTCACGTCGGCAGTAATGACACCCGGTTACGCCAATCGGAGGTCACTAAAATTAACATTAAATCGTTGTGTAACTTTGCAAAAACAATGTCGGACTCTGTAGTTTTCTCTGGGCCCCTCCCCAATCAGACCGGGAGTGACATGTTTAGCCGCATGTTCTCCTTGAATTGCTGGCTGTCTGAGTGGTGTCCAAAAAATGAGGTGGGCTTCATAGATAATTGGCAAAGCTTCTGGGGAAAACCTGGTCTTGTTAGGAGAGACGGCATCCATCCCACTTTGGATGGAGCAGCTCTCATTTCTAGAAATCTGGCTAATTTTCTTAAATCCTCCAAACCGTGACTATCCAGGGTTGGGACCAGGAAGCAGAGTTGTAGTCTTACACACCTCTCTGCAGCTTCTCTCCCCCTGCCATCCCCTCATTACCCCATCCCCGTAGAGACGGTGCCTGCTCCCAGACTACCAATAACCAGCAAAAATCTATTTAAGCATAAAAATTCAAAAAGAAAAAATAATATAGCACCTTCAACTGCACCACAGACTAAAACAGTTAAATGTGGTCTATTAAACATTAGGTCTCTCTCTTCTAAGTCCCTGTTGGTAAATGATATAATAATTGATCAACATATTGATTTATTCTGCCTAACAGAAACCTGGTTACAGCAGGATGAATATGTTAGTTTAAATGAGTCAACACCCCCGAGTCACACTAACTGTCAGAATGCTCGTAGCACGGGCCGAGGAGGAGGATTAGCAGCAATCTTCCATTCCAGCTTATTAATTAATCAAAAACCCAGACAGAGCTTTAATTCATTTGAAAGCTTGTCTCTTAGTCTTGTCCATCCAAATTGGAAGTCCCAAAAACCAGTTTTATTTGTTATTATCTATCGTCCACCTGGTCGTTACTGTGAGTTTCTCTGTGAATTTTCAGACCTTTTGTCTGACTTAGTGCTTAGCTCAGATAAGATAATTATAGTGGGCGATTTTAACATCCACACAGATGCTGAGAATGACAGCCTCAACACTGCATTTAATCTATTATTAGACTCTATTGGCTTTGCTCAAAAAGTAAATGAGTCCACCCACCACTTTAATCATATCTTAGATCTTGTTCTGACTTATGGTATGGAAATAGAAGACTTAACAGTATTCCCTGAAAACTCCCTTCTGTCTGATCATTTTTTAATAACATTTACATTTACTCTGATGGACTACCCAGCAGTAGGGAATAAGTTTCATTACACTAGAAGTCTTTCAGAAAGCGCTGTAACTAGGTTTAAGGATATGATTCCTTCTTTATGTTCTCTAATGCCATATAACAACACAGTGCAGAGTAGCTACCTAAACTCTGTAAGGGAGATAGAGTATCTCGTCAATAGTTTTACATCCTCATTGAAGACAGCTTTGGATGCTGTAGCTCCTCTGAAAAAGAGAGCTTTAAATCAGAAGTGTCTGACTCCATGGTATAACTCTCAAACTCGTAGCTTAAAGCAGATAACCCGTAAGTTGGAGAGGAAATGGCGTCTCACTAATTTAGAAGATCTTCACTTAGCCTGGAAAAAGAGTCTGTTGCTCTATAAAAAAGCCCTCCGTAAAGCTAGGACATCTTTCTACTCATCACTAATTGAAGAAAATAAGAACAACCCCAGGTTTCTTTTCAGCACTGTAGCCAGGCTGACAAAGAGTCAGAGCTCTATTGAGCTGAGTATTCCATTAACTTTAACTAGTAATGACTTCATGACTTTCTTTGCTAACAAAATTTTAACTATTAGAGAAAAAATTACTCATAACCATCCCAAAGACGTATCGTTATCTTTGGCTGCTTTCAGTGATGCCGGTATTTGGTTAGACTCTTTCTCTCCGATTGTTCTGTCTGAGTTATTTTCATTAGTTACTTCATCCAAACCATCAACATGTTTATTAGACCCCATTCCTACCAGGCTGCTCAAGGAAGCCCTACCATTATTTAATGCTTCGATCTTAAATATGATCAATCTATCTTTGTTAGTTGGCTATGTACCACAGGCTTTTAAGGTGGCAGTAATTAAACCATTACTTAAAAAGCCATCACTTGACCCAGTTATCTTAGCTAATTATAGGCCAATCTCCAACCTTCCTTTTCTCTCAAAAATTCTTGAAAGGGTAGTTGTAAAACAGCTAACTGATCATCTGCAGAGGAATGGTCTATTTGAAGAGTTTCAGTCAGGTTTTAGAATTCATCATAGTACAGAAACAGCATTAGTGAAGGTTACAAATGATCTTCTTATGGCCTCGGACAGTGGACTCATCTCTGTGCTTGTTCTGTTAGACCTCAGTGCTGCTTTTGATACTGTTGACCATAAAATTTTATTACAGAGATTAGAGCATGCCATAGGTATTAAAGGCACTGCGCTGCGGTGGTTTGAATCATATTTGTCTAATAGATTACAATTTGTTCATGTAAATGGGGAATCTTCTTCACAGACTAAAGTTAATTATGGAGTTCCACAAGGTTCTGTGCTAGGACCAATTTTATTCACTTTATATATGCTTCCCTTAGGCAGTATTATTAGACGGTATTGCTTAAATTTTCATTGTTACGCAGATGATACCCAGCTTTATCTATCCATGAAGCCAGACGACACACACCAATTAGCTAAACTGCAGGATTGTCTTACAGACATAAAGACATGGATGACCTCTAATTTCCTGCTTTTAAACTCAGATAAAACTGAAGTTATTGTACTTGGCCCCACAAATCTTAGAAACATGGTGTCTAACCAG
Organism: Thalassophryne amazonica; assembly: GCF_902500255.1. Classification (NCBI taxonomy): domain Eukaryota; kingdom Metazoa; phylum Chordata; class Actinopteri; order Batrachoidiformes; family Batrachoididae; genus Thalassophryne; species Thalassophryne amazonica. The sequence goes on along the minus strand of NC_047105.1, from coordinate 3,383,627 downwards.
ATCCTTACTGTGGATGGCATTACCCTGACCTCTAGTAATACTGTGAGAAATCTTGGAGTCATTTTTGATCAGGATATGTCATTCAAAGCGCATATTAAACAAATATGTAGGACTGCTTTTTTGCATTTACGCAATATCTCTAAAATCAGAAAGGTCTTGTCTCAGAGTGATGCTGAAAAACTAATTCATGCATTTATTTCCTCTAGGCTGGACTATTGTAATTCATTATTATCAGGTTGTCCTAAAAGTTCCCTAAAAAGCCTTCAGTTAATTCAAAATGCTGCAGCTAGAGTACTGACGGGGACTAGAAGGAGAGAGCATATCTCACCCATATTGGCCTCTCTTCATTGGCTTCCTGTTAATTCTAGAATAGAATTTAAAATTCTTCTTCTTACTTATAAGGTTTTGAATAATCAGGTCCCATCTTATCTTAGGGACCTCGTAGTACCATATCACCCCAATAGAGCGCTTCGCTCTCAGACTGCAGGCTTACTTGTAGTTCCTAGGGTTTGTAAGAGTAGAATGGGAGGCAGAGCCTTCAGCTTTCAGGCTCCTCTCCTGTGGAACCAGCTCCCAATTCAGATCAGGGAGACAGACACCCTCTCTACTTTTAAGATTAGGCTTAAAACTTTCCTTTTTGCTAAAGCTTATAGTTAGGGCTGGATCAGGTGACCCTGAACCATCCCTTAGTTATGCTGCTATAGACGTAGACTGCTGGGGGGTTCCCATGATGCACTGTTTCTTTCTCTTTTTGCTCTGTATGCACCACTCTGCATTTAATCATTAGTGATCGATCTCTGCTCCCCTCCACAGCATGTCTTTTTCCTGGTTCTCTCCCTCAGCCCCAACCAGTCCCAGCAGAAGACTGCCCCTCCCTGAGCCTGGTTCTGCTGGAGGTTTCTTCCTGTTAAAAGGGAGTTTTTCCTTCCCACTGTAGCCAAGTGCTTGCTCACAGGGGGTCGTTTTGACCGTTGGGGTTTTACATAATTATTGTATGGCCTTGCCTTACAATATAAAGCGCCTTGGGGCAACTGTTTGTTGTGATTTGGCGCTATATAAAAAAAAAAATTGATTGATTGTTCTCTTCTGTTATGTTGTGTTATGTTGTTCTTTTATGTTATGCTGTTGTGTTATTTTATGTTGTTCTGTTATGGTGTTGTGTTATGTTGTGTTATGTTATGGCGTGTTATGTTGTTGTGTTATGTTGTTCTGTTATGGTGTTGTGTTATTTTACAGTGTTATGTTGTGTTATGTTATGGCATGTTATGTTGTTGTGTTATGTCGTGGAGTTGTGTTATGTTGCTATGTTATGGTGTTTGGTTGTATTATGTTGTATTATGTTATGGTGTTGTGTTACTTTATGGTGTTATGTTGTGTTATGTTATGGTGTGTTATACTGTTATGTTATGGTATGCTATAGTGTTATGTTATGGTGTGCTATGGTGTTGTGTTATATTATGGTGTTATGTTGTGTTATGTTATAGTGTTATGTTGTGGTGTGCTATGGTGTTGTGTTATTTTATGGTGTTATGTTGTGTTATGTTATGGCGTGTTATGTTGTTGTGTTATGTCGTGGTGTTGTGTTATGTTAGGTTGCTATGTTATGGTGTTTGGTTGTATTATGTTGTATTATGTTATGGTGTTGTGTTATTTTATGGTGTTATGTTGTGTTATGTTATGGCGTGTTATGTTGTTGTGTTATGTCGTGGTGTTGTGTTATGTTAGGTTGCTATGTTATGGTGTTTGGTTGTATTATGTTGTATTATGTTATGGTGTTGTGTTATTTTATGGTGTTATGTTGTGTTATGTTATGGTGTGTTATAGTGTTATGTTATGGTGTGCTATGGTGTTGTGTTATGTTATGGTGTTATGTTGTGTTATGTCATGGTGTTGTGTTATGTTATGTTGCTATGTTATGGTGTTTGGTTGTATTATGTTGTATTATGTTATGGTGTTGTGTTATTTTATGGTGTTATGTTGTGTTATGTTATGGTGTGTTATGTTGTGGCGTTGTGTTATGTTATGTTGCTATGTTATGGTGTTTGGTTGTATTATGTTGTATTATGTTATGGTGTTGTGTTATTTTATGGTGTTATGTTGTGTTATGTTATGGCGTGTTATGTTGTTGTGTTATGTCGTGGTGTTGTGTTATGTTATGTTGCTATGTTATGGTGTTTGGTTGTATTATGTTGTATTATGTTATGGTGTTGTGTTATTTTATGGTGTTATGTTGTGTTATGTTATGGTGTGTTATAGTGTTATGTTATGGTGTGCTATAGTGTTATGTTATGGTGTCCTATGGTGTTGTGTTATGGTGTTATGTTGTGTTATGTTATGGTGTGCTATGGTGTTATGTTATGGTGTGCTATGGTGTTGTGTTATGTTATGTTGTGTTATGTTATGGTGTGTTATGTTGTTGTGTTATGTGTTATGTTGTTGTGTTATGTTATGGTGTTTGGTTGTATTATGTTGTATTATGTTATGGTGTTGTGTTATTTTATGGTGTTATGTTGTGTTATGTTATGGTGTGTTATAGTGTTATGTTATGGTGTGCTATAGTGTTATGTTATGGTGTGCTATGGTGTTGCGTTATGTTATGGTGTTATGTTATGTTGTGTTATGTTATGGTGTGCTATGGTGTTGTGTTATGTTATGGTTTGTTATGTTGTTGTGTTATGTCGTGGTGTTGTGTTATGTTATGTTACTATGTTATGGTGTTTGGTTGTATTATGTTGTATTATGTTATGGTGTTGTGTTATTTTATGGTGTTATGTTGTGTTATGTTATGGTGTGTTATAGTGTTATGTTATGGTGTGCTATGGTGTTGTGTTACTTTATGGTGTTATGTTGTGTTATGTTATGGTGTTGTGTTATTTTATGGTGTTATGTTGTGTTATGTTATGGCGTGTTATGTTGTTGTGTTATGTCGTGGTGTTGTGTTATGTTATGTTGCTATGTTATGGTGTTTGGTTGTATTATGTTGTATTATGTTATGGTGTTGTGTTATGTTATGGTGTTATGTTGTGTTATGTTATGGTGTGCTATGGTGTTATGTTATGGTGTGCTATGGTGTTGTGTTATGTTATGTTGTGTTATGTTATGGTGTGTTATGTTGTTGTGTTATGTGTTATGTTGTTGTGTTATGTTATGATGTTTGGTTGTATTATGTTGTATTATGTTATGGTGTTGTGTTATTTTATGGTGTTATGTTGTGTTATGTTATGGTGTTATGTTATGTTGTGTTATGTTATGGTGTTCTATGATGTTATGTTATGGTGTGCTTTGGTGTTGTGTTATGTTATGTTGTGTTATGTTATGGTGTGTTATGTTGTTGTGTTATGTCGTGGTGTTGTGTTATGTTGCTATGTTATGGTGTTTGGTTGTATTATGTTGTATTATGTTATGGTGTTGTGTTATTTTATGGTGTTATGTTGTGTTATGTTATGGTGTGTTATAGTGTTATGTTATGGTGTGCTATGGTGTTATGTTATGGTGTTATGTTGTGTTATGTTATGGTGTGTTATCGTGTTATGTTATGGTGTGCTATGGTGTTGTGTTATGTTATGTTGTGTTATGTTATGGTGTGTTATGTTGTTGTGTTATGTTGTGGTGTTGTGTTATGTTATGTTGCTATGTTATGGTGTTTGGTTGTATTATGTTGTATTATGTTATGGTGTTGTGTTATTTTATGGTGTTATGTTGTGTTATGTTATGGTGTGTTATAGTGTTATGTTATGTCGTGGCGTTGTGTTATGTTGTTGTGTTATGTTATGGTGTTTGGTTGTTTTATGTTGTATTATGTTATGGTGTTGTGTTATTTTATGGTGTTATGTTGTGTTATGTTATGGTGTGCTATAGTGTTATGTTATGGTGTGCTATGGTGTTGTGTTATGTTATGGTGTTATGTTGTGTTATGTTATGGTGTGCTATGTTATGGTGTCCTATGGTGTTGTGTTATGTTACGGTGTTATGTTGTGTTTTGTTATGGCGTGTTGTGTTGTGTCGTGTTATGTTATGTTGCTATGTTATGGTGTTTGGTTGTATTATGTTGTATTATGTTATGGTGTTGTGTTATTTTATGGTGTGTTATAGTGTTATGTTATGGTGTGCTATAGTGTTATGTTATGTTATGGGTTGCACCTGTAACAGCAACTCTTCCTTTTGTTGGTGTTAAATAAAAGTCCTGAAGGAAGGGAACTGAGGTCCACGGCTGATGTCTCTGCAGCTGGGGATTTACAGTATGTTGTTGGATTGCAGCAGCTATTCCGTCTTTGGGGATCTCCACAGCTGGACTGGTACTGACTGGCAGGTATGTCAACTTCTGCCACATATAGTACTTTGGGTTTACGTGACATGTTTGTTATGCATTTACAGATTGTCCGCAAATCAGATGCAAAGCAGGGGTAAAACAAACGTTTTATTTGTGACCACTCTGTATGCAGTCGCTACAACTTACTTTAGTCCGTGATGTGGACAAGATGGGCATATCCATTTTACACACTGTCCCAGTGCGCTGCCAAGCTGCAAATCCCCGTCAGTTGCGGATATCAGTGGATATACAGTGCATAGCTTGAGTATGTTTTGAGTATGTATTGAGTATGTAAGGCGATGTCATCCGCAACCAAAGTTTTGTGCAGCTCAAAAATCTTGGCAACAGACAAACGTGCTTCTGCCGATAATTGCGGATGTGTGCGTGTGTCAGCCGACTCATACAAGCATGTTTCATGAATATTGCAGATGTTTAGTGAATATGAGCCAATTTTGTACACAATCCATATGCAAGTCTTCCTAAACGCCGGTGGGACAGGGCCCTTAGGCATATTGTCCCTCAATTTGTCTAATTTGCTTATAAATAATCATTCATATACAGTAATTAGCAATATCTACCGGCTTTGTTATGATGGATGGATTGATTCTGTTTTCCTACCAGTCAGCTGATTCAAAACCTTCCATATCTTTCTGTCAGTTCCTGCTTTCTGAACTCGATCCTCAAAAAAATTTATTTTTCTTTCTATTCAGTTTAGTTACAGAGTTCTTCATTTTACGATAACAATCCCAGTCAGATTTATTTCCTGTTATACTTGCCGTCTTTTCATCTGATCTCTCTGTTGGGAAGGTGTCGTAGCACGGACCCACAACAGGGGGCGCAAATGAACGGACAATGAATAAGCCAAAAAGTAACAATTTAATGTTGTGATAATACACAACTAAATACACAAAATTTGCAAAGTCAATTAACACCAGGTGACGTGTGGGCAGGCTCGAAGATAGAAGACCCCCGATGAGAGAGAAGCCGCGTCCCACACGGCTTCCACCACCAACGGTCTGAAGAACACCGGAGCCGCCAAGTCCCGAGTCCCCAGGTGGCCTCTGTCTTCGGCTGTCAACCCTGGTACTGCTGGCAGAAAGCAGAGACAAGATGAATGAGTGTGAGTCCGCACACTCAGTAATCCACAGTCTGCACACAGTTAGGAGGGAGCACCTCCACCTCCAATCACACACTCGTGCAGCTCCTGATTAACCACTTATCTGGTTTGGGATGTGAGGCGAAGCCGTCACTGTCACACCAAACGCCAATCCCACAGATAAGGAAAACACCAGGAAAACGGTTGCAACAGAAGTTCAGATTATTACACAACGTATGAGTCAGCAGAGAAATTACCTCTTCAGTAGTCGATTTCTCGGCGAGGAGGTGGAGTTGCAGTCCGGCCTTTATGGTGATGATGATGATGATGATGAACGAGTGACAGCTGGTGCAGAGGATGAATGACAGCTGTCACTTCTTCTGGGTCTGGCGCCCTCTCGTGCTTGGAGCCCGCACTCCAAGCAGGGTGCCCTCTGGTGGTGGTGGGCCAGCAGTACCTCCTCTTCAGCGGCCCACATAACAGGATCCCCCCCTCAACGGGCGCCTCCTGGCGTCCGACCAGGCTTGTCCGGATGTCTCGTGTAAAAATCGGCCAGGAGGGCCGGGTCCAGGATGAAGCTCCTCTTCACCCAGGAGCGTTCTTCGGTTCCATACCCCTCCCAGTCCACCAGATATTGGAACCCCCGGCCTTTACGACGGATGTCCAGGAGCCTGCGGACTGTCCAGGCAGGCTCCCAGTCAATGAGCCGGGCAGGAGGCGGCGTAGGTCCCAGAGCACAGAGGGGCAAGGTGTGGTGTGGTTTAAGATGGGACACATGAAACACAGGGTGAATCCGCAGTGAAGCCGGGAGTTGGAGCTTCACTGCGGCCGGGTTGATGATCTTGAGGATACGAAATGGTCCGATGAACCTGTCCTTCAGTTTTGGGGAGTCAACACGGAGAGGGATGTCCTTGGTCGAGAGCCACACCTCCTGCCCGCGTGTTATGATCCACCCTTAGCCCAGTTTCTAAGGACGGGCGTTGTCATTTGACATATGCTCACAAGAGCCGCAGAAAAAAACACTCCCCGCGGGCCAGCCTCCTTTGTCTGACGTTTGTTTTTACTTTGGCCCTGCTCGTGTCCATAGCCTCCTCAGCAGGGGGAGCTGTAGCCACACGGAGCTCTCTGGCAGTGAAGCGTGGGGACGACGTCACCCTTTCGGAACCGGAAGGGGGAGGGAAGGCTCGTGCCCGGTCACGCCCCCCCGGCCTGTTCCCGACGATGCTCATTCAAACGGTTGTCTAAGTGTATAACCAAATCGACAAGCCCGTCAAAATCCCGCGGTTCCTCCTTAGCCAGCAGTTGCTCCTTCAGGACCGGAGACAGTCCATTTATGAAGGCGGCGCGGAGCGCAACGTTATTCCAGCCGGACCTCGCTGCCGCGATGCGGAAGTCGACTGCATACTCGGCTGCGCTGCGACGCCCCTGTCTCATTGACAGCAGCACGCTCAGAGCGGTCTCGCCTCTGTTGGGATGGTCAAAAACTTGTTTGAACTCCCGTATAAACTCAGCATAAGACGTTAGGAGGCCGACGTCCGGGATTACGTACAGGCCTGTACCACCTGTACCAGGGGCAAGGCCGACCACAAGAGGACTTCGGGACTCCTCCAGCCCCTACCGGTGCCTCACCGCCCCTGGTCCCACATCGGCCTGGACTTTATCACGGGCCTCCCGCCGTCCCAGGGCAACACCACCATCCTCACGATAGTGGACCGGTTCTCCAAGGCGGCCCACTTCGTGGCCCTCCCGAAGCTACCGACGGCCCAGGAGACAGCAGACCTCCTGGTCCACCACGTCGTGCGTCTGCAGGGGATACCAGCGGACATCATCTTGAATCGTGGTCCTCAGTTCTCTTCCCAAGTCTGGAGGAGTTTCTGCAGGGAACTGGGGGCCACCGTGAGTCTCTCATCCGGGTATCACCCTCAGACAAACGGACAGGCAGAGTGGTCTAACCAGGAGCTGGAGCAGGCCCTCCGCTGCATGACCTCCACGCACCCGACGGCCTGGAGCAACAATCTGGCCTGGATTGAGTATGCCCACAACAGCCAAGTGTCGTCTGCCACCGGCCTCTCCCCGTTTGAGGTGTGTTTGGGGTACCAGCCCCCATTGTTCCCACTCGTGGAGGGGGAGGTCGGTGTGCCCTCGGTCCAGGCCCACCTCAGGAGGTGCCGCCGGGTGTGGCGGACTGCCCGTTCTGCCCTGTTGAAGGCCCGGACGAGGGCCAAGGCCCATGCAGACCACCGGCGTTCCCCGGCCCCTGCATACCAGCCCGGGCAGGAGGTGTGGTTGTCGACAAAGGACATCCCACTTCAAGTGGAATCACAGAAACTCAAGGACAGGTTTATTGGACCGTTTCCCATCCTCAGAGTCCTCAGTCCGGCCGCAGTGAAGCTAAAGCTGCCAGCTTCACTGCGGATCCACCCAGTTTTCCATGTGTCACGTCTCAAACCTCATCACACCTCACCACTCTGCACCCCTGGCCCCGCACCGCCTCCTGCCCGGATCATCGACGGGGAGCCGGCATGGACCATGCGTCGGCTCCTGGATGTCCGTCGTAAGGGCCGGGGGTTCCAGTATCTGGTGGACTGGGAGGGGTATGGACCCGAAGAACGCTCCTGGGTGAAGAGGAGCTTCATCCTGGACCCGGCCCTCCTGGCCGATTTCTACAACCGGCACCCGGACAAGCCTGGTCGGGCGCCAGGAGGCGCCCGTTGGGGGGGGGGGGGTCCTGTTGTGTGGGCTGCTGAAGAGGAGGTACTGCTGGCCCACTACCACCAGATGGCGCCCTGCTTGGAGTGCGGGCTTCAAGCACGAGAGGGCGTCGGAGCCGCTGGGAGTGACAGCTGTCAGTCGTTCAACTCATCACCATATAAGCCGGACTGCAACTCCACCTCCTTGCCGAGAAATCAGCTACCGTTCCAGGTAACCTTCTCTGCTGTGATTTTTTCTGAGACTGAATATTGTTCTGTGTGCAGCCATTTTCCTGTGGCTACAGTCTGAAGCTGGATTGGCGGATAGTGTGACTTGCGACGTCTTCGCCTCACACTCCTTCCAGGGAGAGTGACTGACAGGAGCTGCACGGGTGATTCTGTGTCTGGAGGTGGAGGTTCTCCCTCCCGGAGGAACTAAGCTTTACACGATTGCTGGGTGTGTATTCACACACCCACCATTAACTGTTTCTGTTTTCTGCCAGCAGTACCAGGTCTGACTGCTGAAGACAGCGGCCACCTGGGGCGCAGGGCATGGCGGCTCCGGTGTTCTTCAGATCCGTTGGTGGTGGAAGCTGTGTGGGATCCGGCTCTTCTCTCGCCAGACGTCTTCTATCTTCGAGCCTGCCCACACGTCACCTTGTGTATAATTGACAATCCACATTATTGTTATTGTCTGTATTTCGTTGTGCGATTCACAACATTAAATTATTACTTTTGGCTTATCCATTGTCCGTTCATTAACGCCCCCTGTTGTGGGTCTGTGTCACGACACCTTCCCAACACAAGGGTGTCCATAAGTGCACATGGCACCAGGACACCCTGAGCCAGAGGTCGATGATCAACTTTGTAGTCGTATCATCTGACCTTGGGTCATGTGTCTCAGACACTCGAGTGAAGAGAGGGGCTGAGGTGTTGACCGATCACCACCTGCTGGTGAGTTGGATCCGCTGGGAGGGGAGGAAGCTGGTCAGACCTGGCAGGCCTAAACGTATCGTGAAGGTCTGCTGGGAACGACTGGCGGAACCCTCTGTCAGCGAGGTCTTCAACTCCCCCCTCCGGGAGAGCTTCTCCCAGATCCCGGGGGAGGTTGGAGACATGGAGTCCAAGTGGACCATGTTCTCTACCTCCATTGTCGATGTGGCCACTCGCAGCTGTGGTCGCAGGGTCTCTGGTGCCTGTTGCAGCGGCAATCCCCAAACCCAGTGGTGGACGCCGGAAGTAAGGGATGCCATCAAGCTGAAGAAGGAGTCCTACTTGTCTTTGTTGGCAGGTGGGACTCTGGAGGCAGCTGACAGGCACTGGCAGGCCAAGTGTGCTGCAGCCTGTGTGGTTGCAGAGGCAAAAACTCAGGTCTGGGAGGAGTTTGGGAAGGCCATGGAGGAGGGCTATCGGTCAGCCTCGAAGAAATTCTGGCAAACCGTCTGACACCTCCGGATGCGGAAGCAGCTCTCCACCAACACTGTCTACAGTGCGGGTGGTGAGTTGTTGACCCTGACTGGGGATGTTGTCGGGCGGTGGAAGGAATACTTTGAGGATCTCCTCAATCCCATCGTCATGTCTTCCGAAGAGGAAACAGATACTGGGGCCTCAGAGGCGGACTCATCCATTACCCAGGCCAAAGTCACCGAGGTGGTCAGAAAGCTCCTCTGTGGCAATGCTCCTGGGGTGGATGAAATCCATCCGGAGTACCTTAAGTCTCTGGATGTTGTGGGACTGTCTTGGTTGACACGTCTCTGCAACATAGCATGGCAGTCAGGGACAGTGCCTCTGGATTGGAAGACTGGGGTGGTGGTCCCTCTGTTTAAGAAGGGGGACCGGAGGGTGTATTCCAACTACAGTGGGATCACACTCCTCAGCCTCCTTGGTAAGGTCTATTTCAGAGTACTGGAGAGGAGAATTCGACTGATAGTCGAACCTCGGATTCAGGAGGAGCAGTGTGGTTTTTGTCCTGGTCGCGGCACACTGGACCAGCTCTACATGCTCCATCGGGTGCTTGAGGGTTCATGGGAACTCGCCCAACCAGTCCACACATGTTTTGTGGACCTGGAGAAGGCGTTCGACCGTGTCCCTCGGGGCACCCTGTGGGGGGTGCTCCGGGAGTACGGGGACTGGGGTCCTTTGTTAAGGGATATCTGGTCCCTGTACGACCGCAGCAGGAGCTTGGTTCGCATTGCCGGTAGTAAGTCAAGCCTGTTTCCAGTGCATGTTGGCCTCCGCCAGGGCTGCCCTTTGTCACCGGTTCTGTTCATTACTTTTATGAATTTCTAGGTGCAGTCAGGGTGTAGAGGGGGTCCAGTTTGGGAACCACAGAATCTCATCTCTGCTGTTTGCGGACGATGTGGTTCTGTTGGCTTCGTCAAATCAGGACCTTCAACATGCACTGGAGGGGTTTGCAGCCGAGTGTGAAGCATCCGGGATGAACATCAGCACCTCCAAATCCGAGGCCATGGTTCTCGACCAGAAAAAGGTGCTTTGCCCTCTTCAGGTCGGTGGAGTGTCCTTGCCTCAAGTGGAGGAGTTTAAGTATCTCGGGTTTTGTTCATGAGTGAGGGACGGATGAAGCGTGAGATCGACAGACGGATCGGTGCAGCATCTGCAATGATGCGGTTGCTGTATCGGACCGTCGTGCTCAAGAGAGAGCTGAGCAGGGGGGCAAAGCTCTCGATTTACCGATTGATCTATGTTCTGATCCTCACCTATGGCCATGAGATTTGGCTCATGACCGAAAGAACAAGATCACGAGTAAAAGTGGCTGAGATGAGTTTCCTCCGCAGGGTGGCTGGGTGCTCCCTTAGAGATAGGGTGAGGAGCTGGGTCACTCTGGAAGAGCTCGGAGTCGAGCCGCTGCTCCTCCACGTCGAAAGGAGCCAGCTGAGATGGCTCGGGCATCTTTTTCGGATGCCCCCTGGACGCCTCGCTGGAGAGGTGTTCCGGGCACGTCCCATCGGGAGGAGGCCCCGGGGAAGACCCAGGACACGCTGGAGGGACTACGTCTCACAGCTGGCTTGGGAACACCTCAGGGTTCCCCAGGAGGAGCTGAGGGAGGTGTGTGTGGATCGGGAGGTCTGGGCGGCTTTGCTTGAGCTGCCCCCGCGACCCGAGCTCGGATGAAGCAGAAGTAAATGGATGGATGGATGGATGTTGTGTGGAAATTTATTTTCCACTAAACTTTTTCCTTTCTTATTACCTCCGCCAAGGAGGTTATGTTTTCGGTCGCGTCCGTTTGTTTGTTCGTTGGTTAGTTGGTTTGTTAGCAGGATTACTCAAAAGGTTCTCAATGGATTTCAGTGAAATTTTTGCCAGAGGTGTATTTTGGTCTAACTTAGAGGTGATTAAATTTTGGTGATGATCCGGAAGAGAATCTGGATCCAGGATTTTTTATTTTTCATGTATTTTATGTATTTACTGTACTCAGCATTTGGCATAACACTTAATGTGTGTATGGGCACAGAATATGTCTGGTTGTATTTCATATAAACCTGTATTATTCAATTCACTGATTATTGTACCTGTTATGCTCTCTGGTAAATATACAGGAATAAATTGAAGTTTTGTCTTCCATCATTTATGTTTATTTATTACATTAATTGTATATGAAAACGTGCATTATGTTATGATATTTAGTTAATGACATCAGATAGGTCACTTTTATTGGGGGGATCGCTTTGTCGTCATTGACCCTAAGGCCTTGGCGGAGGTTTGCACTCTCCGACTGCTTCTAGTTCTGTTCTATTGTGTTATGGTGTTTTCGTTGTGTTGTGTTATGTTGTTCTGTTCTGTTGTGTTATGGTGTTTGTGTTATGTTGTGCTGTGATGATATCTTATGTTGTGTTATGTTATGTTGTTCTGTTCTATTGTGTTATGGTGTTGTGCTGTGTTCTGTTGTGCTATGATTTTGTGTTATGTTACACTGTGTTATGGTGTTATGTTGCTCTGTTCTGTTGTTTTATGGTGTTGTGTTATGTTATATTGTGGTATGGTGTTCTCTTCTGTTATGTTGTGTTATGTTGTGCTGTCATGATATGTTGTGTTGTGTTATGTTGTTCTGTTCTTTATGTATTTACTGTACTCAGCATTTGGCATAACACTTAATGTGTGTATGGGCACAGAATATGTCTGATTGTATTTCATATAAACCTGTATTATTCAATTCACTGATTATTGTACCTGTTATGCTCTCTGGTAAATATACAGGAATAAATTGAAGTTTTGTCTTCCATCATTTATGTTTATTTATTACATTAATTGTATATGAAAACGTGCATTATGTTATGATATTTAGTTAATGACATCAGATAGGTCACTTTTATTGGGGGGATCACTTTGGCGTCATTGACCCTAAGGCCTTGGCGGAGTGCCTGACTCCGTGGTATAACTCACAAACTCGTAGTTTAAAGCAGATAACCCGTAAGTTGGAGAGGAAATGGCGTCTCACTAATTTAGAAGATCTTCACTTAGCCTGGAAAAAGAGTCTGTTGCTCTATAAAAAAGCCCTCCGTAAAGCTAGGACATCTTTCTACTCATCACTAATTGAAGAAAATAAGAACAACCCCAGGTTTCTTTTCAGCACTGTAGCCAGGCTGACAAAGAGTCAGAGCTCTATTGAGCTGAGTATTCCATTAACTTTAACTAGTAATGACTTCATGACTTTCTTTGCTAACAAAATTTTAACTATTAGAGAAAAAATTACTCATAACCATCCCAAAGACGTATCGTTATCTTTGGCTGCTTTCAGTGATGCCGGTATTTGGTTAGACTCTTTCTCTCCGATTGTTCTGTCTGAGTTATTTCATTAGTTACTTCATCCAAACCATCAACATGTTTATTAGACCCCATTCCTACCAGGCTGCTCAAGGAAGCCCTACCATTATTTAATGCTTCGATCTTAAATATGATCAATCTATCTTTGTTAGTTGGCTATGTACCACAGGCTTTTAAGGTGGCAGTAATTAAACCATTACTTAAAAAGCCATCACTTGACCCAGCTATCTTAGCTAATTATAGGCCAATCTCCAACCTTCCTTTTCTCTCAAAAATTCTTGAAAGGGTAGTTGTAAAACAGCTAACTGATCATCTGCAGAGGAATGGTCTATTTGAAGAGTTTCAGTCAGGTTTTAGAATTCATCATAGTACAGAAACAGCATTAGTGAAGGTTACAAATGATCTTCTTATGGCCTCGGACAGTGGACTCATCTCTGTGCTTGTTCTGTTAGACCTCAGTGCTGCTTTTGATACTGTTGACCATAAAATTTTATTACAGAGATTAGAGCATGCCATAGGCATTAAAGGCACTGCGCTGCGGTGGTTTGAATCATATTTGTCTAATAGATTACAATTTGTTCATGTAAATGGGGAATCTTCTTCACAGACTAAAGTTAATTATGGAGTTCCACAAGGTTCTGTGCTAGGACCAATTTTATTCACTTTATACATGCTTCCCTTAGGTAGTATTATTAGACGGTATTGCTTAAATTTTCGTTGTTACGCAGATGATACCCAGCTTTATCTATCCATGAAGCCAGAGGACACACACCAATTAGCTAAACTGCAGGATTGTCTTACAGACATAAAGACATGGATGACCTCTAATTTCCTGCTTTTAAACTCAGATAAAACTGAAGTTATTGTACTTGGCCCCACAAATCTTAGAAACATGGTGTCTAACCAGATCCTTACTATGGATGGCATTACCCTGACCTCTAGTAATACTGTGAGAAATCTTGGAGTCATTTTTGATCAGGATATGTCATTCAATGCGTATATTACACAAATATGTAGGACTGCTTTTTTGCATTTACGCAATATCTCTAAAATTAGAAAGGTCTTGTCTCAGAGTGATGCTGAAAAACTAATTCATGCATTTATTTCCTCTAGGCTGGACTATTGTAATTCATTATTATCAGGTTGTCCTAAAAGTTCCCTGAAAAGCCTTCAGTTAATTCAAAATGCTGCAGCTAGAGTACTGACGGGGACTAGAAGGAGAGAGCATATTTCCCCCATACTGGCCTCTCTTCATTGGCTTCCTGTTAATTCTAGAATAGAATTTAAAATTCTTCTTCTTACTTATAAGGTTTTGAATAATCAGGTCCCATCTTATCTTAGGGACCTCGTAGTACCATATCACCCCAATAGAGCGCTTCGCTCTCAGACTGCAGGCTTACTTGTAGTTCCTAGGGTTTGTAAGAGTAGAATGGGAGGCAGAGCCTTCAGCTTTCAGGCTCCTCTCCTGTGGAATCAGCTCCCAATTCAGATCAGGGAGACAGACACCCTCTCTACTTTTAAGATTAGGCTTAAAACTTTCCTTTTTGCTAAAGCTTATAGTTAGGGCTGGATCAGGTGACCCTGAACCATCCCTTAGTTATGCTGCTATAGACGTAGACTGCTGGGGGGTTCCCATGATGCACTGAGTGTTTCTTTCTCTTTTTGCTCTGTATGCACCACTCTGCATTTAATCATTAGTGATCGATCTCTGCTCCCCTCCACAGCATGTCTTTTTCCTGGTTCTCTCCCTCAGCCCCAACCAGTCCCAGCAGAAGACTGCCCCTCCCTGAGCCTGGTTCTGCTGGAGGTTTCTTCCTGTTAAAAGGGAGTTTTTCCTTCCCACTGTAGCCAAGTGCTTGCTCACAGGGGGTCGTTTTGACCGTTGGGGTTTTACATAATTATTGTATGGCCTTGCCTTACAATATAAAGCGCCTTGGGGCAACTGTTTGTTGTGATTTGGCGCTATATAAAAAAATTGATTGATTGATTGATTGTTCTGTTGTGTTATGGTGTTGTGTTATGTTGTTCTGTTGTTTTATGGTGTTGTGTTATGTTATATTGTGGTATGGTGTTCTCTTCTGTTGTGTTGTGTTATGTTATATTGTGGTATGGTGTTCTCTTCTGTTGTGTTGTGTTATGTTGTTCTGTTCTGTTATGGTGTTGTGTTCTGTTGTGTTATGGTGTTGTGTTATGTTATATTGTGGTATGGTGTTCTCTTCTGTTGTGTTGTGTTATGTTGTTCTGTTCTGTTATGGTGTTGTGTTCTGTTGTGTTATGGTGTTGTGTTATGTTACGCTATGTTATGGTGTTGTGTTATGTTGTGTTATGGTGTTGTGTTATGTTACGCTATGTTATGGTGTTGTGTTCTGTTGTGTTATGGTGTTGTGTTATGTTACGCTATGTTATGGTGTTGTGTTATGTTGTGTTATGGTGTTGTGTTATGTTACGCTATGTTATGGTGTTGTGTTCTGTTGTTTTATGGTGTTGTGTTATGTTATATTGTGGTATGGTGTTCTCTTCTGTTGTGTTGTGTTATGTTGTTCTGTTCTGTTGTGTTATGTTACGGTGTGTTATGGTGTTGTGTTCTGTTGTTTTATGGTGTTGTGTTATGTTATATTGTGGTATGGTGTTCTCTTCTGTTGTGTTGTGTTATGTTGTTCTGTTCTGTTGTGTTATGTTACGCTATGTTATGGTGTTGTGTTCTGTTGTTTTATGGTGTTGTGTTATGTTATATTGTGGTATGGTGTCGTGTTGTGGTGTTGGATGACCTCTAATTTCCTGCTTTTAAACTCAGATAAAACTGAAGTTATTGTACTTGGCCCCACAAATCTTAGAAACATGGTGTCTAACCAGATCCTTACTCTGGATGGCATTACCCTGACCTCTAGTAATACTGTGAGAAATCTTGGAGTCATTTTTGATCAGGATATGTCATTCAAAGTGCATATTAAACAAATATGTAGGACTGCTTTTTTGCATTTACGCAATATCTCTAAAATTAGAAAGGTCTTGTCTCAGAGTGATGCTGAAAAACTAATTCATGCATTTATTTCCTCTAGGCTGCACTATTGTAATTCATTATTATCAGGTTGTCCTAAAAGTTCCCTGAAAAGCCTTCAGTTAATTCAAAATGCTGCAGCTAGAGTACTGACAGGGACTAGAAGGAGAGAGCATATCTCACCCATATTGGCCTCTCTTCATTGGCTTCCTGTTAATTCTAGAATAGAATTTAAAATTCTTCTTCTTACTTATAAGGTTTTGAATAATCAGGTCCCATCTTATCTTAGGGACCTCATAGTACCATATCACTCCAATAGAGCGCTTCGCTCTCAGACTGCAGGCTTACTTGTAGTTCCTAGGGTTTGTAAGAGTAGAATGGGAGGCAGAGCCTTCATCTTTCAGGCTCCTCTCCTGTGGAACCAGCTCCCAATTCAGATCAGGGAGACAGACACCCTCTCTACTTTTAAGATTAGGCTTAAAACTTTCCTTTTTGCTAAAGCTTATAGTTAGGGCTGGATCAGGTGACCCTGAACCATCCCTTAGTTATGCTGCTATAGACTTAGACTGCTGGGGGGTTCCCATGATGCACTGAGTGTTTCTTTCTCTTTTTGCTCTGTATGCACCACTCTGCTCTGATCTCTGCTCCCCTCCACAGCATGTCTTTTTCCTGGTTCTCTCCCTCAGCCCCAACCAGTCCCAGCAGAGGACTGCCCCTCCCTGAGCCTGGTTCTGCTGGAGGTTTCTTCCTGTTAAAAGGGAGTTTTTCCTTCCCACTGTTACCAAGTGCTTGCTCACAGGGGGTCGTTTTGACCGTTGGGGTTTTTCCGTAATTATTGTATGGCCTTGCCTTACAATATAAGGCGCCTTGGGGCAACTGATTGAAACTGATTGATTGTTATGTTGTTCTGTTCTATTGTTTTATATTGTGTTGTGTTATGTTCTGTTGTGTTACGGTGTTGTGTTATGTTGTTCTGTTCTCCATCCATCCATCCATCCATTTTCTTCCGCTTTATCCGGAGTCGGGTCGCGGGGGCATCAGCTCAAGCAAAGCCGCCCAGACCTCCCGAGCCACACACACCTCCCCCACCTCCTCTGGAGGAACCCCAAGACATTCCCAAGCCAGCCGAGAGATGTAGTCCCTCCAGCGTGTCCTGGGTCTTCCCCGGAGCCTCCTCCCAATGGGACGTGCACGGAACACCTCTCCAGCGAGGCGTCCAGGGGGCATCTGGAAAAGATGCCCGAGCCACCTCAACTGACTCCTTTCGACGTGGAGGAGCAGCGGCTCGACTCCGAGCTCCTCCTGAGTGACCGAGCTCCTCACCCTATCTCTAAGGGAGCGCCCAACCACCCTGCGGAGGAAACTCATCTCGGCCGCTTGTACTCACAATCTTGTTCTTTTGGTCATGAGCCAAATTTCATGACCATAGGTGAAGATTGGAACGTAGATCGATCGGTAAATCAATCAATCAATCAATCAATTTTTTTTTATATAGCGCCAAATCACAACAAACAGTTGCCCCAAGGCGCCTTATATTGTAAGGCAAGGCCATACAATAATTATGTAAAACCCCAACGGTCAAAATCGAGAGTTTTGCCCCCCTACTCAGCTCTCTCTTCACCATGACGGTCCGATACAGCGACCGCATCACTGCACATGCTGCACTGATCCGTCTATCGATCTCACGCTCCATCCGTCCCTCACTCGTGAACAAGACCCCGAGATACTTAAACTCCTCCATTTGAGGTAAGGACACTCCACCGACCTGAAGAGGGCAAAGCACCTTTTTCCGCTCGAGAACCATGGCCTCGGATTTGGAGGTGCTGATTTTCATCCCGGATGCTTCACACTCAGCTTCAAACTGCCCCAGTGCATGCTGAAGGTCCTGATTTGACAAAGCCAACAGAACCACATCGTCCGCAAACAGCAGAGACGAGATTCTGTGGTTCCCAAACCAGACCCCCTCTACACCCTGGCTGCGCCTAGAAATTCTGTCCATAAAAATAATGAACAGAATCGGTGACAAAGGGCAGCCCTGGTGGAGGCCAATGTGCACTGGAAACCGGTTTGACTTACTACGGGCAATGCAAACCAAGCTCCTGCTGCGGTCGTTCAGGGACCAGATAGCCCTTAGCAAAGGACCCCAGACCCCGTACTCCCGGAGCACCCCCCACAGGGTGCCCCGAGGGACACGGTCGAACGCCTTCTCCAGGTCCACAAAACACATGTGGACTGGTTGGGCGAGTTCCCATGAACCCACAAGCACCCGATGGAGCATGTAGAGCTGGTCCAGTGTGCCGCGACCAGGACGAAAACCACACTGCTCCTCCTGAATCCGAGGTTCGACCATCGGTCGAATTCTCCTCTCCAGTACTCTGGAATAGACCTTACCGGGGAGGCTGAGGAGTGTGATCCCCCTATAGTTGGAACACACCCTCCGGTCCCCCTTCTTAAACAGAGGGACCACCACCCCGGTCTGCCAATCCAGAGGCACTGTCCCCGATCGCCACGCGATGTTGCAGAGGCGTGTCAGCCAAGACAGTCCCACAACATCCAGAGACTTAAGGTACTCAGGACGGACTTCATCCACCCCAGGAGCCTTGCCACCGAGGAGCTTTCTAACCACCTCGGTGACTTCGGCCTTGGTAATGGATGAGTCTGCCTCTGAGTCCCCAGTTTCTGCTTCCTCTTCGGAAGACGTGACGATGGGATTGAGGAGATCCACAAAGTATTCCTTCCACCGCCAAAAGCTGATGTTTGCCAGATCAGAATCAGTTTAGGTGTACCTTCAGTATTATTCTGGCCCTGGATAAAAGCTTTCCAAGACCATTAAAATGCTTTAATGACCGTGGTGGTGTTCTGTCCATCGCTGCTAAGCAGTTTATTGGCTTCATATCATCAGTAATTGCAGCTAGTGCTAGTGCTAGTGCTAGTGCTTTCCGCTAAAGTTTGCTGGTATGACTGAAGTAATTGTGCGCTAATGTTTATTTTCTTCTTGTACCAAGCTTATTTCAATTTTATTTAATTTAGTTATATCAATCAATCAATAATTTTTTTTTTATATAGCGCCAAATCACAACAAACAGTTGCCCCAAGGCGCTTTATATTGTAAGGCAAGGCCATACAATAATTATGTAAAACCCCAACGGTCAAAACGACCCCCTGTGAGCAAGCACTTGGCTACAGTGGGAAGGAAAAACTCCCTTTTAACAGGAAGAAACCTCCAGCAGAACCAGGCTCAGGGAGGGGCAGTCTTCTGCTGGGACTGGTTGGGGCTGAGGGAGAGAACCGGGAAAAAGACATGCTGTGGAGGGGAGCAGAGATCGATCACTAATGATTAAATGCAGAGTGGTGCATACAGAGCAAAAAGAGAAAGAAACAGTGCATCATGGGAACCCCCCAGCAGTCTACGTCTATAGCAGCATAACTAAGGGATGGTTCAGGGTCACCTGATCCAGCCCTAACTATAAGCTTTAGCAAAAAGGAAAGTTTTAAGCCTAATCTTAAAAGTAGTGCCAAATCACAACCTAACTAACCTTACTAACCCCCAGAGCAACAGTGGTAAGAAAAAACTCTGTGGAAGAAACCTCAAGCAGACCAGACTCAAAGGGGTGACCCTCTGCTTGGGCCATGATACAGACATAAATTACAGAACAATTCACAAAACGAATATACAGGAAAAGCTGTTGGCGCACAGGACAGGAGGGTCTCCAGCACAACTACCATACCCATCTCTGGATGGAGCTGCACCTTAAACAGAGAGAAAAAACAGAATCAGACATCAGAAACACAACAGTATGTCAGTATGTCAGTATGCTAGCAATACAAAACGGAAAATAAGTGCATCTTAAGTCTGGACATGAAAGTCTCCACTGAATCTGTTTTATTGAGCAGGGAGATCATTCCACAGAACAGGGGCACGATAAGAGAAAGCTCTGTGACCCACAGACTTCTCATTCACCCGAGGGACACAAAGTAGTCCTGCACCCTGAGAACGCAAAGCCCGGGCCGGTACATAGGGTTTAATTAGGTCAGCTAGGTAGGGAGGTGCCAGTCCGTGAACAATTTTATAGACTAGTAGCAGAACCTTAAAATCTGATCTCACTGGGACAGGAAGCCAGTGAAGCGATGCCAAAATGGGTGTAATGTGGTCAAACGTTCTGCTTCGTGTCAAAACTCTGGCTGCAGCATTTTGAACCAATTGGAGAGCCCTAATGCTGGACTGCAGTAAACCAAAAAATCAAACACTGTAGCAGTCCAATCTAGAAGAGATAAACACATGGATCAGGGTCTCAACACCAGCCATAGACAGGATGGGACTGACAGATAGTTCGGTTAGGACACAAATGCAAGACTCACAAACACAGCTCTGATTGACAAACTTTAGTGGTGTGATAAGCAGTGGTCGGTACACAGGTAGGCAGTCCAAAAAACACAGCAGCAATATTGTTATCATCAGGCTTAATCGTGGTCAGAACAAACGGGCAGGAGGTTGAATACACAATGAGGCAGGCAGGACTATGGAACACAAACAAGAGCTGGAAAGAAGGCACAGGGCGCATCAATCTGGCGAAGAAACACAGCAGAATGAGCAGTATATGTACACCCCAGTGATGAGCTGAAAATTGAGAAAAGGTGAGCATGGAAAGCACCAGAAGGGGGACGTGACCAGGGAGAGAGAGAGACAGACATGCCCACCACCAAGAAAGGCAGAAAGACCCAAACAGGAAAGAATCCAACAAGAAGATAAACAAAAGGGAAGACAACCAACAGAGAAAAAAGGATCACAACCAAGAAATAAAAGTGGATCAAACACACTTCTGACAGTATCCCCCCCCCCCCCCCCCCCCCTGCCACGGCTGACCCCAGACAGCCCAGGAGAACCAGGGTGAGTGGCATGAAAGTCGCGAACAAGCACAGGATCCACAATAAAGCGAGAGGGGACCCGACCAGATACTGAAACCCATGACAGTGAGAGGCCAGGAGACCAACCACAACCACAGGCCTTTCGCCAAGTCCTGATTTATTCATTCTGCCTGCCCATTGGCCTGTGGATGGTAACCCAAGATCAAACTGGATGTGACCCCGAGGAGACGGCAAAACTCTCGCCAGAAATGGGATACAAACTGCGTGCCCCGGTCAGAGACTATATCCTGAGACAAGCCGTGTAGTTTAAAGACCTGGTTTAACATGACCATCGCTGTTTCCCTTGATGATGGTAGTTTCCTTAAAGGAATAAAATGAACCATCTTTGAGAGTCGATCGACCACAGTTAATACCACAGTGTGTCCCTTGGAGGGCGGGAAGCCGGTCACAAAGTCCATGGCAATATGAGACCACGGGCGTGATGGAATTGGCAATGGTAACAAGGATCCTGCAGGTGGGCGGTTAGAGGACTTATGCATAGTGCATACCTGGCAGGCGGATACATATTCAGAGATGTCCTTAACTAGGCCTGGCCACCAAAGTCTTTGCTGCACTACAAACAAGGTTTTTTTTAATTCTGGGATGACAGAACATCCGACAGTTGTGACACCAGCGGATCGTTTCACTCCTGAGGTTAGGAGGAACAAAAAGTTTTCCCCGCGGACACCCGGCAGGAACTGGCGCATCCCCGACTGCCGATTTAATTTTGGACTCAATGTCCCAAGTTAAAGCAGACACAAAACATGAAGCGGGTAAAATCGTTCCTGGATCAACGGGCGTATCTACTGGATCTCCCAGTCGAGATAAGGCATCTGGTTTTCCATTTTTAGTGCCCGGGTGGTAGGACAGAGTGAAATTGAAACAACTAAAAAATATTGCCCATCGGGCCTGACGAGCATTGAGCCGTTTAGCAGTGGGGAGGTATTCAAGGTTCTTGTGATCAGTGTGAACGATGAGCGGGAATTGTGCCCCCTCCAGCCAGTGCCGCCACTCCTCCAAAGCCACTTTAACCGCTAACAGCTTGCGGTCGCCAATGCCATAATTGCGTTCTGTTGGGGTCAGTTTCTTTGACACAAAGGCACACGGGTGCAGCCTGTTGTCAGTGGGGTTCCTCTGGGACAGAACAGCGCCCACTCCTACATTGGAGACATCAACTTCCACAACGAACTGCCGTGCGGGGTCAGGGAGGAGCAGCACGGGGGCCACGGTGAAGTGATTTTTTTTTAGGACTCGGAATGCCTCGTCACATTCCGGCGACCAGACAAACGGGCGGAGGGATGAGGTGATAGCGTGCAGGGGAGCAGCAACTGTACTGAATCCTCGAATAAATTTGCGATAAAAATGAGCAAAACCTGAAAAATGCTGCGCCTCCTTACGGGAGGTGGGAACCGCCCATTCTTGCACTGCTGCCACCTTTGCGGGATCCATCTTAATCTCCCCTGCAGAAATTACAAAACCTAAAAAGGAGACCGTGGATTTATGAAACTCACATTTTTCTGCTTTCACAAACAGCCCATTTTGCAATAACATTTGTAACACTTGGCGAACGTGACGGGTATGAGTGGTCAGATCGGGGGAAAAAATAAGGATATCATCCAGGTAGACAAAAACAAACTTATTCAGGAAGTCTTGTAGCACAACCAAGTTTTGGAAAACTGCGGGCGCATTCGTGAGTCCAAATGGCATCACAAGATATTCACAGTGACCGGAGGGTGTGTTAAAGGCTGTCTTCCATTCATCACCTTGTTTTAATCTTACCAAATATATGCATTCCGCAAGTCGACTTTGGCTCCTTCCAACAACTCAAACGCGGAAAAGATTAGAGGCAGCGGGTAACGATTTTTTACTGTGATCTCTTCCCAACCGCAGAAATCGATGCAGAGTGTTTTATTCTTCTTTTCAACAAAGAAGAAACCCGCCCCGCCGGAGACGAAGATGAGCGTATTAATCCAACCGCTAAGGACTCCTGTATGTACTCATTCATAGTGCGGCGTTCTGGTGCGGATAGGGAAAATAGCTTTCCTCGTGGTGGAGTTGCAGTAGTCCAATCTAGAAGAGATAAACACATGGATCAGGGTCTCAACATCAGCCATAGACAGGATGGGACTGACAGATGGTTCGGTTAGGACACAAATGCAAGACTCACAAACACAACAAACTTTAGTGGTGTGACAAGTAGTGGTCGGTACACAGGTAGACAGTCCAAAAAACACAGCAGCAGTATTATTATGATCATCAGGCTTAATCGTGGTCAGAACAAACGGGCAGGAGGTCGAATACACAATGAGGCAGGCAGGACTATGGAACACAAATGAGAGCTGGAAAGAAGGCACAGGGCGCAGCAATCTGGCGAAGAACAAAGCAGAATGAGCAGTATATATACACCCCAGTGATGAGCTGAAAATTGAGAACAGGTGAGCGAGGAAAGCACCAGAAAGGGGGGTGTGACCAGGGTAGAGAGACAGACACGCCCACCACCAAGAAAGGCAGAAAGACCTAAACAGGAAAGAATCCAACAAGAAGATAAACAAAATGCACAAAATTCATCTAAGAATTCAGAATATGGGCCAGGACACCTATATACAGTGACAAAGTAATACGGCAGATTTTTATTCTTCTGACCTTGGCAATGCGTAATATCCTGAGCAAAGTGGAGAATCAGATGCTCAAACGAGCTATATTTGTGACCCCCAACAGCTAATAAGCTAACCCTAGATTTATAAATAAGAGCAACACCCCCGCCTTGCTTCGCATCACGACAGATGTGACTAAATGTATATGCTGGTGGGCAGGCCTCATTTAAGGGGAGGACAGCTTTAGGTTTAAGCCAGGTTTCACATAACGCAATCATATCTAAGTGATGATCAATAATTAGATCATTAACCAACAATGATTTTGAGGATAGTGATCTTATGTTAATGAGACCCAGACTAAGGACCTCAGTGAGGTTGACAGTTGGACTGTTTGGGTTTAGGGGTGGCTCCAGAGTAGCGTATATAAGATGCCTAGAATTAGGTTTAGGTTTGAGATATTCCACGCGCATTGTAGGTAGCAGACATGAAATCTTTGATAATGCTGGAACAACCATTGGGCCATTCTCAATTTCAACATCATCCAGTGTAGTAACGGGCATTACGTTCGCAAAGCATATCCCTCTATGATTTTTATGGACACGTCTACGGAAGCAGGCCACGGTCTCAACTTGTTGAATTTCCCTCCCTGGCATATAAACTGCACTATCACCATAGTGGATTTTATGCACTAATTTCCCTGCTAAGCTAATGGCTTCCACACCCACATTTGTCATAAGCCTTGCAGGGTCTCTAATCACCTTCTCCATGCCCTGGTGTAAATTCCTAATGTTACCCTCCCTGTAGAGCTCTGTTAATGTTTGCAGATAAGATGGTGGCACCATCCCCAGTAGGGTGGAGGCTGTCTGGCATCAGCAAGCCACGGCGGCCCTAGAACAAGGCCAGTTAGCAATACAGCTAAAGCCTTACTGTCTACAAAATTGTGCCAACCACGTATTTAATGATGTCAGCCTGCTAAACACCTCATCATTATCCCAGGAGGGGAGCGGACCAGAGACTATTAATCAATGCCGACACGTTTTTCTGGCAAGGTCACAAGTCCTCTCTATGTCCATTTTTGTGACCTCTGAGTGCTTCATCCTGACATCATTGGTGCCGACGTGAATAACTATGTGACTATATGTCATGTTCCTTAGTCTGTCTTCCCTTCTGCAGTGTCAGCACCCTAAGATGGGAGGCAATGTCGGGTGCTCTGGCTCCAGGGATACATTTAAGGTCAGCCGATGTCTGTAACCTGACTTTGCAGGTCATAGCATCCCCTATCACTAAAGCTCAGCATTTCGGCCTAGGTATAGGAGTGGAAGTCACCCGTGAGCTCAAAGAACTCACATCAGACATATCCAAGGGAGAAAACCGGTTCACAGTTAATTGGGGTGTGATCAGTGTCCCGCAACCGGGCACCAAGCCCTATGTGACTTCCTCTGCCTAACCATAGTCCGAAAGCTGTCCTCCACAGCTGGCGTTTCTAGGCTGATGCTAATGGACACGCTAGCTGGCCCAATACTAACATCGTCTGGAGTGCCCATAACATCTGTCTCCACTAAGCTGTGAAGCTGTCCTAGCTTACGGACATGGCTCTCTAAAAGAGCCACTCTAGCTGCTAGCATCATGCAGGTTTACGTGTGCAGTGAAATATTCTTTCCATTGCTCAAATGAAAAAAACATCCTTGTCATCTGATATTTTCTTACGTAATTTATAAACAAGAGAAAAGGGACTTACACTTTGGTGTCTGGCATTGGTCCTTTGATGTCAGCAGGTTCCAAACAGTTCAACATGAACTTTAAATAGGAGTCCAGTCCAATCCAAAATTGTTCTCAGTCAGCTTGTAAAAGTGACATGATGTATGGATTGGACACAAATGCAAGGCTCACTCAGGCAGCTCTGGTTAAAAGACTTTAGTGGAGTAAACAGCAGAGGTCGGTACATGGGAAGCCAGTCCAAAAAACACAGCAGCAGTACAAAAAACATCAGGCTTAGGCACGATTGGATTAAACAGGCTGGAGGTCAAGAACATGAGGAGGCAGTCAGAACAAGAGGATACAGGATCGAGAGCTGGAAAGAAGGCACAGGGTGCATCAATCTGGCGAAGAAACAGAGCAAAATGAGCAGTATATATACGTCCCAGTGATTAGCAGCAGATTGTCAGCAAGTGCGCGAGGAGGAGCCTAGAACAAGGGTGTGGTCAGGAGAGCAGAGACACACCCACCACCAAGAGAGACAGAGAAACCAATGCAGAAAAAGATCACATGGAGGAACAGACAAACCGGAGAGCAACCAAACAGATAAAGACAAAACAAAGCAAAACAGAGCAAACTCACATCCTGACAAAAAGCAGTCAAGATACTTCAGAAACAATCCATAGCTGATGCCGTACAAAAACAAACCCCACCATATTTGTGTCTAAGCTAAGCACAGCTATCGCTAGTGTGCACGCACTGTGTTCACAGTGTGCAATAGCGCAAAACCTATGGAACCAAAATTGCACGGTAAATTGAACACAATGGCAAATGGTAATAATTTATATTACATGACATACAAAACCACCAATCAAATGACAAGGATCTGTCGCGGCTCGTTTTTAGTCTTCTCGGGATGTCTCCATTTAGATAACACAAACTAATTGCAAGTGATATGCTAGAAAAAGGACACAACACTTTAGAATAATTCAGCCTTAAGCAAGATAAAATGCACAGAGTTTTTAAGTTTATTTAAGCCTTCGACACAGAGCTTAGACAAACTGAGTCCTCTAGAGAGACTGAATATGACAACCGCGCTCGTCTATTTATTGGAGACCCGCGGGCATCGCTCCTCCTTCAACTTTTTTTATTTATTTCATTCCTAAGACATGGTTTTCTATTGGAAGCGTCCCCTAGTGAACCCTAAGCAGGTGTTAGGCCATTATTTCAATGTGACAAATGCTCCCATTAAAACATGAAGGATTTACAACTGATTTTTTTAAAAGACCTTCAGCCACAGGTGCAGCTGGCCTGAGGCCCCCCCCGCACGTGGCCTCAGTCACACGTGCAGCTGGCCTGAGGCCCCTGCACGTGGCCTGCGGGAAAGCACCTAAGAGGCCTTGGAAAGCCCCTGACAGACTGAATGACTAATAGAGCCCTTTTTTTGGGTTGAACACCTGCTAGTTCAACCAGAGGACATACAGTTCGGATCAGGACACTTGATAGTTCATCACAGTTCAAATATAGACCTAAAAATTCTTCTACAGTCCCTCCTCTGGGACTCGAAAGAGTCCCATTACTTCAACTATACTCTTGGGTTGTTTACTGACAAGACATCTTCATTTGTGCATTGCAATAATAAAAAAGAAAAACACATCACTCGACTTACTGATAACTCTGGTGCGGATATGAATATCAGTGATACTTCACACGGTAAATATATTGCAGTGCAGGTGAACCTACATACTAAGGCACAAGGTGAGCAATTAGCTGGATTATATCAACGCAAGGTGATATTCAAACATTGAGTTTTGGTGTAATTCAAGGCACTTAAAATGGCCACATAAAACAAGTTACATCAACCTCTTAATCATGGCAAAGTAAAGGCTTCACATTGACATCAGTGCAACCAATCATCTTCTGGCATCTATTGACTCACTCAACCAGAGGCTCCAACCCATTATACTTGGTTCTACATATTATTTTGTTAAAGCGTCACACATTTATTATTTAAATGCATCAAATAACCCCTACGTTACCACTATTTAGTCAACCAATCAAGAAACTATTCTAAGGTTAGCGCAGCTATGTCTAGTTAAATGATAAACACAATAAATGGTTTCCCTTCATGTCCGTCCTTAAGTCATTTGCCTTAGTCAATCATATAATGGTTTTCATTATAGGCCATTTCTCAACATTCTCCACTTTGTTTTTCTTCTTTTTCAGCTTGTTTTCTAATGCCCTTTTTGGCCAGACGCCAAATTTAGGCGATGCATGTCTCTTGAGGCATGCTATAATTTAAGAAAAAGGGGTCCCTATGGTGCATCTTTACTACTAAATCTACAAACACGCCGTGTAAGGGTCCCCTTTTTATAACTTTGCAATGTGATATCTATGTGTATGCATTTAGCTTTATCTGTGTTACGCAGATGATGGTAAGGACAGACATTTACCCAACCTTCGTTACTAACATATATCCTTCTTTGTTTTTATTTACACTCAGATTTCTGAAACCAGTCCGCAATTCAAACTCAAGAACCAAGATCATAGTCCGTGTTCAGTGCCATTACGTCAGTCCGCGCTCCTCAGCATTTACTCAGCATCTGAAGTTTTGGGAGAAGTTGGGGAACATGGGGAGGTTGGCCTTTCAGGGGTAGTGGGGGAAGGATCAGGAATTCTGGCTTTCAGACAGTCGTGCAGTTCTCTGATGGATCTTTCCAGCTCCTTGTGCTGCTTGGCCAGGTTGTACAGGGCCCCCAGAGAATTCTTGCCCACATTCAGGGTGGTGGTGGCCAGTCCTAGCTGCTCCCTTTCCATATGCTCCATCATTCTGGCTAGCATGTCCATACTAGACTGAAGACCACACAGTTGAGTATGGAGGCCCTCCTGAGCACAAGAGATGTTGGCATTGTCACGGTGTATCCTGAACAGGTATGCAGCTGTCTGACTTAGTTGTGGCATGATTTCCTCAAATAGCTCATGGGGAATGTGATTTGTGAGGGGCAGGAGCTGCTCCAAGGTTTTTGGAACAGACTCTTGTGGAAGACGAAGCTCTCGAACCAAGATTGCCATGTCCAGTGGGGTGACCATGACCAGATTAAGGTTGTGCAGTCCAGGGGACAGGAAGTACAAGGGGGAAGGCATTTCGTGTGTGGGGGGAGTATTGTTGATGTCGCACAGGCAAGTGGTTGGGACACTCTGGGCATTTAGTAGCCTGTACAAAGCTCCCCTCTGTCCTGGTGGGTGAGTTCGACTAAGGTCCACCCCTGCTGATCCTCCTCCAGAGGTACTGGGCTGATCAGAATATCTCTCCTGCCTTGGGGGTGGAAAGCTGGGGACAGGTCCTAGCAGTGAATTGGGTCTAGGATGCACTCGGGCAGTTGCTGCATATGGCCGACCTTGGCTGCCTCCCCTGGAGGGTATCGTTGCCACTGGCACATGTGACTGTCTCCATGGCATCTGCGGAAGGGGTGTGTTCCTGAGTCCAAAGGGTCCTTCAGGTGATGGTGGAGTCCTCGGGCCGACTCTTGCTGCAGGCAGATTCTGTGAAGCCGTCATCGCCAGGTGCTGGAACGATGAAGATCCTTCTGTTGCCAACTGGTTTAGCTGCTGGATGGAAGGCGGCTGTGGCGACCAATCATGTCTCGACCATCCCTCCTGTATATCCTCTTCTCCAAACAGTTCTGAGAGTCCAATCAGACTTGATAGAGGCAGATCAGGCATAGGTCCCTGATCAGGGGAGTCTGGTCTCTCAGCCATACTCCTGTGTCCTGTGTTCATTATTACAGCTCCATGTCATTCTTTCAGATATTGTCTATCCTATCCCTCATTTTTGTGGGTGCATGTGTGTGAATGTAAATGTGCGTGCATGTCTTCTTCCTCGTCTACAATATCACCAAGCACGGTCCATCCCAGTCCTCCCTATCTGGGGTATACGCCACAATATTAGGGAGCTGGGGGCTGTCGGGGAGGATAATTGGTATTTCATCCATTTCCATATATTCTGGTTCTCTGTCTGTTTTGTTTGTGCTTTCTTCTAGGGCTCGGATGGCTAACAGGGGGAGCTGTCCTACTGTGGATGAAATCAATTTATTGACCAGAAATTTTATCAAGGGAATACCACAACATATTACCAGCAAGACCGCCACCCCTGTTAGTGCCAAGATTACACCTATCTGGTATAACCAGTCTTTCCATGATATCCACCCTCTCCTTAGAGTCCCAAACAGTGAAAACAGTGGGCCAATATTCATTCCATTCCCTACAATGTATCCAGAATCGTCAGTTTCATTTCTCCCTCCTATGGAGTTACTTAATAGTTCCTGTTGCATCTCTTCAAGTGTGATTAAGAGCTCTGTCAAATTTCCGTCTTCCCCTGTACGCATGGGAATAGCTGTGCAACATTCGGTGGCTTTGATCATAATACAAACTCCTTGTTCATCAGCCATCATCATCTCAATAGCTAATCTATTTTGCATTGTCATTAGCGAGGTGGCGTGCAGTTGTTCGGTTAAGGCTCCTACAGCTGCCAATGTCCAATTCAAATATCTTTGTTGATTATACCACAAGTAATTAATCCACTGCACCTCCTGGAACCTAGAACGGATTTTTTGAGTAACCCCGAACAGAGCCAATGCCCATCCCCATTTATCCGCATCTTCATCTGCTTTAACTCTGCTACTGTCTATGGCTTCTAACTGTCGGGGTATCCCTTCTGGTATCCCGTTTCTTACTGTGATGTTGTAGTCTGTTTTAAACGTCATTATTCCTCTTTTCTTACGAAGTTTCTGTGGCATGGGTTGTATTGAATTTGGCATTTCAATTACTGTTATAGCTCCTGTGAGCATCACAGGAGCACAAAGGCCCTTCCAATTAGGGGACAGCGATGACAGGAGTTTCCTTCTTTGTCCGCATATCCAAAAGATGTCAGCTAAGGGTACCGTTCCCTTAGCTAAATTTGGAGTAGATACCCATGAAGCATGGGTGAGATTCAGTCCAATTACAGACCCCCCTGTGGCCGGTACTATTTGTTCACACTGTATGCCTGCTGCTGGCAGGGTGTGACAGACGGTAATGTTCCATGCTGTTTTGGCCGGTTTGTATTCTTGCTGCTTTTGCATACACTGTATGTGGTGTTTTGGCTGGGTCGTCCCTACCTGCCAATCGCTTATGTATTGTGCTACTAAGCCTTTAGCTATACAGAATGGGTGTATCATCCCTTTCTCTATTTTAATCATAGGTGGAACGGTTCCTTCTGTACTTAGGGGCACTGGACAAAGTTTACTGTCGGCAGCATATTTTTCATCACCTACTGCCATTTTCATAACACATTGTGTATAGCATTCTGCTTGGTCTGAGTTATGTTGGGGACTCCTATAACAGTTGTTGATATCAGGTAGGGGTTTAGCCTGAGGTATCACACCTTTCCGGTGACAGGCTATGCAAGGCTTTTCACTGATCTGCCTAGCCGAAAATTTCAACCATTGGTAAAATAAATTGGTCTTCAACCCTTGTGTGCGGGCTAGGTCTGTACTGGGATCCCATCTCCCTAAGTGACTGCTTGTTTCTAGGCTTCTAATTGTCCTCTTTTTCCTTGGTTTGATTTTTACCCATTTTGTGGCTTCATGTACTGTAACAGTTACGTCTTGCTTGGTTTCCCTGCATCCTCTTTTATCACAAATTACCTCTATGTTGAGTGTTCCCTCCTCTTCACATTTGATGCTAATGGCTTCGCCTAATATGTAATCCCCCAGCTTTCCCTGTATTCCTATGTTCTTGTAGGCTTTTGATTTAATGTATACCAAATTATATGTTTTTCCTGTGTTTAGAATGCCTTGTTTAGCTGCTATTGCGGCCATGGCCACGGCACAGTCCGTTGTATGTTTTGGATGTCTATTTTCTCCCATACTGACCACCAGTAGTATTGTCAATCCCTTGAATAATTCCTTAATCATTGCTCTGATGACTGTTGAGATGTGCTACTAGATGTGCTACTAAGTGAGCCGTCACTAGATGAGCTGTCACTAGGGATGTGTGGTGTATCTGTGCTTTGTCTGGGTTGTACTTCCTGCGGTTCTTCTGTCGGTAAATCTACTGAGTTGCTGTTCGAGTCTGATGTCTCCTGTGGCCTGTCTATCTGTCGGTCTGTATTTCTGTCTGTCTGTTGGCCTGCGTCTCCAGTTGTTTCTGAGTCTGCATCTGAGTCTGTCACTGCTCTATCTGGCAGGGATCCACTACTCTCTGAAGCTGTGCGTCGTCTTTGTTCAATCAGTCTCTGTGAGCGCCTTGGCCAGTGTTCGCCTGGCTGCAGGGAGGCGTGGCCTTCCCTCGGTGCTTCTTCTGGCTGCAGGGAGGCGTGGCCATCCCTCGGTGCTGCTGTAGGGTCTCTGGCTTCTCCTGCTTCCCCCCTTGGCCCGGCGGCTCTGCCAAGACGAGCTTGCCGAGGCCGCAGGGGCGCTGGGCCACCAACCCTACAGCAGTGGTTTAAATGAAACCAAGTGTCCTTACCGTCTACTTTGACTGCTGTACGTGAGGCAAGAATAACTTTAAAAGGACCTTCTCGGCGGGGCCTGTCTCACTTCTTTTTGAACACCTTGACGTAAACCAGATCACCAGGCTGGATGCTCTGATTTTCGAGTGGAATCTCTGCTTCTCTGTCTTCTGTAGCACCTTTGACCTGCAAAAAGATAGTTTTGTGTATTTGGGTTAACTGTCTCAGATAATTATGCCATTCGTCTTGTAGCTGCTCCAGCGATGGTCCTTCGTAGGGTCCTCTCAGGTATGGAATAGGCATCGGCCGACCTGTAAGAGCTTCAAATGGTGTCAAATGGGTTAGTCGGTTAGTTTGTGAGCGCATTGACAATAAAGCAAGCGGCAACGCATCCAGCCAGGTTAGTTTGCCATTGCTGTCTGCTATGATTTTTGCTAGTTTGTTCTTTAAAATGCCATTAGCCCGTTCCACCGCCCCATTTGATTGGGGGTGATAAACACACCCAAACTTCTGTTTGATACCCAATTGTTTGAATGTTTCTTGTGTAACCTTGGCTACAAAAGCCCTACCGTTGTCAGATGAGATAGTATCTGGAATGCCAAATCTTGGAAAGACGTCTCGGCACAAGAATTTGGCTACCGTTTTATGGTCTTGATTTGCAGAGGCTACTGCCTCAATCCATCGGCTGAATCTGCATATCACTACCAAAACATATCTCATTCGTTTAACTCGATTTTCAGCTCCCATGTCTATGAAATCCATCATAAGATGTCTGAATGGCCCATCAGGGACCGGAATGTGGGCTAAAGGGGCTGTGAATGATTTCCGGACATTGTACTGTGCACATACCTCACACTCATTCAACAAACGGTCCACTGTAGCTGCCATATATGGTGACCACCAGACAGCTTTTAGTTTGTTCATAATTTGGACTCGCGAACAATGATCGGGTCCGTGGGCCCAAATGATTGCATGTCGTAATAAATTGGTGGGTAACACAAAATGTCCATGACTACTGCACCACAGCTTGTCCGCTGGCCCCTGACTGCGTGTCTCAATAGCGCCTCGTTTAACCCACATTCGTTTTTCTTCTCCACTGGCCCTACTTTGAGCCACTATCAGTGCGTCAAGTGAAACCAGTGGGGCACAATCTTGGATGGTTAGCAGGGGAAACATATTTTCTCCTTGTGCTCCTTTGCGCGCTGCGTCATCTGCCAG
The DNA here is from genome assembly GCF_902500255.1 of Thalassophryne amazonica. NCBI lineage: Eukaryota > Metazoa > Chordata > Actinopteri > Batrachoidiformes > Batrachoididae > Thalassophryne > Thalassophryne amazonica. The sequence continues at coordinate 3,350,850 of NC_047105.1, read as the reverse complement.
GTTGTTACCTTGAGCTATGATGTTATTATTCTTTTGATGACCTGCACATTTAATGATGGCTACCTCAGATGGTAATTGGAGAGCTTGTAACAGTTGGGAAATCGCTTCTCCATGAGTGACAGGGGTGCCATCTGCTCTCAGGAATCCCCTTTGTTTCCAAATGTTGGCATGTACATGACATACGCCATAAGCGTAGGCTGAGTCTGTGTAGATATTAACACGTTGATCTTTAGCTATCTGGCAAGCCATAGTTAAGGCTTTGATTTCTGCCAGTTGGGCTGAACAAGGCTGATCAATTCCTTGGGACTCCAGTAATTCAAAGGTTTCGCCATCCGTGTTTAGTTTAACAATCCCCATATCCGCATGCAATCCCGCGGCATCCCGAAAGCATGAGCCATCCACGAACAGGGTTAGATCTGCATCTATGGCGTGATTATACAAATGTTCTCTGGCTCTCAAAAATTTCTCTGTCTCTGCCACACAGTTATGTGGAGTACCATCTAACGGTGTGGTCAATTTGGTGGCGGGATTCACCGTGTGACAACGTTGTATTGTTATTTCTGGAGCGGACAACACAACTTCGTATCCAGTGCGTCTAGCTTGTGTTAAGACAAAACGTTGACTGGTTAGCAGGGCATGTAACTGATGCGACGTGTACAACGTTACTGCATGTCCCATGATTATGGATGATGCTTTTTGAAATGCAAAAGCAGCTGCTGCTAGACCCTGATAGCATGGTGGCAATCCTGTTTCAATGTTGTCAAGCTTTGTACTATAATAGGCCAATGGTTGTTTTCCTTCATTTGTTTCCTGCATTAGTACAGCACAAGCATATCCAGTTTTTTCAGTAACATACAAATGGAAAGGTTTCCCATAATCTGGGTTACCTAACGCGGGAGCAGATTGCATGTCTGTTTTTAGGGCCTCAAAAGCTCCCGTTGCCTCATCCGTCCAGACGAGGAGAGCTGCATTGCTTGTTTGCCCCACTGCTCTAATCATGGCACGCAAAGGTGCAGTTTTTATAGCATAATCACAAATCCACGGCCGACTGTACCCTGCCATCCCAAGGAATGAAAGCATCTGTCCCACTGTTTGGGGTTTGGGAGCCTTGATTATAGCCTCCACTTGGCTTGGGGCTATACATCGCGTGGTCCCACACAACTGTCTTCCCAAGTATTCTACTTGTTGTTTGCAGAACTGCAATTTGTCCTTACTTACTTTATGACCTCCATCTGCCAATGCATGCAATACAATTAATGAATCTTTTTCACACTGTTCTTGAGTCTCTGATGCAATAAGGAGATCATCCATATATTGCACCAATGTACTGGGCATGTCAAGGTGTTGTAAATCTTCAGCCAGGACTTTGTTAAAGATGGCTGGGGACAGGTTCAGTCCCTGAGGTAGCCGTGTATACGTTAGCTGTTGTCCCAGAAATGTGAATGCAAACAAATGTTGTGAGTCTGGGTGCACAGGCACACTGAAATAGGCTGAACACAGATCGATTACTGTGTACCATTTTGCTCCAGCAGGGATGCTTGATAGTATAGTATGCGGATCAGGTACTATAGGTGCATCCATTTCTATTATTGCATTGATAGGACGCAAATCATGTACCAGCCGATACTCTTTGGTATTGTTTTTAGGGATAGGATAGATAGGAGTATTGCATGGGCTTGCAGTTTTTATTAGAACTCCAGCTGCCATTAGTCCCTTAATTACTGGTTTTATGCCTTCAATAGCCTGAGGTTTTAATGGATACTGCCTTTGGTGAGGCAGTTTTGCTCCCGGTTTTACTTTTATTTTTACTGGTAAGGCTGTTTTTAGTCCTACATCCGTTTTGCTTTTGGACCACACCACTGGTGGTATTTGCTCTAACAATCTCTCTTGTTGGGCCGATAACACCATCTGTCCCTCTGGTCTAGGATTGAGCTCCACTTTTTGAGCTATAGCCTCATCATTTACTTTTAAATTAATTCGTATAAACTGCTGGTCTTTTGACAGATGTACTTGTGGACTTTCCATGTTTTGCCATTCTTCAACTTCTGAGGCTGTCTTTACCATTGGACCTAGGTCATGGGATTCGTACTTTTCTGAGACTAAAAGGGTCACATGAGGTGTGGCATTCGGCACTTGATACCATTGTTGTTCAGCTGAAGTTAGCTTGACAGAAGCTGCGGCCCCTTGGGGGCCTAAATAAATTTCTGTGGTGGTTATGTGAAACAGCCGTTGATTCATCAATGCATCCCAGCAGCATGCATAGTCAGTTTGTTCTTGTTTGGCATCGAACATCAGGGTGACATGTAAAGGTAAACTAGATGTACATACTGCTTCATAGTGTTGTTCTGCCCAGGGCTTCCATTTTTCCCATTCCAGTTGAAGATTTGAATTTTCTGGTTGTAACTTCAGCCAGTATACCATGGGTTGCACAGGTCGGACCTTATTTTCCATGTCCATAAGCACCATAATGTTGGCGAATGCTTCGTCAGGAAAGTGTATTTGCAGTCCTTGATGGGTACACACTATCTGGGTTTGTAGCTTACATAAAATGTCTCTTCCCAGCAAATTCACAGGTGTATTTTGTGAGTATAACAGGGGTGCTTCAATTGTTTTTCCTGCAATCGTTACAGGAAGTGGGCGTGTAAAAGGTATTATTTGAGTTTTCCCAGAGAAGCCGATGGTCTTAATTACAGACCCAGAGAGGGGGAGATGAGCGTCCATTTTCCCTATGCAAGAGTATGTTGCCCCTGTATCCACCATGAAAGGGAAATCTCTGTTTTGTATATTAACAGTGACGGTTGGCTCTTCCTTAGGTATCATCGAAATAGCCAATGCCACCGTTTCCCCCTCTGTCTTCTCTAGGCCTCCCTATTGCCAATAGGCAGAGGGTCCAACCCAAGGTCGGGCCGGACAATTTCTCATTCGATGTCCAGGTTGTCCACAGCTCCAACACTCATTAGAGAGTTGATCCCCTATTGGGGGTGTTGGTCCCATAGGCGGTCCCGCTTGACTGTTCCTGGGAGCTGAGTTTTGGAATCTGTTTCCAAATGAAGGTTGGCGAGATCCTCTTCGCCACCCTCCTCTTTGATCTTGAAAGTTCCGTGACTCTCCTCTCCACCCATGACTGTAGGTGGGTCCATTTCCGGGTGTGCCAGTGCTATGGTAGTGATAGTGATGCTCCACTGGTGCTGAGACTTCTCCTGCAGCAGTGCTCCCTGCTGCTCCCTGGGGGCTCTGTGTGGCTGTTACCACAGGTGCCTGTATGGTGGCAGCAGTGTTTGCCGTAGGGCCTGTGCTTGCCGACTCAGAAGGAACAGGGGTCATCATTGGTGCCTGGGTCTTTGTTTTTTCTTTCTTGACTTTGGTTAGCTCTCCCAACTGCATCTGCACCAATTTTTTCGTCAGGGATTTTGCTGCATCTTCTTCTTTTTGTTTTTCTTTCTTGTAGATTTCAAGATGGTGACAAATATGCTCAGAGTATAAAGCCCAATTCATTTTTGATAGTCCCACGACTCCATCTAGGGCTTTCTGAACCTCATCTGGTAGAGCGTTTTTTACAGTTATTTTAAACAGGATTTCAGTTGCTGGAGAATGGTTCCATGCATTTCCTGTTTCCTCCGCCCATCTCTTCTGGAATCGGTGCAGGAACTTCTTTGGGCACTCTTCAGGTGTCCACTCCTCATCATCCAATTTAGAGGGATCCAAGACCTCAGGGTACTTTCTTCTCAGTCCTTCCCACATGGAGTTTCTATAGCGATTAAAGGGGACTTCATCATGTTGATTAGTGCCCATCATTTGTGTTAGTCCAACCTTTCCTGCTAATTCTTCAGTGTCATGTTTTCCCATGACATGCATTAGCAAGGCTTTTATGTCACCTAAAGACAAGGTTACCCCTGCAGTGCCTTCTTCTAAGGCAGTTATCCATCTCCCAGCTCCTTGGGTGATGTCTGGCAGTCTGTTGGCCAGCCCCACCATGTCTGTCCAGCTCCATGGGGTATACACATGATGACCATTTCTAACCACCAATGGGCATATGAGGTCTTCGTCCTCCTCTTCTTCTGTGCGGGCTCCATACTGTCTTCCAGATCGAGTGCGACTGACTGGTTCCAGGCAGTCCATCCAGTCGGTTATATTCTGTTCTAAAGCCGCTATGTCTTTGGCTACACATTGTTGTCTTTGCCTGAGTCGGGCCTCTTTTGCAGTCTCAATGATGATCTCACCAGAAATTTTTCGGGTGGGTGGCTCTATAATGTGATTCCCTTGATTGGGCGTCGATTGTTGTAATATTCTTCTTTCCTCGGCGTCCCTATGTCTTTGTATTCTTTCCTTCGCTAGCCGAAGTTGCTCAGCTAGTTCTTCATTATCTCTTCTGGCCAGATCCAGTGTGTCACAGAAGCTCTTGTGCCACTCTTCGGAGCCTCTATAGCCTGTGAAGGTCCAGTCGGCTGACTTATGGTGGGAGGGGACGGTTTTCAGTGGACCTCGATGTGCAGGCGGAGCCTTCAGGTCTCTCTCTTTATCCTCGTCTGCCTCCGTGTCACTGTTATTTGTGGCCCCCCCTGCTGGTCGTGGTGAGCGACCACTTACTTTCGGACTTGGAGACCTTGTATGATCCATTTGACAGACTGAGGACCTGTCTCCTTGTGGCTCTCGAGCTTTTAGTGTCAGTGTGAATTTGCCCTCCACATCCATGCCTTGGTCCTCTTCACGAGTTCCTAATACAAATTGTCCAGCTGTCTTTCCCATATCATGACGTTTATATGGGGGTGGCTCTGCTTCCCAGCTCGGTGCACTGGCTTTAGTCTCTTTGGATCTTTCCTCCGTCATTTTTTCTCTTTTCTGCTGTAGCCTCTGTGCTTCCTGCTTGAACAAGGCCAAAACTTCTTTTTCTTCAGTGCGTTTTTTGTTGTTATTTACGTTCTTCTGCTGATCTTTAATTTCTTTTTTCTGTATTTCTACCGCAACTGCTTCACACATCACCGTAACAAATGATCCCTCCAAAGGCCATTGCCTGCCCCCATGTGACCTTTTGTGCCACTTTCTCATACATTGGTTGGCCTTAGTGCGTTTTCCTGGATATTTTCTTAGTACTAAGTCTAGCGGGGTACTTTCCCGACCTTGACCTTGAGAGTTACCCATGTAACCCTGACAAACGCTATGTGAGGTGTTTCTATGGTGTTCTGGTAGTCCCTCAGGGGCTGTCCTGATCCAGACCAATAACTTGCTGGCTGTAACACCTGTTTTGTATTTTAAACCCTTAAAAGGATTGAATTTCCAACTGTTATGCCCGTCTTCTTTTTCTTTAACTAAATACGAAAATTTACCTGTTTCCCACCGAACCTTCCTTGGGACCACAGTCAGAGTCAACCTAGGAAACAGTTCTTCACCTGGATCGGTTGGCAGTGTTATTAAATGATTTAATGGTATGCTAATTTCTTTATTAGGATCAGCACAAAGCAGCTCCAACCACGGGGTTAAACCCTGATGCCACAGACGTCTTATCAGCAGCTCCCAATTAATTCGAGGGAATTGTTCTTTCTTTTGCTTCAGATTGATTACCTTAGTAATCTGCCATAATTTCTGATTGATCTCTTGTTCGTCCTGCCAATGTTCTGCTCCTACCCTGTCAAAATAGGTCCTTTCCAGCCAAAAATGTGTCCTGATTCCCTGGGTTTCGATGTCTCCGTCAGTCAAGTAATGTTCTGGGAGTATTATTTCATCATCACTTAAGTCTCCCATCAAAGACTGTCCCAAGCATTGATCAGTCTGTCAGCTTTTTCACTATAATCTAAGCTTTAACTCTTTTGATTTATAACCAACTTTATTTATTTAATCCTCTTACAACCCTAACACCTCCTAATGTCTTTGCTCCCGACTTTCTATTTTCCTTCTAATTTTTTAACTTTCTGCTTCTCGTCTTTTTCTGCTATGTTTGTTTATTAGTTTTCTCTCTTTGAAATAATATCTACCTTTTCTGTATTTACATAGCACTCTTCTCCTGTCTTTTTCTTCACTGTCTCTGTTTCACACTTTCCTCTCTGCCTGTCATGCACCTCCCAAGTCCTCCTGTTGGGTCTAAATACCTCCCCCTCATACTCTTTCACATTAATCTTGTATGTCAGCCATCTTGCAAGCCCTCACAGCTTTGCTTGCACCTCCCCGCTTACTCTCCACTCTCCCACACACAATTTTCAACAGCTTTATACACAAAAATTATTAAAAACAACTTTCTATATATCTCTATCTAGACTTCTGCCACTTTTCACTCCGCGGCTTTAAACAACCTTTTTATTCACTTAACACCAATGTGTTCTGTTTAAGCATGTATCTCTTCTTCACGTTAGACAGCTTCTCCGGCGCTGTCAGCAACTTCATATATTACTTTTTTACAAGCCCTCTTTGAGCGTACAATATTTCATTTACTTCTACGCCTTACCGCGCCTCGCGTGCGTATCCTGTGCTTAATATATTATTTTTCACCAGCTCCTTTCTGAGCATACAATATTTCATTTACTTCTACGCCTTACCGCGCCTCGCGTGCGTATCCTGTGCTTACTATATTATTTTCACAAGCTCCTTTCTGAGCATACAATATTTCATTTATTTCTACGCCTTACCGCGCCTCGCGTGCGTATCCTGTGCCTTTCTGCACTTTCTTCTACCTTTTTTTTTTTCACTTACTGAGCTCCTCGTGAGCTTAATGTGCCTTTGCACTGAAAATACTCTCTTTTTCTTTTCTTATAAAAAACTCATATTACTGTGTACTTAATTACTTATTCTTCTCCCACGCCCCACAAGCGTGTATCTGGTGCCTTACTGCACTATTTTCTGCTTCATTAATTCTCATGTATTCTGCACTAACTCTTCATTCATTTTATTTTTTTATAGTTTTTCTCTTTTCTTAAAAAATGACGTCCTTTATTGAGCTCTTTTACTTACTGTCAGCTGTGCTACTTTGCACTTTTAAATCTCTTTATCACGTACGGTATTTCTACTGCGCCCCCTCAGGCGCTTATCTTGTGCTTCCTCTGCACGTATTCTCTGTTAAACTCTTTTTCTCACTTATTTCACTTCAGTCTCTGTTAAACTCTTTAAATAACCTTGTATTACCTTGTATCTATTTGTCAGTATACTCCCCTAAATTAACCCCTACAGCGCATGCTATCAGCCGGCACGTTAGTAACGAATTTCAACACCAATTATTCCCCAAGCATTCCCCAAAAAACATCCAGGTTAGTTCTCCACACATTCTTTTCCGCACCAGAGTTCATGAACATACCTGACCTTTCGCTCACACAGACATTCTTTTTCCCGGGAACACACACACCTTCTGAGCATTTTATCTACAAGGCCTGATAATTTTCAATCTTATCTTTTTTTTTTTTTTTAGTCTCTTATCAATTTTCTTAGTCCAGGTTCTTTTGGGTAAGAGGCAATTAAAAATATCACCTGTCAACTTGGGCGGAAATCCCGACTCACTCCTCCAGATCGTGCAGAAGTTATAAAAGGTTTCTGCTTACCTTTTAGTCGTGATCACTGTTATTTACGGTCTGGAGGGATGAGCTGGACTGCCCCAGGCTGCCGGAATGCCCCTGGACCCTCCTGAAGCTGGCTCGCCAAGTTCTGTCGCGGCTCGTCTTTAGTCTTCTCGGGATGTCTTCATTTAGATAACACAAACTAATTGCAAGTGATATGCTAGAAAAAGGACACAACACTTTAGAATAATTCAGCCTTAAGCAAGATAAAATGCACAGAGTTTTTAAGTTTATTTAAGCCTTCGACACAGAGCTTAGACAAACTGAGTCCTCTAGAGAGACTGAATATGACAACCGCGCTCGTCTATTTATTGGAGACCCGCGGGCATCGCTCCTCCTTCAACTTTTTTTATGTATTTCATTCCTAAGACATGGTTTTCTATTGGAAGCGTCCCCTAGTGAACCCTAAGCAGGTGTTAGGCCATTATTTCAATGTGACAAATGCTCCCATTAAAACATGAAGGATTTACAACTGATTTTTTTAAAAGACCTTCAGCCACAGGTGCAGCTGGCCTGAGGCCCCCCCCGCACGTGGCCTCAGTCACACGTGCAGCTGGCCTGAGGCCCCTGCACGTGGCCTGGGGGAAGGCACCTAAGAGGCCTTGGAAAGCCCCTGACAGACTGAATGACTAATAGAGCCCTTTTTTTGGGTTGAACACCTGCTAGTTCAACCAGAGGACATACAGTTCGGATCAGGACACTTGATAGTTCATCACAGTTCAAATATGGACCTAAAAATTCTTCTACAGATCTATTTAGGCGTTATACAACCCCTGGCAAAAATTATGGAATCACCGGCCTCGGAGGATGTTCATTCAGTTGTTTAATTTTGTAGAAAAAAAGCAGATCACAGACATGACACAAAACTAAAGTCATTTCAAATGGAAACTTTCTGGCTTTAAGAAACACCATAAGAAATCAAGAAAAAAAGATTGTGGCAGTTAGTAACGGTTACTTTTTTAGACCAAGCAGAGGAAAAAAATATGGAATCACTCAATTCTGAGGAAAAAATTATGGAATCACCCTGTAAATTTTCATCCCCCAAATTAACACCTGCATCATTTCAGATCTGCTCATTGACATTGACCCTATGTGTCTTTTTGCAAGAATGTTTTTGCAGTTTTTGCTCTATGGCAAGATGCATTATCATCTTGAAAAATGATTTCATCATCCCCAAACATCCTTTCAATTGTCCAAAATATCAACATAAACTTGTGCATTTATTGATGATGTAATGACAGCCATCTCCCCAGTTTACCTGACATGCAGCCCCATATCATCAATGACTGTGGAAATTTACATGTTCTCTTCAGACAGTCATCTTTATAAATCTCATTGGAACGGCACCAAACAAAAGTTCCAGCATCATCACCTTGCCCAATGCAGATTCGAGATTCATCACTGAATATGACTTTCATCCAGTCATCCACAGTCCACAATTGCTTTTCCTTAGCCCATTGTAACCTTGTTTTTTTCTGTTTAGGTGTTAATGATGCCTTTCGTTTAGCTTTTCTGTATGTAAATCCCATTTCCTTTAGGCGGTTTCTTACAGTTCGGTCACAGACGTTGACTCCAGTTTCCTCCCATTCGTTCCTCATTTGTTTTGTTGTACATTTTTCGATTTTTGAGACATATTGCTTTAAGTTTTCTGTCTTGACGCTTTGATGTCTTCCTTGGTCTACCAGTATGTTTGCCTTTAACAACCTACCCATGTTGTTTGTATTTGGTCCAGAGTTTAGACACAGCTGACTGTGAACAACCATCATCTTTTGCAACATTGCGTGATGATTTACCCTCTTTTAATAGTTTGATAATCCTCTCCTTTGTTTCAATTGACATCTCTCGTGTTGGAGCCATGATTCATGTCAGTCCACTTGGTGCAACAGCTCTCCAAGGTGTGTTCACTCCTTTTTAGATGCAGACTAACGAGCAGATCTGATATGATGCAGGTGTTAGTTTTGGGGATGAAAATTTACAGGGTGATTCCATAATTTTTTCCTCAGAATTGAGTGATTCCATATTTTTTTCCTCTGCTTGGTCTAAAAAAGTAACCGTTACTGACTCCCACAATCTTTTTTTCTTGATTTCTTATAGTGTTTCTTAAAGCCAGAAAGTTGCCATTTGAAATGACTTTAGTTTTGTGTCATGTCTGTGATCTGCTTTTTTTCTACAAAATTAAACAACTGAATGAACATCCTCCGAGGCCGGTGATTCCATAATTTTTGCCAGGGGTTGTATAAGACAAGTTACCAGATCTTACTACAGTTCAGGTACACCAATTTAAAATGTTATTTTTCCGGCAGATATTCTAATTAACACTGATGTGCCAACATGTAATTGTTCTAAGTCCAACAAAACATTATCATGACAAATTATAACACAAAAATATCAGAAAAATATTAGGGTCACAGAGGATTTTATTTTATTGTTTTTACTTTGGTCTTTTATGATTTTCAGTTGGGCCATGTGATTATTTTGGCTGATATAATATTATAAATGTAATTATTGTTATTTGAATATTTAGGGCCCGAGTAGGATAAAGTCCTACGAGGACCCTATTGTAATTGTGGTCTTTATTATGATTATTATTTATTATTATTAGGGACCGAGTAGGACAAAGTCCTACAAGGACCCTATTGTAATTGTGGTCTTTATTACGATGATTATTTATTATTATTAGGGCCCGAGTAGGATAAAGTCCTATGAGGACCCTATTGTAATTGTGGTCTTTATTATGATTATTATTTATTATTATTATTAGGGCCCGAGTAGGACAAAGTCCTACAAGGACCCAATTGTAATTGTGGTCTTTATTATGATTATTATTTATTATTATTAGGGCCCGAGTAGGATAAAGTCCTACAAGGACCCTATTGTAATTGTGGTCTTTATTATTGTTATTATTATTAGGGCCTCAGTAGGATAAAGTCCTATGAGGACCCTGTTGTAATTGTGGTCTTTATTATGATTATTATTTATTATTATTAGGGCCCGAGTAGGACGAAGTCCTACAAGACCCCTATTGTTATTGTGCTGTATATTATTATTGTTATTATTATTATTTTATTATTATTATTATTATTATTATTATTAGGGCCCGAGTAGGATAAAGTTCTACAATGACCCTATTGTAATTATGGTCTTTATTATTATTATTATTATTATTAATATTATTAATATTGTTATTATTATTAGGGCCAGAGTAGGATAAAGTCCTACGAGGACCCTGTTGTAATTGTGGTCTTTATTATGATTATTATTTATTATTATTAGGGCCCGAGCAGGACAAAGTCCTACAAGAACCCTATTGTAATTGTGCTGTATATTATTGTCATTATTATTATTATTATTATTATTATTATTACTATTATTATTATTATTATTATTATTAGGGTCCGAGCAGGATAAAGTCCTACAAGGACCCTATTGTAATTGTGGTCTTTATTATTATTATTATTATTAAATTTATTAATATTATTATTATTATTATTATTATTATTATTATTATTATTATTATTATTATTATTATTATTATTATTAGAGCCTGAGTAGGACAAAGTGCTACAAGGACCCTATTGTAATTGTGCTGTATATTATTATTATTATTATTATTATTATTGTTATTTGAGGGTTCTTTACAGGCCCAGAAATTTTTAGTATAGCGGTGCTGTTGGCAATCATCACCCGAGGTGGCTCTCGTTGCGAGTCATTTTGACTGGTTTTAGATGCATTGAATGCAAGAATAATAGACAAAAAAATTACACTTATGTTATAATATCAAAGTTCTTTTTTGCATGTTTCTGTCTAAGGTAACAAAATAAATAACACTGAAAAGTTTAAAAACACATTAATGTTTGATTGACATAACATTTGCTCTTCTCTTCAAAAATGACACTGTACCTTTAATCCAGTCAGACAGGCAGAGTTTCTCTGTCATGTTGACAGTTTAGTTTTTTCTTTTCTGAGTGGAATTACATACTTTTTAAAAAACAATCATCACTCATCACTCATCCTCAACCGCTTTTCTGGGTTTGGGTCGCGGGGGCAACAGCTTCAGCAGGGGATCCCAGACTTCCCTTTCCTGGGCCACATTGATCACCTCTGACTGGGGGATCCTGAGGTGTTCCCAGGCCAGTGTTGAGATTTAATCTCTCCACCTAGTCCTGGGTCTTCCCTGGGGTCTCCTCCCAGATGGACGTGTCTGGAACACCTCCCCTCTGGTTAGGATGCCCAGGAGGCATCCTAACCAGATGCCTGAACCATCTCAGCCGGCTCCTTTCAATGTGAAGGAGCAGCGACTCTACTCCGAGCCTCCCATGGATGACCGAACTTCTCACCCTATCTCTATGGGAGACACCACCCTCCTGGGGAAGCCCATTTTGGCCACTTGTACCTGCGATCTAGTTCTTTGGTCATGACCCAACACTCATGACCATAGGTGAGAGTAGGAAAGAAGATTGACCAGTAGATCGAGCGCTTCACCTTTTGGCTCAGCGCCCTTTTTGTCACAACAGTATGGTAGAGCGAATGCAATACCGCCCCTGCTGCGCCGATTCTCTGGTATTCCCTACCCGGAGTTGGCAATCCATCAGTTTCCTGCTGAGAACCATGGCCTCAGATTTAGAGGTGCTGATCCTCATCCCAGCCGCTTCACACTCAATATAACTCCTAATTGTCTTGTTTGAACAAGAGTTAAACTTGGACTGATTTGATTGTCAAATCAGAATCAAATTTATTGCAAAGTAAGTTCTCACATACAAGTACACTCAACAAAAATATAAACGCAACACTTTTGGTTTTGCTCCCATTTTGTATGAGATGAACTCAAAGACCTAAATCTTTTTCCACATGCACAATATCACCATTTCTCTCAAATATTGTTCACAAACCAGTCTAAATCTGTGATAGTGAGCACTTCTCCTTTGCTGAGATAATCCATCCCACCTCACAGGTGTGCCATACCAAGATGCTGATTAGACACCATGATTAGTGCACAGGTGTGCCTTAGACTGCCCACAATAAAAGGCCACTCTGAAAGGTGCAGTTTTATCACACAGCACAATGCCACAGATGTCGCAAGATTTGAGGGAGCGTGCAGTTGGCATGCTGACAGCAGGAATGTCAACCAGAGCTGTTGCTCGTGTATTGAATGTTCATGTCTCTACCATAAGCCGTCTCCAAAGGCGTTTCAGAGGATTTGGCAGTACATCCAACCAGCCTCACAACCGCAGACCACGTGTAACCACACCAGCCCAGGACCTCCACATCCAGCATGTTCACCTCCAAGATCGTCTGAGACCAGCCACTCGGACAGCTGCTGAAACAATCGGTTTGCATAACCAAAGAATTTCTGCACAAATTGTCAGAAACCGTCTCAGGGAAGCTCATCTGCATGCTCGTCGTCCTCATCGGGGTCTCGACCCGACTCCAGTTCGTCGTCGTAACCGACTTGAGTGGGCAAATGCTCACATTCGCTGGCGTTTGGCACGTTGGAGAAGTGTTCTCTTCACGGATGATGCGAAGGAGATGTGTTGCACTGCATGAGGCAAATGGTGGTCACACCAGATACTGACTGGTATCCCCCCCCAATAAAACAAAACTGCACCTTTCAGAGTGGCCTTTTATTGTGGGCAGTCTAAGGCACACCTGTGCACTAATCATGGTGTCTAATCAGCATCTTGATATGGCACACCTGTGAGGTGGGATGGATTATCTCAGCAAAGGAGAAGTGCTCACTATCACAGATTTAGACTGGTTTGTGAACAATATTTGAGGGAAATGGTGATATTGTGTATGTGGAAAAAGTTTTAGATCTTTGAGTTCATCTCATACAAAATGGGAGCAAAACCAAAAGTGTTGCGTTTATATTTTTGTTGAGTATAATGTGATCTGGTGTCACTGGTGCATAAACAACAGTAATAAAAAGAAAACGAAAACGAAAATACTTCTGTAAGAAGTAAAGAAGTAAATTTGCTCTTTTAAAGATGAAACCGTGGATGAAAAACTTTCTGAAACAGTTTTTCACACTTTATTGTTTCACGGAAGCTGTGTGGTGAAGATAATCGTTGATTAAAATTGCTTCGCTTGTAGCGTCTATTGTTCACACTTTTTCCTCCTCTCTCTCTTTCTCTCTCTCTCTTTCTCTCTTTCTCTCTCTCTCTCTCTCTCTGTGTGTGTGTGTGTGTGTGTGAACGAGAGACTTACTCTCACACTGTCTTTGCAGTTTATTTGAGCAAACTTTAGAAACATGAAGACTTTCATTTGTACAATAAAGCCTTAATGTGTCTGTTGCTATGCAGGCATCTCTTTTTATTGGAAAACTTTGACAGAGTTTTTGTTCTTTCTCTGAGAGACTCTGAGCTACAGTGCTGTGGCTCTGTTCGGTTCTCTGTCAGCGGGGGAGGAACCAGCAGGCAGCAGTCCGTTCAACACAAACAGCCTGGCTGGACTAAAAACATATCAGAGAGCATGGTACAGTATAACGGCACTGTGATAACAGTATAACGGCGCTACTTTGTTATTCCATTGTCTGGGGAGAACCCTGATTTATTATTATTTTTTATTATTAGGGCCAGAGTAGGACAAAGTCCTGTCAGGACCCAATTGTAATTGTACTGTTTATTATTATATTATTTAGAATTTATTAGGGCCCGAGTAGGATAAAGTCCTACAAGGACCCTATTGCAATTGTGCTGTTTATTATTAGGGCCCACGTAGGACAAAGTCCTACAAGGACCCTATTGCAATTGTGCTGTTTATTATTAGGGCCCACGTAGGACAAAGTCCTACGAGGACCCTATTGTAATTGTGCTGTTTATTATTAGGGCCCACGTAGGATAAAGTCCTACAAGGACCCTATTGCAATTGTGCTGTTTATTATTAGAGCCCGCATAGGTCAAAGTCCTACAAGGACCCTATTGCAATTGTGCTGTTTATTATTAGGGCCTGGGTAGGATAAAGTCCTACGAGGACCCTATTGCAATTGTGCTGTTTATTATTAGGGCCCGGGTAGGATAAAGTCCTACAAGGACCCTATTGTAATTGTGCTGTTTATTATTATTATCGCCCGTGTAGGACAAAGTCCTATGAGGACCCTATTGCAATTGTGCTGTTTATTATTATTATCGCCTGCGTAGGACAAAGTCCTACGAGGACCCTTTTGCAATTGTGCTGTTTATTATTAGGGCCCGAGAAGGATAAAGTCCTACGAGGACCCTATTGCAATTGGGCTGTTTATTATTATTATCGCCCATGTAGGACAAAGTCCTACGAGGACCCCATTGTAATTTAGCTGTTTAGAAGGGGATGCGCTGGCCCGGGGAGGCGGTGGCATGGACACGAGGGCTTGTATTTGACTGCTTGCACTCCTAGTTATTATTTTACTATTATTCAGACTTTTCAAGCCCAAATTTTGGCCCTTTCCCATGCTCAAAAACTCACCAAACTTTGCAAAGTTGTTGAGCCCAAAATTCTAAATTTTGGAGGTCGTGCACATGCTCGCAATGAAATGGCGAAATAGCACCCCCTACAAATTTCCAAAAAAACTCTCTCCATTGTTTTTTTTCTTCGTAGCCTCATGAAATTCGGTACACATATTTACCATGCTGGGATGCACAAAAAGTCTGTTTGATTTGAAGTTTCGATTTTGAGGTCATTTTTGCCATTTTGGGACATTTACACTACTTACATTTGAACGAACTCGTCCTAGGGATTTCATCCAGTCATCTTCAAATTTGGCCCACATCATCATGACCCCATGCTGATCAAAAGTTATCAAAAGAATCACTGTAGGTCAAAAGGAACAAACTCCTTGGTATTTTGTCCAATGCACTTCAAATTTCTTTCGGTTCATCCACAGACTATACTGATAAAAAGTTATCAAAAGCTTGTCTACTATGTCTAAGGGTGTGGCCGCTATGGCAACGCCATTTTGACCCTTTGCCAGGGAACATCAAATCAAATCAAATCAATTTTATTTATATAGCGCCAAATCACAACAAACAGTTGCCCCAAGACGCTTTACGAGGTCTGTCCAAAAAGTGTCGGACCTTTTTATTTTTTGCAAAAACCATATGGATTTGAATCACGTGTGATTGCATCAGCCAAGCTTGAACCTTCGTGCGCATGCGTGAGTTTTTTCAGGTCTGTCGGTTGCGTCATTCGCCTGTGAGCAGGCTTTGAGTGAGGTGTGGTCCACCCCTCTCGTCGTTTTTTTATTGTGAATAAATGTCTGAACGATTTGGAGCTTTGCTGCATCAATTTTTTTCCAGAAACTGTGAGAGACCTCCAGGTGGACACCGTTCGAAAAATTAATATGGCTTTCAGGGACAATTTTATGGGGATTACACAGATTAAGGAGTGATCCAGGCGGTTTAAAGACCACCCACAACTGCTGAGAGCGCATCTCGCTCCGAGCGCCGATCCACAGGCTCAAACCCCGCTGGAACAACCAGATCATTTCCAACGTGAAGGCTTTGTTGATCCGGGATGTCGTCTGACTTTCACAAAAAGGCAGAAGGCGTGGACATCAGCACTTTTTTTTTTTAGTGTTTCTGCTTTTAACTGTGGCTTTTATTTATTTATTTATTTTAACTTGCCTGTTTTTGTTGTGTACAGCGCTTTGGTTTTTGGTGCATTTTAAAATGCTTTATAAATAAATTGAGATTGAGACTTTTTCTGCACATTCCACTGTTACAGGAGTTTTTTTCATGGAAAGAAAAGCAGAAGGACGTGCCACGGAGCCGTTCATTACGCGGCACAAAACCACCTCCGTCTTGGTCTCACAGGACGGCTTTCAGGTGGATTTCAGACGGCTGTCGGTTGCTTTTCAGTCGTGTGATTATCCGAGAAATTGAGCATGAGCTGGACATGCCCCAACATGTCCTGTGAGGCTTCATCACGGCGTTGCTTTGCGCCATGCGGCTCCACCGTGACGCGCGGAATTCCGCTCCTCTTTCCATGACAAAAACTCCTGTAACAGTGGAATGTGCCATTCATTTCTAAACTGGACGCTGTCTTGATCCGGTATGTAGTCTGACTTTCACAGGAATTGTGAAAAGACGTGGACATCAGCACTTTTTCGGTACATTGAGACAGACATGCGGAGGAGTTCCGCGCGTCACGGTGGAGCTGCATGGCGCAAAGCAACGCCGTGATGAAGCCACAGAGGTGGTTTTGTGCCGCGTAATGAACGGCTCCGTGGCGCGTCCCTCCACTTCTCCTTCCATGAAAAAAACTCCTGTAACAGTGGAATGTGCCGAAAAAGTGCTGATGTCCACGACTTCTGCCTTTTTGTGAAAGTCAGACGACGATCTGGTTGTTCCAGCGGGGTTGGAGCCTGTCGATCAGCGCTCTCAGCAGTTGTGGGCGGTCTTTAAACCGTCTGGATCACTCCTTAATCTGTGTAATCCCCATAAAATCGTCCCTGAAAGCCATATTAATTTTCCGAACGGTGTCCACCTGGAGGTCTCTCACAGTTTCTGGAAAAAAATTGATGCAGCAAAGCTCCAAATCGTTCATTTATTCGCAATAAAAAAATGACAAGAGAGTGGACCACTGCTCACACAAAGCCTGCTCACAGGCGAATGACGCAACCGACAGGCGTGAAAAAACTCACGCATGTGCACAAAGGTTCAAGCTTGGATGATGCAATCACACGTGACTCAAATCCATATGGTTTTTGCAAAAAATAAAAAGGTCCGAAACTTTTTGGACAGACCTCGTATATTGTAAGGCAAAAGCCATACAATACAGTAATTACAGAAAAACCCCAACAGTCATCAAGTCATGATAACTCCTTCATGCTTTGTCTGACTGACTTCATATTTCACATGTGTGATGAGGGTAGGCCCCTGAACACACCTGTCCCCTCTGTTTGTGCTATGAGCGCCCCCTAGTGGATGAACCAACAACTTGTCATAACTCCTTCATGCATTGTCTGATTTGCCTGAAACATGAACTGTGTGATGAGTGTCAACCCCTGTACACACCTGCCCACATCTGGTCTCAAGAGAATGCACTGGCCCGGGGAGGTGGTTGCACAGACACGAGGACTCGTATATGACTGCTTGCGGTCATAGTTGTTATTGATGTTATCATTTTCAAGACTGAAAAACTGCTGTGATTCGCTGTGGAGGTGAAATGCATTATGGTAAATGTGATTTGTGTGGGTTTTTATTGTGGTATTGGAGTATTATGGTGGTATTGTATCACTTCCTGTTCCGGAGCACAGCGGTGTTTTTCTGTATCTGTTAGCTGTTTAATCTGCGCAGTTAGATTGATCTAGTTAACTAGATAACGATTTGTTTCACAGTGTAATCTTCACGTGCCTTAACTAAAGCACTCCCTCTGCTCTAAATTATTTACACATTATTCACTTTGTGTGTTTTTAGGAATCCGCTAGCTTAGCGTAGCTACTAGCTCTTAGCCGGTTTAGCATGGCGGCTTCTTCTGTCTCTCCCGCACTTTTCTGCTCTGGGTGTGAAATGTTTAGTTATTCCTCGGCCTCCTTTAGCAGTAATGGTACTTGTAATAAGTGTAGCTTATTCGTAGCTTTGGAGGCCAGGCTGGGCGAATTGGAGACTCGGCTCCGCACCGTGGAAAATTCTACAGCTAGCCAGGCCCCTGTAGTCGGTGAGGACCAAGGTAGCATAGCCGCCGTTAGTTTCCCTCTGGCAGATCCCGAGCAGCCGGGAAAGCAGGCCGACTGGGTGACTGTGAGGAGGAAGCGTAGTTCTAAACAGAAGCCCCGTGTACACCGCCAACCCGTTCACATTTCTAACCATTTTTCCCCACTCGACGACACACCCGCCGAGGATCAAACTCTTGTTATTGGCGACTCTGTTTTGAGAAATGTGAAGTTAGCGACACCAGCAACCATAGTCAATAGTCTTCCGGGGGCCAGAGCAGGCGACATTGAAGGAAATTTGAAACTGCTGGCTAAGGCTAAGCGTAAATTTGGTAAGATTGTAATTCACGTCGGCAGTAATGACACCCGGTTACGCCAATCGGAGGTCACTAAAATTAACATTGAATTGGTGTGTAACTTTGCAAAAACAATGTCGGACTTTGTAGTTTTCTCTGGGCCCCTCCCCAATCGGACCGGGAGTGACATGTTTAGCCGCATGTTCTCCTTGAATTGCTGGCTGTCTGAGTGGTGTCCAAAAAATGAGGTGGGCTTCATAGATAATTGGCAAAGCTTCTGGGGAAAACCTGGTCTTGTTAGGAGAGACGGCATCCATCCCACTTTGGATGGAGCAGCTCTCATTTCTAGAAATCTGGCCAATTTTCTTAAATCCTCCAAACCGTGACTATCCAGGGTTGGGACCAGGAAGCAGAGTTGTAATCTTACACACCTCTCTGCAGCTTCCCTCCCCCTGCCATCCCCTCATTACCCCATCCCCGTAGAGACGGTGCCTGCTCCCAGACCACCAATAACCAGCAAAAATCTATTTAAGCATAAAAATTCAAAAAGAATAAATAATATAGCACCTTCAACTGCACCACAGACTAAAACAGTTAAATGTGGTCTATTAAACATTAGGTCTCTCTCTTCTAAGTCCCTGTTAGTAAATGATATAATAATTGATCAACATATTGATTTATTCTGCCTTACAGAAACCTGGTTACAGCAGGATGAATATGTTAGTTTAATTGAGTCAACACCCCCGAGTCACACTAACTGTCAGAATGCTCGTAGCACGGGCCGAGGCGGAGGATTAGCAGCAATCTTCCATTCCAGCTTATTAATTAATCAAAAACCCAGACAGAGCTTTAATTCATTTGAAAGCTTGACTCTTAGTCTTGTCCATCCAAATTGGAAGTCCCAAAACCAGTTTTATTTGTTATTATCTATCGTCCACCTGGTCGTTACTGTGAGTTTCTCTGTGAATTTTCAGACCTTTTGTCTGACTTAGTGCTTAGCTCAGATAAGATAATTATAGTGGGCGATTTTAACATCCACACAGATGCTGAGAATGACAGCCTCAACACTGCATTTAATCTATTATTAGACTCTATTGGCTTTGCTCAAAATGTAAATGAGTCCACCCACCACTTTAATCATATCTTAGATCTTGTTCTGACTTATGGTATGGAAATTGAAGACTTAACAGTATTCCCTGAAAACTCCCTTCTGTCTGAGCATTTCTTAATAACATTTACATTTACTCTGATGGACTACCCAGCAGTGGGGAATAAGTTTCATTACACTAGAAGTCTTTCAGAAAGCGCTGTAACTAGGTTTAAGGATATGATTGTTGTGTGGGCCGCCAGAAGAGGAGGTACTGCTGGCCCACCACCAGAGGGCGCCCTGTCTGGAGTGCGGGCTCCAGGCACCAGAGGGCGCAGCCGCCTCACAGGAGCAGCCAGGGTGACAGCTGTCACGCATCACCTGCAACAGCTGTTACCAATCATCTGATCGGCAGGGGTATATCAGCAGGACGACGTCTCCACCTCTTTGCCGAGATATCGTTCTACCTGGAAGGTAACGTACCTCAGCTGACTGGTTGACAGTGCTATTTTTGTGACTTTGTGCGTTGTAGTGTGGACTACTTTTCCAACGAGAGGTGGAGGTAGTTTTTCCTGCCGTACGGATTCCTGGGTGCAAACGCGCCCTCCTTTAATTGCTTTTTGTTCCTCGCCAGCAGTACCAGGTCCGACACGCGGAGGCAGTGGCCACCTGGGAGTTCGGGACTTGACGGCTCCAGTATTCCCGGGGTCTGGTGGCGGAGGAAATCGTGTGGTTCCGGTTCTGCTTTGGACAGGCGTCTCCTATCTTCGAGCCTGCCCACACGACACCTTTGTGAATTGACACCTGTCTATTGTTGTAATCTGTTGTATTTCTTGTGCACATTCACAACAGTAAAGTGTTGTTATTTGACCTACTCCATTGTCCGTTCATGTGCGCCCCCTGTTGTGGGTCCGTGTACCTACACTTTCCCAACAATGATTCCTTCTTTATGTTCTCTAATGCCATATACCAACACAGTGCAGAGTAGCTACCTAAACTCTGTAAGTGAGATAGAGTATCTCGTCAATAGTTTTACATCCTCATTGAAGACAACTTTGGATGCTGTAGCTCCTCTGAAAAAGAGAGCTTTAAATCAGAAGTGCCTGACTCCGTGGTATAACTCACAAACTCGCAGCTTAAAGCAGATAACCCGTAAGTTGGAGAGGAAATGGCGTCTAACTAATTTAGAAGATCTTCACTTAGCCTGGAAAAAGAGTCTGTTGCTCTATAAAAAAGCCCTCCGTAAAGCTAGGAAATCTTACTACTCATCACTAATTGAAGAAAATAAGAACAACCCCAGGTTTCTTTTCAGCACTGTAGCCAGGCTGACAAAGAGTCAGAGCTCTATTGAGCCGAGTATTCCTTTAACTTTAACTAGTAATGATTTCATGACTTTCTTTGCTAATAAAATTTTAACTATTAGAGAAAAAATTACTCATAACCATCCCAAAGACGTATCGTTATCTTTGGCTGCTTTCAGTGATGCCGGTATTTGGTTAGACTCTTTCTCTCAGATTGTTCTGTCTGAATTATTTTCATTAGTTACTTCATCCAAACCATCAACATGTCTATTAGACCCCATTCCTACCAGGCTGCTCAAGGAAGCCCTACCATTATTTAATGCTTCGATCTTAAATATGATCAATCTATCTTTATTAGTTGGCTATGTACCACAGGCTTTTAAGGTGGCAGTAATTAAACCATTACTTAAAAAGCCATCACTTGACCCAGCTATCTTAGCTAATTATAGGCCAATCTCCAACCTTCCTTTTCTCTCAAAAATTCTTGAAAGGGTAGTTGTAAAACAGCTAACTGATCATCTGCAGAGGAATGGTCTATTTGAAGAGTTTCAGTCAGGTTTTAGAATTCATCATAGTACAGAAACAGCATTAGTGAAGGTTACAAATGATCTTCTTATGGCCTCGGACAGTGGACTCATCTCTGTGCTTGTTCTGTTAGACCTCAGTGCTGCTTTTGATACTGTTGACCATAAAATTTTATTACAGAGATTAGAGCATGCCATAGGTATTAAAGGCACTGCGCTGCGGTGGTTTGAATCATATTTATCTAATAGATTACAATTTGTTCATGTAAATGGGGAATCTTCTTCACAGACTAAGGTTAATTATGGAGTTCCACAAGGTTCTGTGCTAGGACCAATTTTATTCACTTTATACATGCTTCCCTTAGGCAGTATTATTAGACGGTATTGCTTAAATTTTCATTGTTACACAGATGATACCCAGCTTTATCTATCCATGAAGCCAGAGGACACACACCAATTAGCTAAACTGCAGGATTGTCTTACAGACATAAGGACATGGATGACCTCTAATTTCCTGCTTTTAAACTCAGATAAAACTGAAGTTATTGTACTTGGCCCCACAAATCTTAGAAACATGGTGTCTAACCAGATCCTTACTCTGGATGGCATTACCCTGACCTCTAGTAATACTGTGAGAAATCTTGGAGTCATTTTTGATCAGGATATGTCATTCAAAGCGCATATTAAACAAATATGTAGGACTGCTTTTTTGCATTTACGCAATATCTCTAAAATCAGAAAGGTCTTGTCTCAGAGTGATGCTGAAAAACTAATTCATGCATTTATTTCCTCTCGGCTGGACTATTGTAATTCATTATTATCAGGTTGTCCTAAAAGTTCCCTGAAAAGCCTTCAGTTAATTCAAAATGCTGCAGCTAGAGTGCTGACGGGGACTAGAAGGAGAGAGCATATCTCACCCATATTGGCCTCTCTTCATTGGCTTCCTGTTAATTCTAGAATAGAATTTAAAATTCTTCTTCTTACTTATAAGGTTTTGAATAATCAGGTCCCATCTTATCTTAGGGACCTCATAGTACCATATCACCCCAATAGAGCGCTTCGCTCTCAGACTGCAGGCTTACTTGTAGTTCCTAGGGTTTGTAAGAGTAGAATGGGAGGCAGAGCCTTCAGCTTTCAGGCTCCTCTCCTGTGGAACCAGCTCCCAATTCGGATCCGGGAGACAGACACCCTCTCTACTTTTAAGATTAGGCTTAAAAGTTTCCTTTTTGCTAAAGCTTATAGTTAGGGCTGGATCAAGTGACCCTGAACCATCCCTTAGTTATGCTGCTATAGACTTAGACTGTTGGGGGGTTCCCATGATGCACTGAGTGTTTCTTTCTCTTTTTGCTCTGTATGCACCACTCTGCATTTAATCATTAGTGATTGATCTCTGCTCCCCTCCACAGCATGTCTTTTTCCTGGTTCTCTCCCTCAGCACCAACCAGTCCCAGCAGAAGACTGCCCCTCCCTGAGCCTGGTTCTGCTGGAGGTTTCTTCCTGTTAAAAGGGAGTTTTTCCTTCCCACTGTCGCCAAGTGCTTGCTCACAGGGGGTCGTTTTGACCGTTGGGGTTTTTACGTAATTATTGTATGGCCTTGCCTTACAATATAAAGCGCCTTGGGGCAACTGTTTGTTGTGATTTGGCGCTATATAAATAAAATTGATTGATTGATTGATTGGTTTGCCTGCAGAGATTTTTAGGTTTTGTTTCAGGTCATTTAGGATGACCTGACCGAGGGGACTATGTTAAAGCAACTATTCGCAATGGATGTAATGGCTCCATCTTTCAGAACCCGCTGGCGTCACACATTGCTAATGGGCTCGTGTTGGCCTGTACTGAGTACTGATGTGCGTCCGCGTGCACACTCACAACGCACTGCCTCTGATGTGACAGATGCAAAGACAGATTATTTTGACTGTCAAAAAGCAGAGGTTATTTTTGTGCAGAAAAATGTACATCTATGATTTAAAAAACCCAGCTGAAGTCGTCTGTCCACCTCCTTTGGCTCAAAATGATGGCAGTGGCTGAAGTTCACATTAAGGATTAAATCTCATATTGGGGAGCCAAATGATTCGATCTCAGTATGCTCCTGTAAACTGTGCATAATGCTGAATAGTGCAGCTGTGATAAGACAATATTTGGAGCAGAATCCTGCAAATGGTGATACAAGCAGACTTTCCTCTTTTGAAAAAACTGATTAGCCACTTGAATTTTCAATCGGCAGCCAGGTAGGGGTCAATGGAAGACTTACACAGGGGACAAAAGTTAAAGTTGCTCCAATTTTGATAAAAAGTGATGCAAATTATTAGTTAACAGGCTTTTAAAAAGGAATAGTTTTCAACATGTGTCATGTTTAGTTATCATGTTACGGGTTGACATATGTCACATGTCATAGAATCCAACGGATGCTGAGCTTGTTTAATCCTTAACTTTGGAGACCAAACATTCAACATTGTCCAAACTATTCCATTTATTAATCCTATGAGTTCAACCAATAATTTGCATCACATTTTACTAAAATTGGAGCAACTTTAACTTTTGACCCCTGTACAAACTGAAACTGATCTTTGTCACCATTCTTGTTGTTTTTATCCCATTACCCCATTTTTTTTATGATCAGACAAATAGTGCGGTGTATGTTGTAGTTTTCAATTTGATTGGAGCATTTTTAAATTTTGACCCCTGTGTAATTCTTCAGTTGACCCCTACCTGGCTGCCTATTGAAAATTCAAGTGACTAGTTCGTTTTTTTTCAGGAGTAAAGTCTATGGAGCATTTGTGTCAAATTTGGTGCTTGTATCACCATTTGAAGGATTGTTTCACTTATTTGCTGCACTAAAACACACTACTTGTCCCTTTGATCCATTACTAAACTGTTTCTGGATTTGTGGTCCTCACTTGGACCCACTGTGCTGAACATTATAGGGCCCCTTCACACATAACATGAAAGACACAGAAACCGGAAGAAAATCTATGAACCGAAAGCGAAATGAGGAACTGCGAAACATTCCACCTGCTGTTGGGAGGGACGCACGGTCCTGTTCGCATGCACAAACACAGTGTGAGCATGTGGAAAGTCGTGCACACAGCAACGGAGGAAAAAAATAAAGAAACATCAGAATTTATAATACTTAATTGCTGCACTGAAAAAAAAATGCTACTTTGGATCAACTTTAAAAAATTGATGTAATTTGTTACAGCTAAATTTTTTAGTTTCTCACAATGTATATTTATGATTTTGTAAAGTGATTCCAGCAGATTTAATCTGGAAACCACAATTTTCCATGAGACCAATGTAAATAAGTACTTTGAATGAAGTGCACTGTGTTTCATTTTTTTCAGTGTGTTCTAAAGAGTGGATTTAGCCTCTGTCTAGACGTACACCAGGAAGTAATGAAATGACGTGGATCACTGTTCTCCCTTTTATGTTTTACATAAATTATCTGATCTGCTTGTCTCATAAAGAGCCGGCCAGCTCCTGTGTCACGAAGAGTTGTCTCCCGTGTCATGAAGAGTCTGCTTCCATCTCATGAAGAGCCGGGCTCTTGCATCGTGAACACATCAGCAGTGATCCGCTGCAAATGTGATATGTGTTGTAATTATTACAATGTGGGGAAATCCTGCAGTGACACGCGCCTTGCAGGGGCATCCCACAGGGTGATTTCCTGCATGGCATGGTATTCACCAGCATAGCGGTGCGCTGATCAGCCATCAGCTTATGTTTTTATGGACAGGATGCCAACACGTGTGCTTCACAGTACAGTTCTGTGAGGTTGTATCCTACAAGCCACGACAGGTGTTCCCCAGCTGTAACTTGCGAGCACAGATATCTGAACAGCTGCATGTCGCAGGGGGACATGCCCACCTCTGTCAGTGGACCTCTGGCTCACAGAACAAAAAGGCTCACTCTCTGTTGCTTTGTTCTGTGATTTTTATTTTACGTATGTATATTATTATGCGTTTGTCCTGCATCTGTCTGATCTGTTGCTGTTGTAACGCCTTGCATGCACAGTCACGTCCAGCTGTCAGTCGGCGGTCAGCTGACATGCGCCATATGTCCACAGCAAAGTGTATGAGCAAAGTGGTCACACAAGAATGAGTTCACACCTTTACTCTTATTTGTTTTATTGAATTTTGACTCTTTCTGTCTGTCATGTAAACTAGACTTTACGTGGTGGAAGTGACATCAGCCAGCCAGGCCGGCTTCACACCGTGCCGCGCGCTCAGACGCAACGCTGGCCCGTCCTCATGTGATGAGGGCATGAGCGCCCACCCACACATGTGCAGTACGTGCTCTCCAGCTGAGTTGCAGTACACAGAGGTCAGCTGGTCCAGCAGCACGTTGTGCTGGACAGCGACTGGACTCCGGGACCCCCATCCACAGCTGACCATGTTGGATTCATGATGTGTGTGTGTATGTGTGTGTGTGTTGGTGGGGGGGGGGGGGGGGGGGGGTTCGGCACAGTTACACCCATGTTCGTTGCTAGGTGACGCCACACTCATGTGGCACTTAGACACTTTTCACAGACAGGTTGAATGTGATCGCCTGCTGTCTGCTATCGTACCGCCTTTCCTAAGTGTTCAGCAAGTGGTGTTAGATGTTCATGTGTGGCATCTGGAATTTGGCCAACACCTGCCAAGAGGGGGATTGAATGAGCACATGCAGGGCATTTGCGGTCTTTTGGCCACTTATGTGTGTAAACAGTTGTAGCGACAGGTGTACGAGGCATTTGAGGTGGCTCCGATTTTTCACAAATGGCATGCAATTCCTCCTTCATGCGCTAGTCGGCTTCAATCGTGTTATGTGTGAAGGGGCTTTAACCTGTTACTAATTACTGTGTATGCTTTAAAATATGAAGTGATTAAAGGTATTCTTAAGCAACCCAGCCTACATCTGGATTTCCTGGCAAACTGTTGTCTAATAGGCCCTCTGCTATTCTCTCTGTATTGCACCTTTCGATACTTACTGTGATGCTGTAGAATTACTTGTCACTGTTATGATAATGAAACGCAGCTTTACATTAATGCAAATAATGTCCGAAAATAGGATTTTAAAGTCTTTGATGTCAGTGAAAAACTGGATGTTCTGTAATTTCTTGCTATTAAATTAAGACTGAAATAATGGCCATAGGTCCCATGAACACAGACACCAGTTCAGTCAGTTAATTAGGGACCAACCCTGTTGTGCCTGATGATTTGTGGACGTTCATGCTAGTTATACCGTTGCAAATTGAGCTTTACCAAATTGAGCTTTTAAAAGAGTTTTAAAATGGATATTTGTGACCGTATAACAGCATGAACATCCACAAATCATCAGACACAAGGGAGTTATTCCCATTCTAATCCAATTCCATCGTTGGCACGGTTTATTTTTCTGTAGGTAAGTCGGTCGGCGAGGTTTACCATGAGGTAGCATTGCTCCAACAGTGGTCAGGGTGTGGAGTGAAAATGTGAAAATCCATCAAATCCATCAAATATGAAACAGTAATTCTGTATCAGAATCCACATCAATACTTTACTTTATGGTAGGTTCAAGTCACCCATTTCGGTATCGTCGCTGTCAGTACATGACTTTCTCTCACTGTCAGCTAACAGTGCTAACAGCACTGCTGAATTGTGCATCTCGTTGCATAAATCATCAGTTCTGTTCAGTTGCGTGGAGGACAGGAATGATATTCGACAGGAATGACATCTTGTCAGAACACTGGTCAGGGTGCAGAGTAATACATCCAAATTTGAAACGTTGAATATTTTGCTACTGTTACCCCAATATTATACGATTAACCAATCAGATTTGTGGAAAAAATGTAATTGGATTAGAATGTTAATTATAATGTCTAATGTGACCATAGTAATAAAGCAAAAAAGGTCTTGGGGTCACCTTTGACCCCACACTGTCCTTTGACCTGTACATTAGAGAAAGTACAAAGAAAGTACACTGTCAGGTCTCAAACCCAAACAAAATGTATTGTGGACTGATGTCACATGAACATCATCTGTAAAAGGTCACCTCTAAATGTTTATGAAGGAAGTTTGGGTTTTTCATATGTACTTCACTTTTCACACACACAGTCTGTCTATTGACATTGGATACAAGCAGCTGTTGTGTCAACAGTAAGCATGACGAATGTTCCTCCAGTCTGTCCTCAGGACGTGGAAGGACAGTTTACCCAAATATTCTTCAACAGACGAGGGTTCTGACTTAATGCTAATTTAACAAAATACATAAAAATAAATAAATAAATAAATAAAATCCACATTACAAGTGATCTAACACTTCCAGAAATGGTCTCAAAATTGAACCCAATCCTTTTCAGACATTTGTGTGTATCATTCCAGCATCATGCTTGCAATAAATAGACAGAACTTTTCAAACATATTTAAAATCTGTGATTTGGACTCAGTTGCAAACACTGACTACTCCGGACCGGACTGCACAGAAGTTTCACTGAGGGTAAATAAAAGGTGCTGTTTGATCCACTGCCACCTGGACGTGGACCTTGACCTGCATAAGCTGCAGAAAATGTTCCTTTTCTGCTCTTTTTCCTCTCTGTCTGAGGTGAGGAGGGAAATATGTGAGTGTGGCATCTGTGGACAGTGGGATGCTAGACTGATGGCGCGATCCCATGCCTGAAACTGTTGCAGCAGATGTTTTTTCCAAAATTATAAAACTTTGTAAGAGCCTTGTAACTGTTAGAATGGCCTAAGCAGTGGGTCACCCCTCTGAGACTGGTCCTCTTGAGGTTTCTTCCTCAATAACATCAGAGGGAGTTTTTCCTTACCACTGTCGGCTGTGTGCTTGCTCTAGGGCAGCCTGACTGACTGAGGATTACATCAACCGCATGTGCTTACGTTCTGGTGTCAGGGGAGTGCTCCGCTCCTGACACCGGGAAAGATCCAAAACTTGTACAGATGTGAAAAAAAAAAAAAAATTACCCAGGAAAACAGAAAGGGATACACTAAATTTGACAGTCTGCGTGGTGGCACAGTGACATTGTGCCATTGCTTAGGGTGAGCCCTGGACTTTTGATGTTGTTTAAAAATGCTTTTTATCTGATTACTCGATTAATTGATTAAAAAATTGCTAGAATACTTAAATGGAATGGTAAATGGACTGCATTTATATAGCGCTTTTCCATCTGCATCAGATGCTCATAGTGCTTTACAAATAATGCCTCACAATCACCCCAGTGTCAGGGCAACTATGACTGACTTTGTATAATAGTCGGCCTTAAATGCTGTGACCTCAGCCTCGAGTTGCTGTGACTCTGTCTTGGCCTTGGAGACCTGAGACTTGTATTCGGCCTTGGGAAAGTGGATTTGATGATGCTGCTGCAAATATGTAAAGGCCCGGTCACATGTCATACGACGATTCCTGAATAAAGGAAAAAATTTTAAAAAATCACAAATCATTGAGAAAAGGTGTATGAACAAGTTTTATCACTGAATAACCTGCAATTCAAGAGCACAAAAGGAACGCAAGAGGAATAAAACTAAACCGAAGCTAACGTTGATCTCAACACTAAACAAAACGTGCCTGGAGCCACAGCTGGAGCAGTGTGTGTCTGCATCTCTGAGTTCTTCTGCAAACAGAAGCTGTGGAGATCTGTGTGCACGTCAGTGGATCCACCTGCTCTGGTTCCTCGTCCAGAACAAAAGAAGGATCATCTCCTTCATCATTAGAACCCTCACTGTCTGATGACATGCTGCACACTCCGTCTTGCTCCATTAAAAAAAAAAAAAATGCTGGTGTGCCGTGGTGCTGCACTATCACTGTATTATGTTAGTAAGCCATATATATAATAATTTATAACAGAAAACTGTCAAAAGGGGGAATAAATATAAATGTAAAGATGATTGAATATATCAGAGCAGTAAATTGATGTGCGTGTAAACGCTGCACATTGACTCCCCATGTGCGGTTATTCCACAAGCTGCCAGTGATCCACAACGTGAATTCTGCCTTCCAGAACAGCTCTTACATAATAATCTGTACCCGTACCTGAATGTACCTACTCACAAATGGCTTCTGTATCTGTTGCCACATGTACAGAAGGGCTGGATTGTCATTCCTACACTCATATTGTTATATTTAATGTGCAGCCTTTATTGTGGCTGGCATGCATGCTTTTGCCAAGAGGTGGCAGTATTGTTAAAGTTATTCTGAATTTGAGTTTTTGAAGTTTGCCACCATTGGGCTTCCGTAGTTGGTTAGACTAGAGGACTGAAGCAGCACAGCAGCTTTACTTTGTTTCCACAGTGTTTTGGAAATATATGTCTGTGAGTATGACTACATGTGTTGTTTTATGCCAAATATGTTTAGTTAAAGATAATTTTGTAATGATAAAATTATTTTGGTCGCAATTCTAATTTCTATTAGCCCGTCTATGGCATTTCCCAGTATGTGTTAGCATCAGGCTAACAGGATGTGCTAATTAATATTTAAGTGTTTGTAGCAATAATGCTAGCTACATTTAGGAGCAGTTTAAGCACTGTTTTATATCCAGTGGTGGCACAGTTCCGCTAACCGCTAATTATCAAAGATAATGTTTTCATTATCGGATTAGCTTTTCAGATAACTTTGAAAACTATCATCGGACCAATTATCTTCCGATAAGTTTTGGTCTGACAATTTTTAGACCGCTAACATTTTTGCAGATGTAGTTTTTTGTAGGAGATGCGCAGCTCTGTCCTCTACAAACAGAGAAAAGCTGGTTCCAGAATAAACTACTCTATCCTCTGCAGGCAAAGGAGAACTGGTTATAGAAAAGAAAAAAAAACTCATTTCTTTTGACCCCATAATGATACGCTGGCAATATCACACAAGTCACCCAGAGGCATAGAGTTTTAACTTATGGTTAGAATTTTAATCAAACTAATTTCGGACAAGTTATTTAAATTAACGTCATGTCTGAAGTTTTAGAAAGTGAAAATATCAGATATATGTTTTAGTTTTAAAGTAATGCACTAATTTTGAAGGTTTTAGTGTGGATATGGTGTGTGCGCAGTGCATTATGGGTAAAAGTTCACAACAGGAGAAATGCATTTGCGACACTCTGATCAGGCTCCACACGGACAACAGCATTAAACTCTTTGTATATTGTGCCTAAAACTCTCGTGAATATATTCTCTGGGTTAATAGATGTTGTTATTGTGTTTGTTTTATGTAAAAATGCCAGAAGAAGCTCAGGTTGCGTCTCCAAAAGCCGATATTGTGATTCAGGCCGTGTGATATAACCGGCGTCAAAATGCATAGAACACTGCCATCTACTGGCGACCGGTTATATCACAGTGTTGTTGAAGGTTGCCACAGGTTTCCAAAACCTCAGAGACCCCACACGTGGAGATTAAAAACAAATCATAGATCTGACAGGTTTAGTTGTACAGTGTGTGGTGTCAGTCACACGGTAAAAACAACACACACAAACAGATTTCACACACGAACATTCCCAGGTCAAACACCTCGCTTTCTGATTGGCTGCACGTCACATTTAGCTCCTCACATCCTTCTGAGCAGATCATAGCGCTCTTACAATCCACACACGGCAGAAATATCTGATAAGATTATATTTAGCATCATCACGATTGTCGGGGCATCCTTAAGATTGTCGGAAGGGGAAGATCGGGTCTGATATCAGCCTAATTATCTTGCCATGTGAACCAGGCTTGATGTTATGATGCTTCACAGAGCGACTGATTGATCTGTTATAACACCGCGCCGAGCCGCTAACAGATCGGATGTTATGATGCTTCACAGAGTGACTGATTGATCTGTTATAACACCGCGCCGAGCCACTAACAGATCGGATGTTATGATGCCTTACGGAGTGACTGATTGATCTGTTATAACACCGCGCCGAGCCACTAACAGATCGGATGTTATGATGCCTTACGGAGTGACTGATTGATCTGTTATAACACCGCATCGAGCCCCTAACCGATCGGATGTTATGACGCCTCGCGGAGCAACTGATTGATCTGTTATAACACCGCACCGAGCCCCTAACATATCGGATGTTATGACGCCTCGCGGAGGGACTGATTGATCTGTTATAACACGGCACCGAGCCCCTAACCGATCGGATGTTATGACGCCTCGCGGAGCAACTGATTGATCTGTTATAACACCGCACCGAGCCCCTAACATATCGGATGTTATGACGCCTCGCGGAGGGACTGATTGATCTGTTATAACACGGCACCGAGCCCCTAACCGATCGGATGTTATGACGCCTCGCGGAGCAACTGATTGATCTGTTATAACACCGCACCAAGCCCCTAACAGATCGGATGTTATGATGCCTCGCGGAGGGACTGATTGATCTGTTATAACACCGCACCGAGCCCCTAACCGATCGGATGTTATGACGCCTCACGGAGCGACTGATTGATCTGTTATAACACCGCACCGAGCCGCTAACAGATCGGATGTTATGATGCCTCGCGGAGGGACTGATTGATCTGTTATAACACCGCACCAAGCCCCTAACAGATCGGATGTTATGATGCCTCACGGAGCGACTGATTGATCTGGTATAACACCACACCGAGCCCCTAACCGATCAGATGTTATGACGCCTCTCGGAGCAACTGATTGATCTGGTATAACGCCGCACCGAGCCCCTAACCGATCGGATGTTATGATGCCTCACGGAGTGACTGATTGATCTGTTATAACGCCGCACCGAGCCCCTAACCGATCGGATGTTATGACGCCTCGCGGAGTGGCTGATTGATCTGTTATAACACCGCATCGAGCCCCTAACCGATCGGATGTTATGACGCCTCGCGGAGCAACTGATTGATCTGTTATAACACCGCACCGAGCTGCTAACAGATCAGATGTTATGACGCCTCGCGGAGCAACTGATTCATCTGTTATAACACCGCACCGAGCCCCTAACCGATCGGATGTTATGACGCCTCGCGGAGCAACTGATTGATCTGTTATAACACCGCACCGAGCCCCTAACCGATCGGATGTTATGACGCCTCACGGAGTGACTGATTGATCTGTTATAACACCGCACCGAGCCCCTAACCGATCGGATGTTATGACGCCTCACGGAGTGACTGATTGATCTGTTATAACACCGCACCGAGCCCCTAACCGATCGGATGTTATGACGCCTCGCGGAGCGACTGATTGATCTGTTATAACACCGCCCCGAGCCGCTAACAGATCGGATGTTATGACGCCTCGCGGAGGGACTGATTGATCTGTTATAACACTGCACTGAGCCGCTAACAGATCGGATGTTATGACGCCTCGCGGAGCGACTGATTGATCTGTTATAACACCGCCCCGAGCCGCTAACAGATCGGATGTTATGACGCCTCGCGGAGGGACTGATTGATCTGTTATAACACTGCACTGAGCCGCTAACAGATCGGATGTTATGACGCCTCGCGGAGCGACTGATTGATCTGTTATAACACTGCACTGAGCCGCTAACAGATCGGATGTTATGACGCCTCGCGGAGCGACTGATTGATCTGTTATAACACTGCACTGAGCCGCTAACAGATCGGATGTTATGACGCCTCGCGGAGCGACTGATTGATCTGTTATAACACTGCACTGAGCCGCTAACAGATCGGATGTTATGACGCCTCGCGGAGCGACTGATTGATCTGTTATAACACTGCACTGAGCCGCTAACAGATCGGATGTTATGACGCCTCGCGGAGGGACTGATTGATCTGTTATAACACCGCACCAAGCCCCTAACAGATCGGATGTTATGATGCCTCACGGAGTGACTGATTGATCTGTTATAACGCCGCACCGAGCCCCTAACCGATCGGATGTTATGATGCCTCACGGAGTGACTGATTGATCTGTTATAACGCCGCACCGAGCCCCTAACAGATCGGATGTTATGACGCCTCGCGGAGGGACTGATTGATCTGTTATAACACTGCACTGAGCCGCTAACAGATCGGATGTTATGACGCCTCGCGGAGGGACTGATTGATCTGTTATAACACTGCACTGAGCCGCTAACAGATCGGATGTTATGACGCCTCGCGGAGCGACTGATTGATCTGTTATAACACTGCACTGAGCCGCTAACAGATCGGATGTTATGACGCCTCGCGGAGGGACTGATTGATCTGTTATAACACCGCACCAAGCCCCTAACAGATCGGATGTTATGATGCCTCACGGAGTGACTGATTGATCTGTTATAACGCCGCACCGAGCCCCTAACCGATCGGATGTTATGACGCCTCGCGGAGTGGCTGATTGATCTGTTATAACACCGCATCGAGCCCCTAACCGATCGGATGTTATGACGCCTCGCGGAGCAACTGATTGATCTGTTATAACACCGCACCGAGCCCCTAACCGATCGGATGTTATGATGCCTCGCGGAGCGACTGATTGATCTGTTATAACACCGCACCGAGCCCCTAACCGATCGGATGTTATGACGCCTCGCGGAGCGACTGATTGATCTGTTATAACACCGCACCGAGCCCCTAACCGATCGGATGTTATGACGCCTCGCGGAGCGACTGATTGATCTGTTATAACACCGCACCGAGCTGCTAACAGATCAGATGTTATGACGCCTCGCGGAGCAACTGATTCATCTGTTATAACACCGCACCGAGCCCCTAACAGATCGGATGTTATGACGCCTCGCGGATTGACTGATTGATCTGTTATAACACCGCACCGAGCCCCTAACCGATCGGATGTTATGACGCCTCGCGGAGCGACTGATTGATCTGTTATAACACCGCACCGAGCCCCTAACCGATCGGATGTTATGACGCCTCGCGGAGCGACTGATTGATCTGTTATAACACCGCACCGAGCCCCTAACCGATCGGATGTTATGACGCCTCGCGGAGCGACTGATTGATCTGTTATAACACCGCACCGAGCCCCTAACCGATCGGATGTTATGATGCCTCGCGGAGCGACTGATTGATCTGTTATAACACCGCACCGAGCCCCTAACCGATCGGATGTTATGACGCCTCGCGGAGCGACTGATTGATCTGTTATAACACCGCACCGAGCCCCTAACCGATCGGATGTTATGACGCCTCACGGAGCGACTGATTGATCTGTTATAACACCGCACCGAGCCCCTAACCGATCGGATGTTATGACGCCTCGCGGAGGGACTGATTGATCTGTTATAACACCGCACCGAGCCCCTAACCGATCGGATGTTATGATGCCTCGCGGAGCGACTGATTGATCTGTTATAACACCGCACCGAGCCCCTAACAGATCGGATGTTATGACGCCTCGCGGAGGGACTGATTGATCTGTTATAACACCGCACCGAGCCCCTAACCGATCGGATGTTATGACGCCTCGCGGAGCGACTGATTGATCTGTTATAACACCGCACCGAGCCCCTAACCGATCGGATGTTATGACGCCTCGCGGAGCAACTGATTGATCTGTTATAACACCGCACCGAGCCCCTAACCGATCGGATGTTATGACGCCTCGCGGAGGGACTGATTGATCTGTTATAACACCGCACCGAGCCCCTAACCGATCGGATGTTATGACGCCTCGCGGAGCGACTGATTGATCTGTTATAACACCGCACCGAGCCCCTAACCGATCGGATGTTATGACGCCTCGCGGAGCAACTGATTGATCTGTTATAACACCGCACCGAGCCGCTAACCGATCGGATGTTATGACGCCTCACGGAGCGACTGATTGATCTGTTATAACACCGCACCGAGCCCCTAACCGATCGGATGTTATGACGCCTCGCGGAGCGACTGATTGATCTGTTATAACACCGCACCGAGCCCCTAACCGATCGGATGTTATGACGCCTCGCGGAGCGACTGATTGATCTGTTATAACACCGCCCCGAGCCCCTAACCGATCGGATGTTATGACGCCTCGCGGAGGGACTGATTGATCTGTTATAACACCGCACTGAGCCGCTAACAGATCGGATGTTATGACGCCTCGCGGAGGGACTGATTGATCTGTTATAACACCGCAC
Source organism: Thalassophryne amazonica (assembly GCF_902500255.1). Lineage (NCBI taxonomy): Eukaryota > Metazoa > Chordata > Actinopteri > Batrachoidiformes > Batrachoididae > Thalassophryne > Thalassophryne amazonica. The sequence goes on along the minus strand of NC_047105.1, from coordinate 3,315,484 downwards.
TGAGCCGCTAACAGATCGGATGTTATGACGCCTCGCGGAGCGACTGATTGATCTGTTATAACACCGCCCCGAGCCGCTAACAGATCGGATGTTATGACGCCTCGCGGAGGGACTGATTGATCTGTTATAACACCGCCCCGAGCCGCTAACAGATCGGATGTTATGATGCCTCACGGGCGACTGATTGATGCGTTATAACACTGCACCAAACGTGTTTTCACTATTATTTGATTTCTTTGTGCGACTGACATCGTTATTCAAGCATTCAAACGGCAATTCCTATCGACACATAACTCCAGCACACGAGAAAGTTTTTTGACAGTTCTTGTTATTGAAAGAAACCTCGTCTCCCTAACCAGATAGATTTGTGATGTCATCACGCATGTGCTTAGGCGCTGTCTTGAAAATTTCTTTCTTTTTTTATACAAATGAAAAAAATGACATATTTTACAAAAGCACATTTATTTATAAACACCAACACACGTTACATTGATTCACTTGTGTTGGTTTTTACATTGGATGAATGAATCAACCAATCAGTATGAGCGGAGGCTTAGTTACCCATAATCCCCTTTGGGTATCTGTGTGTTAATGTTCAAATCTTCAGAATTAGTGCATTATTTTAAAATTAACAGATGTGTGTTATATATCACTTTGTTCATATTAAGAGTTTACATTAATGTAGTTATTCTATCCGGAATAATATTATTTTTAAACCAAAACCATAATTCAAACCTGCTTTCCATTTCAAGACCTCTGCCTCATAGCTGGACCACTGTATTCTGTAAATGATACTTTCCTACAGCAGGGGCCAGCGTGCACAAAGACAGAAGTGCTGCTCATTGGCTGTTTGGGTTTGTGATTACCGTTGGTTCAATTAGAAGCTTTGGTGGAGTTTATACTCAAAATCAGCTTCTTAATAGCTGAGAGTGTATGGGAGGCAAAATTTAAAATTATTGGTTATCTGAAGCTTCCGACAAGTTTTTAGGCAGTTTATCGGTTTAGCGTTTAAAAAGATAACTTTTCAGTTAGCTGATTACCAGTTATTGAAGCTAACTTTTCGGTTAGCTGTGCCCACCACTGGTTATATCTGTATACATGATTGAACATGCCCGTGCAACTGAAAATATTTTATTTTAATCCATTTTCATTTTATGTATTTTAGTTTTAGTTTTATTTATTTTTATTTTTATTTTATTTTTTTTAGTTTTAGTTGTACCTTCAAGTGTGAGGCAAGAATTAAACAGGCTGAACCTGGAAGCCTTCGTCTCTAATTTGGAGAACTGTTTACCTGTCTGCCGAACTAAACACTTACATTCAGGGAGGGTAGAACATTTAATAAAAAATAATAAGCACACGCAGGTGCTGATGCTGATGCTACGTTCATGTACCTTCGGAAATTACACAACATTTTTATTGTTTCAAATTCAGCAGTTGCTTGTGGGAAAATAATTAATTGTTTCCACACAAAAGATTAATTCTGGCCTATATAAGGTGTCTGAGCCCATTGAAGCTGACCCCCCACCCAGATAAAAATAAATAAATAAATAAAAATACAAGCAAACAAAGCTGAGTTGCCCTGTAATTTCTGACGGTACATGAACGCAGCGGCAGCAGCAGGGTTCACAAACTGGCTTCTGTACTGTGTGAAAACATTCAGCTGGTCGAATGAAGTCAAACTAAATGCTAACATTACAAAAGCTAAGCAAACAATGAAAAACGTCAAGAACGACAGCAAAACGAAATACAAAATTTTTCAACAGTTTCCTGATATAAATAATCCAAATGTCCACACGGGTATGTTCCACAGAGGATTATTATATTGTTAGAGAATTCACAGGAACACACACTCGAACACAGCTTACTTTCTTGTAGCTTTTTCCAACTGGACATGGACATGCGCACTAGACTACACATGTGCAGTGGCCGGATTCTCTTAAAGATGTATTACACCATTTACGTGTTCTATATAATCACATTATATCACATCTCCCCTTTTATGTTTTGATATTCCCCTGTAAACAAAGGCACAACACAGTATTACTGAACATTTTAAAGATACTGCATTCAAGAAGTGCATTCAAAGGATACTGCAACTTTTTTTTTTATCACAGCCTAGAAACTGATTTAAAAGTTTCTTTCCCATTATCTCCTCCCCATAGTCCATTACCCATCTCTTAAAGTAAACAAGGTAAGTAAACAAGGTGACATCAACATGAAATTCACAATCACAATGAACATGTTTTCTCTTTTTTTTCTTTTTTTTCACAATCAATCTTTTTTCTTTTCTTTTTTTTTTGTCTCTTCACAGGTTTAGTTTCTCAGCAGGTTTACTGAGTCTGCCAGACTGGGTATGAAAGGGTCTGTCTGGCTTGTCAGGTGGTATGACACCGGTGGTTGGCAAAGGGGTGTCAGTGGGGGTTGCTGGGTCAGGTGGATGGCTGGCGTCGCCTGGCTGGCACTCGGCAGGGACGCAGGGGACTGCTGCTGCTGCTGGGGCATGCTGAAGATGACGCCGATTGCGTCTCACTCTCTCTCCTTGCGAAGTTGTGAGGATGTAGGAGCACGGCGCGATGCTTTCTCTTGTGACCACAGCAGGTGTTTGCCATGACTTCTGGTGGTCCAGCTTCACAAGGACGGGATCGCCAGATTTCAGTGATGGCAAGGACCTTGCACCGTATCGCTGGTTGAAGTAGGAGGATTGAATCAGAATCAGAATCAGAATTTCTTTATTGTCCCGTAAAGGGAAATTAATGTTGCAGCAGGAGCACACAAAGGACAAGGTACACAAAGATAACAATATCAACAGTGAAAATAAGACCCAATTAAAAGTCTACAATCAAACAAGGAAGGAAACAAAGGAATAAACTTAATAATAATAACTAACTAAGTAACCTTTATCACTAAACTTAGTAACAAAAATAAAACTTAATAATAATAATAATAGTAATAATAATAAAATAAAATAAAATAAAAACAATACCCATACAATGTCAAATATTCAATCCAGAGTCCATGCCAAAAACAAAAAGTATTGCAAAACTGCAATATGTGGATGTGCAAATAAGCAATAGTAGTGCAAAATAAACAACATCAAAGGCTAATTGCCACTGAGTAATAAAATTGCACTAGGAATAAACGAGACCTGAAATCTTTTAGTCCTCCTCATAGGAGCCCTAAAACGACGGCCTGAGGGCAGAAGCTCAAACTCTTTTTCAGTGGATGATTAGAACAATCCAGAACAGCATTAGCCTTTCTCAGGACCTGTCTGTTATAGATGGACATTACCCTCGGCCTGCTGACTGCCTGAGATTTTTCCAGCAGTTTTGACAAGACTGCCAAGATGACTCTTATTTAGACAATTCAAATTTCCAAACCAAGCAACAATACAAAAAGTCAAAACTGATTCAATAAAACTTCTATAAAAAAGAGTCATCATCTCAGAAGAAACCTGGAAGGTTCTCATCTTCCTCAAAAAGAACAATCTTTGCTGAACCTTTTTGGAGATAACATCAACATGAGGTTCAAAGCAAAGTTTATTATCAAGGACCACACCCAGATATTTATAGCTCTCCACCATCTCAACATCAACATTTTTAAGAACAGTTGGTGATGGAAAACAGGTAGACTTCCTAAAATCAATAATCATATCTTTAGTTTTTGACACATTCAATTCTAGAAAAGACTCCTCACACCAAGAGACAAAGTCATCAACAGCAGGCCCATGGTCCTGCTCATCTCCCTGAAGAAGACTGACAATAACTGTATCATCAGCAAACTTTAAGATGTGTCTGTTACTGACACTGCTGCGGCACTCATTAGTGTACAAAATAAAGAGCAGCAACCCTGAGGAGAGCCAGTAGAAGAGGAGAGCACACGAGAAAGAACACCGTGAACTCTCACACACTGTGACCTATGAGTTAAAAAGTCAGTTATCCAACTAATCAGGTGAGGATCAAGTTTAAAATGATGGAGGAGCCTATCAGCAAGCAGAAAGGGTTGGATGGTATTGAATGCTGAGGAAAAGTCTATAAATAAGAGTCTGACATGTGTCTTCTGCCCCTCCAAATGCCTAAACAAAAAGTGCAATAATGTTACCACTGCATCCTCAACACCTCTGCCAGCTCGATATGCAAACTGCAGTGGGTCAAGCTGTTGTTCAACATGCAACAAAATTTCCGACCTGATGATCTTCTCAAAAGTCTTCATTACTAAAGAAGTCAAAGCTACAGGCCTGAAATCATTAAATACTTTGGTGGAGCCTCTCTTTGCTATTGGAACAATAACTGAATGTTTCCAAAGCTTAGGTACTTTGTGCAGCTCAAGAGACCGTGAAAAAATATAATGGAAAATGCTGCTCAGCTGATCCGCACACGTTTTTAATACTTTACCACAGATATTATCAGGTCCAGGGCTCTTAGCCTTAGTTTTCTTAAAAAGATTTGCCACATCATCCACATCAATAGAAAATGCTGGAGACATTGTCAAAGTATCTTTAAAAACACCTGTCCGTGCAATAAAATTCTGATTTTCAAATCGAAGATAAAAACTGTTTAAATCATCTGCTAACTCTTTATCTGAAGTAAAACCATCCAATGAAATTTTGTCATTCCCCTTCCTCAGTAACCCTGTCATTGTTCTCATTCCATTCCAGGCTTTCCTCAAATTGTTACTGCTCAGTTCAGCCTCAATTTTATCTTTATACCTTAATTTTGCCTTTTTTATTTCAGACCTCACTTCCTTCTTTAGTTTTCTTTCTGTAAGGTCATCACCCATATCAAAGGCAATTTTCCTTTTGTGAATAAGTCCCCTAATATCCTGAGAGAGCCATGGTTTATTATTAGGAAAAATTTTTACCTCCATAGAAGGAATCACAGAGTCTCTGCAAAATGAGATATAGCTACACACAACATCGGTGAGTTCATCAATATCTGAGCAGTCCTCCTGGAATAGAGACCAGTCTGTGCAATCGAAACATCCTTGTAGGGCAAGTGAACTGTCATTGCTCCAGACTTTGACTTGCTTTTTGCAAGTCTTTTCCCTCCTCAGCACAGATTTATACGTGGGAAGGAGGTGAACAGTGTTATGATCTGAAGAGCCCAGTGCAGGTCCTGCCTCAGATTTGTACGCCCCTTTAATAGATCCATAACACAGATCTGGCTTGTTTTTGCTTCTCACTTGCATCTCTGTTTCTGACTACCACTAGGTCGGGCCATTGTGGCTGAAGATTCGCCTCCAGTGTTGGCAGGGTTGTTTTGATTTTGTGGCCCATCAGTAGCTCTGCTGGGCTCACACCAGTGGTGGTGCAAGGTGTGGACCGATAGCACATGAGGGCGAGCAGAGGGTCTTTCTGTTTAAGAATCCTCTTTGCAATCTGAACTCCCCGCTCTGCACGTCCATTGCCTTGGGGATTGTGAGGGCTCGATGTGATGTGCATGAAATCAAAGTCTCTGGCAAAGTCTTTAAACTCTTGACATGAGAACTGGGGTCCGTTGTCAGACACCACCTCATCTGGACATCTGAATCTGGCGAAAACTGCCTTCAGCTTTGTGATGACTTGTGAAGCAGTTGTTGTTGGTAAGTGGAGGATTTCTAGGAATCTTGAGAAGTAGTCTGACATGACAAGGTAGGTATGTCTTTTGTGTTCACACAGGTCAATGGCGATTCTTTTCCAGGGGCGGTCGGGTAGTGGAGTTGAAATCAGGGGCTCTTTTCGCTGTGTAGGTTTCAACTCACGGCAGACCTGGCATGACCGGACGTTCTGCTTGATTTCACCTTAGATGCCGGGCCACCATACAGCCGCCTGGGCGCACTCTTTGCATTTGGTCAGTCCCTGGTGCCCATTGTGAATGCAGTCCAGTGTGTCTTGTATTAGGGTGTCTGGAATCACCATTCGGCTTCCCCTGGTGACAATGCCATTGAATTCAGACAGCTCATTCTTTATTGGAAAGTACTCACGTACTGCTGTTGGTACATTCCCAATGTACTCTGGCCACCCTGCTTTGATGTACTGCAACACCAGCTGTAAATTGGGGTCAGCTGCTGTGGCTACTGTGATGGCTTCCAGCCTGTTTGGGGTAGCCGGCATGTTCTCCATGATGGTGGCTATGTAACACGCCACCACGCTGTGAGTGTCGCTCTCCTCTTGCTGGCACTGTAGTGGACTGCGTGACAGTGTATTGGCCACAGTCAGTGTCTTTCCTGGTGCGTACTCTGCAGTTGGTTTGAATATCATGAGCCTCATGAGTAGCCTTTGGCATCGTATTGGCACATTATCCAGGTCCTTTTTGTTCATGAGGGAATGAGGGGCTTGTGGTCTGTGATCAGCTTGAAGTCCTCCAGACCGTACAGGTACTTTTCAAATCTCTCACAAGCCCACACACTTGCCAAGCACTCATTCTCAATCTGTGCATACCTAGTTTCTGCATCAGACAGTCGGCGAGAGCAGTATGCCACTGGTTTCCAGTCGTTGTCATGCAGCTGAAGCAGCACACCGCCAATGCCATAACTGCTGGCATCAGCTGAGATAGCAGTTGGTCTGTTCGTGTCATAGAACTTCAGGACTGGAGAGGTGGAGAGGCACTCTTTGATCTTGTGATATGCCTCCTGCTGGGCATGGTCCCATACCCAGGCTGACTTGGACTTGAGCAGTGCGTACAATGGCTGGCCTATTGTAGACAGGTTGGGTATGAATTACTCCAGATAGTTGAGCATTCCCAGCACTCGTCTCAGCTCCTGGATGTTGTGTGGTGCTGGTAGCTCTCGGATGGCTTTTACCTTGTCAGGGTCGGGTCTCACCCCCGACTCGTCGATGACCAGGCCCAGGAAATGAAGCGTGTTCTGTCTGAACTTGCACTTTTCTTTGTTGAGCTTCAGACCGGCTGACTCGATCCTCTCGAGCACTTTGCTGAGGCGCTGGTCGTGCTGTTCTGCTGTCTGTCCATACACCAGCACATCGTCCATGAACATCGCCACGCCATCGAGGTCACTGAGAGTCTCCGCCATCTTGCGTTGGAAGATTTCGGGGGCACTGGTGATGCCAAATGGAAGTCTTTTGAAAGCGTACCTCCCGAAGGGCGTAATGAACGTGGTCAACTTGCTGCTTTCAGGGTGCAGAGGGATCTGCCAAAATCCAGAGGCTGCATCGAGTGAGGTGAATGTCGTTGCACCGCTGAGTTTTACAGTGATTTCCTCTGCAGTAGGAAGGATGTATCTCTCTCTCCTCACAACTTCGTTCAACCTCTTTAAATCCACACAGATGCACACCTTTCCATTCTTCCTCGAAACAGGCACCATAGGCGCGCACCAGTCTGTTGGCTTGGTCACCGGCTCAATGATGTCATGCTCCTCCATTCGCTTTAGTTCCTCCTTAACTTTCTGCATCAGAGGTAAGGGAACTCGGCGAGCGGTGTGCACTGCGTATGGTTGAGCATTCTCCTTTAACTGGATCTTGACTGGATCTGTTTTGAGAGTCCCATGCTCACCAAATGCCTTATGAACTTCCTCAATATGCTTCACCAGTCCCACCATGGTTGCAGTGTCTCTGCTGAGCAGGCTGTTTGCTGTCTGGCCACGTATGACATACACTGGGAAGGAGTAGGGCTTGCCTTTGTCTTCAACGTTGGCTGTGAATTTCCCCAGACAGTCCAGCTGACCACCCGGGCTGCACAGTGTGACGTTGGAGGGCTCTAGTTTCTTTCCTGGAACTAATTTGCTGAATGTCTCCACTCCCATGGCATTTGTGTTGGCGCCAGTGTCAATCTTGAATTTGACCGGCGTTGCCCCAGTTGTAAACTGCACAGTCCATAGTTCATCATTTCTCTTTGTGTTAGGCACTGCCCCCAGGAAGAATTGTGTCTCCTCTGCCCCCTCAGTTACTTCTCTAACTGCTTTGCTGTGACATTTCCTTTCCCAGTGGCCCCTTTTCCCACAGTTGTTGCATGTAGAATTCTTAGCTGGGCACATTTCGGGATCTTTATGTCTCAATTTTCCACATCTGCCGCATTTTGGATCTCCTCTCTGTCCGTTTTCTTTTCGTTGGGGCTGCCATCTTGGCTTTCCTTTGTCTGCTGCTTTCCCGCATATTTCCTGCACTGAGACGCATGCTTCCCCCTGCTGCTGGTGCACCTGCAATGCCACCTCTTCTGACTGGCGGACGGTTTGCACCGTGTCAGCTAGCGTTAGTCTAGACTCCAACTGTAGCCTATGTGACAGTTCTTTATCAAGGATGCCCACGACAATACGGTCACGAATGTGTTCCTCTCTGTATGCACCGAAGTCACAGTGTTCAGACATTTCGTACAGCGCTCTGATAAACATTTCAGCCTTTTCCCGGGGTTGCTGTGATCTTTGGTAGAAGCAAGCGTGCTCGTGAATCACATTTCGCTTGGGGAAGAAGTAGTCATCGTATTTTTCTAATACAGTATCAAAGTCCTCCTCTTCTCCCATCTCATTGAAAGTGAATGACTTGAAAACGTTCTCGGCTTCACAGCCCATAGCATATATCAGTGAACTGACCTGTACTTCTCCGTCTTCTTTGAACAGTTTGGTAGCCATACGATACCGCTGAAAACATTGCCGCCAATCAGCCCACTCATTCGGACGAACAAATCTGAAATTCTCCGGTGGACCATCTTCCAAACAAAGCGAAGTGTCCGTCAAGTCTTCTGACACCATGTAAATAATCCAAATGTCCACACGGGTATGTTCCACAGAGGATTATTATATTGTTAGAGAATTCACAGGAACACACACTCGAACACAGCTTACTTTCTTGTAGCTTTTTCCAACTGGACATGGACATACGCACTAGACTACACATGTGCAGTGGCCGGATTCTCTTAAAGATGTATTACACCATTTACGAGGTCTGTCCAAAAAGTATCGGACCTTTTTATTTTCTGAAAAAACCATATGGATTTGAATCACGTGTGATTACATCAGCCAAGCTTGAACCTTCATGCCAATTGTGACAATTTTATGGGGATTACACAGATTAAGGAGTGCTCCAGCCGGTTTAAAGACTGCCCACAGCGTCTGAGAGCACAGCGTGCTCCGAGCGCTGATCAACAGGCTCAAACCCCGCTGAAACAACCAGATCATTTCCAATGTGAAGGCTTTGTTGATCCGGGACGTCGTCTGACTTTCACAAAAAAGGCAGAAGGCGTGGACATCAGCACTTTTTCAGCACATTCTACTGTTACAGGAGTTTTTTTCATGGAAAGAGAAGCGGAGGATTGCGCCACCGTGCCGCTCATGGCGCGGGACAAAACCACCTCCGTGATGGTCTTGCGCTCTCAGACGCTGTGGCCGGTCTTTAAACCGGATGTAACACTCCTTAATCTCTGTAATCCCCATAAAATCATCACTGAAAGCCATCTGAATTTTCCAAATGGTGTCCAGCTGGAGGTCTCTCACAGTTTCTGGAAAAATTTGATGCAGCAAAGCTCCAAATCGTTCAGACATTTATTCGCAATAAAAATCAGACGAGAGGGGTGGACGAGTGCTCACACAAAGCCTGCTCACAGGCGAATGATGCAACCGACAGGCATGAAAAAACTCACACATGCGCACAAAGGTTCAAGCTTGGCTGATGCAATCACACGTGATTCAAATCCATATGGTTTTTGCAAAAAATAAAAAGGTCCGATACTTTTTGGACAGACCTCCTATGTGTACTATATAATCACATTATATGACACCTGACAAAGCACCAGCTGCAGGAACGAAGCTGCGCGAATGTTAAATGATGCCAACGAAAGTCAACAAACGTTCAGATTTCTTGTTTCGTTTGGGCTTCATTGCCCTTCGTTAAGTGCTGTGTGAGCGGCCATTTAGGTTTCCACAAGTTTCAGTGTTTAGATTCTGTGTTAAAGTGACTAAAACGGGGGACTTGTGACCAAAGGATTTTCCTTTCGGTTCCACATCAGACCAGAAAATAAGGGTCCTCAAACAAGGTCCTTAATCCCTGAGTTGCTCCTGCTGTGCAGCTGAGCATCGTGCACAACAGCACGCTGACATCGATGTGTGAATGGGTGAACGTGAGGCTTCACTGTAGTGTTCTGACGTGCAAATGGAGTCCATTCACCGTTTACACATTTTGACATGTATTTATTTAAACCATAGTTTGAGATAAAATCATGTAAATAGATTAGAATGACGTGTTGTTTGACATTAGTGGAGCTTTGCACGTAACGATGAATAATGTATCAGTCCATGGAGCGGCTGACTGCAGACGAGACACAAACTCAGCCTTTCTGGTTTTCACAAATGTTTAACAGCTGGTCTTGATTCTAACCCTCTCTGTTGGTTCTGAACCAGCACTGAGTAGGCCTGGATTTGTAACATAACTGTAGTGTTTTTGGATATTTGATGATTAGCCTCCCTGAGAACACATTAACCATGAATCACAAAGCTTTAAGCCCCACCCATTTGAGGAGATGGTGCTGATCCAATCTGCTTTGCTGGAGTTTGACTGTAACAGCATTTGATTAAAGGAAGGTGCTAATGGGGGAAGCTGGTGTTTGCTGCACAGTGCTGAGAAATGCATCTGTCAGATGTGTAATAGCGTCGTACATCACAGCGCGCTGCGGTGCTGCTTCCTCCACAGTTACCGCCACAGCACCATCTCATTTCTTGCTTTAAGCTTTGCCCCATCGTTTAACTCCACAGCCTCCATGTCGTGAGTTTACCCTTTTTTTATTATGCTTGTTTGCACCTCTGTCTCATCCACATGTCCCCAACAACATGTGGCGCGTCACCTGGACCCCAGGAGGACCAGGCAGGTCGTCAGCAGACTCAGTGCTGACCTGATGTGTGGAAAGTTGATGGTTCAGTTCCTGGCTATGACTTTTACTGCAATCAATCAATCGGATTCCAGTTGGGCTGGTACAAGAGGGGAAAGGAACTGTCCACCTAACTTCACCGTGCTGTGGCCCAGGACGCATTATGCTAATTACGTTATGCTAATTAGCACACCTTGAAAAAGTGTGGAACCAGAGTCGCCCTTACAGCTTCTGTCAAACTCCAGCTTAGATTTATTCTCACTTCACGTTAAACTTGTGTATAACTCATTCTGAGTGCCAGTCCCAAGCCTGGAAAATGAGGAGCGTCGTGTCAGGAAGGAAATCCGGTGTTTAAAAAAAGAAAAAAAAAAAAAAGACAACTGTGCAGCTCACTCAAAGCCCGGGTTAGCAACGACTGCCACCGGTGCCATGCCTCAACAGGGTATCAGCGGAAATTGGGTAATTGCTGAGTGAAAAAGAAGAGGAGGAGGAGAACGTGTCCAGAGACAGAGGGAGAAGAGGAAAACTATAAGGGTGGAAGCGAGAGTCAGAACTTTGAATGTTGGCAGGTCTACACACTTATAGAAATGCCAGACACTTTTCTGTGTCCAGTCGGTGAAGAAATGTTGCATCTTCTCTCCAGAGGTGGGTAACCTGGCTTCAGTGAGTAAAAGTCCAGCCACATCTACATGTGCACATACAGAGGTGATGTCACTGATGAGCTCATCGACCTTCCTGGAGAGTTGAACTGACTTACTAACTTACAGTTTGATGGTTTAGTGTGTGGATGCAACACATATGTGGGCGGACTGAAGCTGGGGTTACCTGTCTCTGCTTCTCTCTGCGGCAGTGACACACAGCTGCCTGCACCTCTGCATCTGCAGGGTTACGGTTGAACCCAGATGGAATGGAAGTGGACCCAAATGCAGGAGGCTGACTGAAGGCAAAATACAGCTTTATTGTACATGAAAAATGAAAATGAATACAAAGCAATTTGGAATGTACAAGGAGGCCTGATGCCTGGAGACCCAGACTGGCCCGATGATGAAACAGGGAGCCGCAGCCCAGTGGAACCAGAACCAGAGATGTTGACCCAGAGAAGGATGACCAAGGGTGACCAGCATTGATAATGGAAAAGCCAAGACAGGAAATGAAGATGGATGCAATACTGGAGACTGGAGCCAGGTGGCTACCCACAGGGCTGACCTAAAGGCACAGCAAGGCTCAAATAAAGGGTGCACTAAGCACCAAGGCCCAAATGACTACATAGAAATGCACTAAACACCAAGGCCCAAATGACTACGTAGAAACGCACTAACCACCAAGGCCCAAATGACTACGTAGAAACGCACTAAGCACCAAGACTCAAAAAGACTGCGTAAGAACGTACTAAGCACCAAGGCTCAAATGACTACGTAGGATTGCACTAAGCAGCAAGGCTCAAAAGACTGAATAGGAACGCACTAAGCACCAATACTCAAATGACTACATAGGAATGTACTACGCACCAAGGTTCAAAAAGACTGCATAGAAACGCATGAAGCACCAAATCTAAAAAAGGCTGTGTAGGAATGCACTAAGCACCAAGTCTTAAAAAGGGTGCAAAAGAAGGCACAAAGCACCAAGGTTCAAAAAGACTACGTAAGAATACACTAAGCACCAAGACTCAAAAAGACTGCATAAGAACGCACTAAGCACCAAGGCTCAAAAAGACTGCGTAAGAATGCACTAAGCACCAAGGCTCAAAAAGACTGCGTAAGAACGCACTAAGCACCAAGGCTCAAAAGACTGTATAGGTACGCACTAAGCACCAAGGCTCAAAAAAGTAAGTATGAATGCATGAAGTGCCAAGGCTAAAAAAAAAATTAAGTGGGAGTGCACGAAACACCAAGGCTCAAAAAACTAAGTACGAATGCACGAAGCACCAAAGCTCAAAAAACTAAGTAGGAGCGCACAAAGCACCATGGCTAAAAAAACTAAGTACGAATGCACAAAGCACCAAGGCTGAAAAAGACTGCGGAAGAACGTACTAAGCACCAAGGCTCAAACAAACTAAGTAGGATTGCACCAAAGCTCAAAAGACTGCATAGGAACGCAGTAAGTACCAAGACTCAAAAAGACTGCATAAGAATGCACTGAGCACCAAAGCTAAAAAAAATTAAGTAGGAACGACGAAGCACCAAGGCTAAAAAAAACTAAGTAGGAATGCACAAAGCACCAAGGCACAAAAAAAGCTGTGTAGGAATGCACGAGGCACCAAGGCTCAAAAGACTGCGTAAGATCGCACTAAGCACCAAGGCTCAAAAGACTGCTTAGGTTGCATTAAGCACCAATGCTCAAAAAAGACTGTGTAAGAACACATTAAGCACCAAGGCTCAAATAGACTGCGTAAGAACGACCTAAGTAAGCACCAAGGCTTAAAAAGACTGTCCAAGAACGCACTAAGCACCAAGGCTCAAATAGATAGTACCATATCACCCCAATAGAGCGCTTCGCTCTCAGACTGCAGGCTTACTTGTAGTTCCTAGGGTTTGTAAGAGTAAAGTGGGAGGCAGAGCCTTCAGCTTTCAGGCTCCTCTCCTGTGGAACCAGCTCCCAATTCAGATCAGGGAGACAGACACCCTCTCTACTTTTAAGATTAGGCTTAAAACTTTCCTTTTTGCTAAAGCTTATAGTTAGGGCTGGATCAGGTGACCCTGAACCATCCCTTAGTTATGCTGCTATAGACTTAGACTGCTGGGAGGTTCCCATGATGCACTGAGTGTTTCTTTCTCTTTATGCTCTGTATGCACCACTCTGCATTTAATCATTAGTGATTGATCTCTGCTCCCCTCCACAGCATGTCTTTTTCCTGGTTCTCTCCCTCAGCCCCAACCAGTCCCAGCAGAAGACTGCCCCTCCCTGAGCCTGGTTCTGCTGGAGGTTTCTTCCTGTTAAAAGGGAGTTTTTTCTTCCCACTGTCGCCAAGTGCTTGCTCACAGGGGGTCGTTTTGACAGTTGGGGTTTTTCTGTAATTATTGTATGGCTTTGCCTTACAATATAAAGCACCTTGGGGCAACTGTTTGTTGTGATTTGGTGCTATATAAATGAAATTAATTTGATTTGATTTTAGACTGCATAAGAACGACCTAAGTAAGCACCAAGGTTCAAACAAACTAAGTAGGAGAGCACAAAGCACCAAGGCTCAAAAGACTGCATAGGAATGCACTAAGGACCAAAGCTAAAAAAAAATAAGTAGGAATGGCGAAGCACCAAGGCTAAAAAAACTAAGTAGGAATGCACGAGGCACCAAGGCTCAAAAGACTGCGTAAGATTGCACTAAGCACCAAGGCTCAAATAGACTGCATAGAAACGCATGAAGCATCAAGGCACAAAAGATGGCGTAAGAACGCACTAAGCACCAAGGCTCAAAAGACTGCATAGGAACACACTAAGCACCAAAGCTAAAAAAAAACTAAGTAGGAATGCACGAAGCACCAAGGCTGAAAAAGACTGTGTAAGAACGCACTAAGCACCAAGGCTCAAAAAGACTGCGTAAGAATGCACTAAGCACTATGCACTATGCTTGGGGGGCACTGCTGGCTGCGCTGGGGAGCCTGGCTGTCGGGGGCCTTGTGCTCTTCCTGGCCCCGGGGTCGGGCCTCGCCTCTTGTCTGGGGGCTGGGCCCCGCCCTCGTGTGGCTCGGTGGTCCCTACCTTGTGCTTTGGATTCGGTTGCGGTGGGTCCTTTGCTCCCCGTCCTTGCCGCCGCTCGCTCCCGCCCTCGGGGGCCGTGACCCGGGTGGCATGGTTCTGGGGCTCCCCCTATTGGTGGACCCATGCTGGCACCCTGTGTGCTTCCCTCGGGTTTGGTGGCGGCTCCCTGCAACCCTGTGGGGTGGGGGGTGGGGGTGTTGTCGGGGATGCGTTCTGGCACCGTCGGGCCGCTGTCCGGTGGCTCTGGGGGCTGCCTTTCCTGCCCCTGTGCCCTTCCGCTGCCCCTTTTCTCCTGGCTCCCCCGGGGACCTGCGTCCTGGACCCACTTGCGTCGTCGCTCGCGGCTGGCCACGTGGCTTCTGATGTGCCAGAGTGGTCCATGTCATATGGTAAGGTTCTGTACTCTTGTCTTGGCCCAACACACCAGCCACAGTAGTGATCAGATATTTAGCTGTTATCTGGGTCTCTTTGTGTGGATGGTCGCGTGTTTGTGGCCGTCACCACAATTCGGTTTTTGGGTGCTCTTAAGAGGATTAACACTATGGTGTTCTGGATTAGGGTATGGATGCTCACTAATTAGACAACAGACTGTTGCTGTCACTGTTTGTTCATGTGTGGTTGTTTGCCCTGGTATGTCGTATGGTTGGCACCCCGTCTCCTCGGTGTCTCACGTTACAGTTATTGTCTTCACCACTTGTCTCTCGTTCTTGTCTGTCTTTGTGTTGTTTTGGTGGTCGGCCCTTCCTGATAGAAGTTGTCAGTCGGCTTTGAGTAGGATCTTGTAGGCTGATCGGGAAGGGCGGTTGGGGGTCACACACACCACATTAACTCATGCACTACATACCTTCTGTCTTGCAAGAATAAATTGCATACATGCGTATTAATGTTCATAAATGGTTCTACCAGTGTGGCATTCACCATTACTATATATGCAGATGGAGAAGAAAAAAAAAGAATGCACAAAGCACCAAGGCTGAAAAAGACTGTGTAAGAAGGCACTAAGCACTAAAGCTCTATTGTGGAAGATACAGGATGGACGTCTTTTACAGGATGAGCCCACTTGAAGCCTGTATGCTGCTTTTGTCCACATATCGCTGGGAGTTGAAGGTGTTGGCATGTTCCAAAAATTCTGAGGATTACCACATCACACCTGTACTTGATGCTGTGCATCTATGGCTGTTATGCGGCGCCCCCAATAGGCCTGGTCATGGCAGGATTTTTGCCCTTCAGACTCCTGACTGTACTGACATCCACACAGGCGTTGCCATAGAAACATTCATTCATTGATGAATGTCCACGGGATCATCATCCTCCGCTGTGAGGAATTTAATAACAGCACGTTCTTCCAAACACACGTCTGTGTACGGCACCATTTTTTACTGACTGCTGTGCACGTGTTGCATCAAAGGCGATTCTGTGCATTTGTGAAATTTTAGGCAAAGTCCTTTTGGTGAGGTCAATAAGTAAAGTATGATTCTCCCACCAGTGTCACTGGTGGGAGAATGTTATTAAAATAATTGTGTTGGAGGCAGGACTTTTCAGCTGACCCTCGTACTCTGTGAGCTGTGGATGATATTCACAGTTCAGAGGTCATTTTCATTCAAATCAGTGGTTTTCTCAGATTCAGTGAAGAAGATGAAGTATTTTGAGTTCAGACCGGGTAAACGCTGCCTTCACCTCGAAGTCACCGGTGTTCATCGTGGCTGCAGCTATCACGATAGCTAGCTTCATCAATCGCAAGCCACTTTATTAGGTACGCCTGTTCTGCTGCTCATCAAGTCAAATATGTAATCAGTCCATCAGGCGGCGGGAAGCCGATGCATTCAGGCATGTAGACATGGTGGAGAGGATGCGTGGTGGACACGGTGCTTCACCAGCTGATCAGCTGACCGGAACCACCGATCTGTGCAGGAACGTGAAGTGTGCAGAGAACGTTGTGGGTACTGATGTTAATGAAGGAGCGGAGGCTGTGATTCACATCCATCAGTCTTATGTAATGATTTACTGGGGTCAGAATCCACCTACACTGCAGCTCTGTCACAACACAGCATTTAGACAAGCGCATAAATCTCTCCATATATGCATTGACAAGCTGCCTGGATGTTGTATCCATGGCTACCTTCTCACGTAATGTATTATTTTTATCACAAAGCTTTTCTTTTTGCCTCCTGAGGCAACTCGCTATCATGTTGGAGATTCACTTCTGTACAATGTGAAGGAACCAGGCTCACAGAGATGCTTTCACATGATCAATAAAAGCAAATCAGTTGTGACTGCAACTCATGGGAAACTCTTTCATGCAAAAATGTAAAAATAACTTTTTTAAAAGTACTCTTATTGTTTTCTGACATGAAAACAAAAACAACAGGCTTTGTTTTGCAGTACTTTTTGTGCTTTTTGGTGATTGGTTGTCAGTATTGTGACAGAGCCTGGACCACAAAGACAAAAGATGACTCAAGATGAAAATATGTGAAAATGTGAAGGAAAAGCAGAAATCAGTGGATTGAAACAAGAACATTCCCAAATCGGTGAAATCAGTCATAAAGACATATAAATGATACAACGCAGTACAATAAACCTGCCGAGCACAAACACAGAGGGAGGCGACCAAGACAGCATGACTGTTCTGAATGGAATCAAAAGACAGAAAATCACACAGGACAATATGACATAGGATGAGAAATTTTGGACAGAATAACTGGACCTTCTAGATGTGAGAAGCTGACAGAGACATCCAGGTCAGGTCTGAGAATATGTGCTGATACTGAGCATCACTGCATCCACCCTCCTACACAACTGTCCTGCCTCCTGAACCAACAGTCCATCCCCACTTCTGAAAGGAACCATCAATCTGCAGCAGCCGGGTGATATATGTGCCAGGTGATATAATTCTAGAATAGAATTTAAAATTCTTCTTCTTACTTATAAGGTTTTGAATAATCAGGTCCCATCTTATCTTAGGGACCTCATAGTACCATATCACCCCAATAGAGCGCTTCGCTCTCAGACTGCAGGCTTACTTGTAGTTCCTAGGGTTTGTAAGAGTAGAATGGGAGGCAGAGCCTTCAGCTTTCAGGCTCCTCTCCTGTGGAACCAGCTCCCAATTCAGATCAGGGAGACAGACACCCTCTCTACTTTTAAGATTAGGCTTAAAACTTTCCTTTTTTCTAAAGCTTATAGTTAGGGCTGGATCAGGTGACCCTGAACCATCCCTTAGTTATGCTGCTATAGACTTAGACTGCTGGGGGGTTCCCATGATGCACTGTTTCTTTCTCTTTTTGCTCTGTATGCACCACTCTGCATTTAATCATTAGTCATTGATCTCTGCTCCCCTCCACAGCATGTCTTTTTCCTGGTTCTCTCCCTCAGCCCCAACCAGTCCCAGCAGAAGACTGCCCCTCCCTGAGCCTGGTTCTGCTGGAGGTTTCTTCCTGTTAAAAGGGAGTTTTTCCTTCCCACTGTCGGCAAGTGCTTGCTCACAGGGGGTCGTTTTGACCGTTGGGGTTTTTCCGTAATTATTGTATGGCCTTGCCTTACAATATAAAGCGCCTTGGGGCAACTGTTTGTTGTGATTTGGCGCTATATAAATAAAATTGATTGATTGATTGATTGATTGATGTGTGTGTCCTTGGACACATCCAGTCACTGGGTCCTCAGCACTGAGCCATGCTGAGCACAGGATCATGCTCAGGGAAACCCGTCACATGGATGTAGTTCCACAAAGCATGAACATGAAATGCTGAAAGTGAATTGAGTTCAGTAAACAAAGGCAGTATCCAGGGATACACAGGAGCACACAACTCAGGAACAAGCAGGAAAATGATCCAGGATGATCCAGTACCTAAAAGGACAAAGGGAGGAACTGCTGTGAGGTGACTTCAAATTGAAAGCAGGTGCACAATAATTACCTGAGTCTCAAGACAGGGGCTGCCGCAACAAGAGGACACCAGAGGGAGCCAAAAAACAAAAAGTGAGAGAGAGATTTCGGTGGAGAAAGGTCACCACAGACAGACCTGGTTCCCCAGAGAAGTCAGACTATGAAGTCAGACTGTGCACAACACGAGGTGGAGACCGAGCTGCACTTCCTAACCACCTGCCCGCTGTGCCAAGACAACAGAGACATGTACTTCCCACAGATCACAAACACCCAAAAAGACTTTGAGAGCATGACCAACATCGACAAACGTCTGTGGCACGAAAAGAAGGAGCAACGGACATAAACCACCGTAAACCCAAAACAGGAGATTAAACTGCTATGTCGCTTTATCTATGTATAACACATTTTATAGGATAGTATATTTTTTACACCAAAAGCACAATTTCTACTATTATTTCAATCCCACACCTCCTGTTTACACATTTATTTACTGTAGAATATTTTTAACTCAACAGGAAGAAGGCCACCTTCAGGAGCAGAAACATGGAGGCAATGAAGGCAGCACAGCAGGAGGTGAAACTGTATGAGGGAAGCAAAGGACAGCTACAGGAGAAAGATGGAGGAGAAACTGAAACAAAATAACATGAGAAAGGTCTGGAAAGGTGTGAAATGCATCATGGGCCATAAAACAAAGACCAGAGACACAGTGGGGGACAGCGGAGAGTGCTTCAACTGGTTCAACCAGCCCATGCTCCCCCACCCCCTCCCTCACTGCAGACATCTCTCCTCCTTCCCTCAGCACACCCCCCCCCCCCCCCCCCCCCAGACATCACAGCAGAAGCCCTATCCTCCTCCTCCCCCACCTCAACACAACCTCCTCCATACATCACTGTGGACCAGGTCAGAGTACAACTGAGGGATTTCCATCCCAGGAAAGTGGCAGGCCCAGACAAGGTGTATCCCCAACTACTGAAGACCTGCGCAACTGAACTGGGAGAACTGCTACAATGTATCTTCAACCTTAACCTGCAGCTAGGGAGAGTGCTCACCCTCATGCATCATTCCAGTTCCTAAGAGGAACCAGCCCAGTGAGCTGAATAACTTTGTACCAGTGGTACTCACTTCACACCTGATGAAGACGTGGGATCGGCTCTTCCTCGATTTCCTCAAACCCCAGGTGCAACACGCCCAGGACTGTTTGCATATCAGACAGGTGTTGGTGTGGAGAATGCCATCCTCTATCTACTACACCGAGTCCACTCACACCTGGATAAGGGAAACAGCACAGTGAGGATTCTCTTCTTGGACTTCTCAAGTGCCTTCAACACCATCCAGCACCTTGTGCTCCAGGACAAACTGAACAGGATGCATGGGGACCCCAGCCTGCTCACTTGGATCTCCAGCTACCTCACAGACAGGCCGCAGTATGTCAGCGGCACTGTGACACTAACACTGTGATCAGCAGCACTGGAGCACCCCAGGGCATGGTGCTGGCTCCTTTTCTCTTCACCCTGTACACCTCAGACTTCTGCTTCATCTCTGAGCTGTGTCACAACCAGATGTTTGCAGATGACATAGCCATTGTTGGATGCATCAGGGATGACGGAGAGGAGGAGTACAGGAACCTAGTGAAGGACTTTGCTGCCTAGTGCCACACAAACCATCTACAGCTCAACACCTCCAAGACAAAGTAGCTTGTCATTGACTTGGGGAAGTCCAGACCGAGTCCGCGACCAGTTCTGATTGAGGGAGCTGAGGTGGAGGCTGTGGATTCCTACAAGTACCTCAAGCTGTGGTTGGACAGCATACTGGACTGGACAACCCACACCAACCACCAGTACAGGAAGGGACAGAGCAGGCTGTACTTCCTGAGGTGGTTGCAGTCATTTAACTCTTGCAGGAAACTCCTGTAGATATTCTACCAGTCAGTAGTAGCCAGCATCCTCTTTTACACCATGGTTTGCTGGGGGGCAGCACATCCAAGAAGGACACATCCAGGCTGGACAAACTGATAAGGCAGGCTGGCTCTGTGGTTGGCATGAAGCTGGACGATGGACGATGCCAGTCAGCCTCTGCACACCGTCATCAGTAACCAGAGGAGCCTCTTCAGCCACAGACTGCTGCTTCCCAAGTGCAGGACCAACAGACTGAAAAACTCCTTTGTCCCTCAGGCCATCAGACTGACAACTCCTCACTCAGGGGGAGCAGGAGGAACAGGAAGACAGAGGACAGGAAGGAGAGGAACAGTAGTAGCCATTAAACCAGTATTAATACAATAACATGCTTTTGGAGGGCGGTATCAATCAATCAATCATTTTTTTTATATAGCGCCAAATCACAACAAACAGTTGCCCCAAGGCGCTTTATATTGTAAGGCAAGGCCATACAATAATTATGTAAAACCCCAACGGTCAAAACGACCCCCTGTGAGCAAGCACTTGGCTACAGTGGGAAGGAAAAACTCCCTTTTAACAGGAAGAAACCTCCAGCAGAACCAGGCTCAGGGAGGGGCAGTCTTCTGCTGGGACTGGTTGGGGCTGAGGGAGAGAACCAGGAAAAAGACATGCTGTGGAGGGGAGCAGAGATCGATCACTAATGATTAAATGCAGAGTGGTGCATACAGAGCAAAAAGAGAAAGAAACAGTGCATCATGGGAACCCCCCAGCAGTCTACGTCTATAGCAGCATAACTAAGGGATGGTTCAGGGTCACCTGATCCAGCCCTAACTATAAGCTTTAGCGAAAAGGAAAGTTTTAAGCCTAATCTTAAAAGTAGAGAGGGTGTCTGTCTCCCTGATCTGAATTGGGAGCTGGTTCCACAGGAGAGGAGCCTGAAAGCTGAATGCTCTGCCTCCCATTCTACTCTTACAAACCCTAGGAACTACAAGTAAGCCTGCAGTCTGAGAGCGAAGCGCTCTATTGGGGTGATATGGTACTACGAGGTCCCTAAGATAAGATGGGACCTGATTATTCAAAACCTTATAAGTAAGAAGAAGAATTTTAAATTCTATTCTAGAATTAACAGGAAGCCAATGAAGAGAGGCCAATATGGGTGAGATATGCTCTCTCCTTCTAGTCCCCGTCAGTACTCTAGCTGCAGCATTTTGAATTAACTGAAGGCTTTTTAGGGAACTTTTAGGACAACCTGATAATAATGAATTACAATAGTCCAGCCTAGAGGAAATAAATGCATGAATTAGTTTTTCAGCATCACTCTGAGACAAGACCTTTCTGATTTGAGAGATATTGCGTAAATGCAAAAAAGCAGTCCTACATATTTGTTTAATATGCGCTTTGAATGACATATCCTGATCAAAAATGACTCCAAGATTTCTCACAGTATTACTAGAGGTCAGGGTAATGCCATCCAGAGTAAGAATCTGGTTAGACACCATGTTTCTAAGATTTGTGGGGCCAAGTACAATAACTTCAGTTTTATCTGAGTTTAAAAGCAGGAAATTAGAGGTCATCCATGTCTTTATGTCTGTAAGACAATCCTGCAGTTTAGCTAATTGGTGTGTGTCCTCTGGCTTCATGGATAGATAAAGCTGGGTATCATCTGCGTAACAATGAAAATTTAAGCAATACCGTCTAATAATACTGCCTAAGGGAAGCATGTATAAAGTGAATAAAATTGGTCCTAGCACAGAACCTTGTGGAACTCCATAATTAACTTTAGTCTGTGAAGAAGATTCCCCATTTACATGAACAAATTGTAAACTATTAGACAAATATGATTCAAACCACCGCAGCGCAGTGCCTTTAATACCTATGGCATGCTCTAATCTCTGTAATAAAATTTTATGGTCAACAGTATCAAAAGCAGCACTGAGGTCTAACAGAACAAGCACAGAGATGAGTCCACTGTCCGAGGCCATAAGAAGATCATTTGTAACCTTCACTAATGCTGTTTCTGTACTATGATGAATTCTAAAACCTGACTGAAACTCTTCAAATAGACCATTCCTCCCCAGATGATCAGTTAGCTGTTTTACAACTACCCTTTCAAGAATTTTTGAGAGAAAAGGAAGGTTGGAGATTGGCCTATAATTAGCTAAGATAGCTGGGTCAAGTGATGGCTTTTTAAGTAATGGTTTAATTACTGCCACCTTAAAAGCCTGTGGTACATAGCCAACTAACAAAGATAGATTGATCATATTTAAGATCGAAGCATTAAATAATGGTAGGGCTTCCTTGAGCAGCCTGGTAGGAATGGGGTCTAATAAACATGTTGATGGTTTGGATGAAGTAACTAATGAAAATAACTCAGACAGAACAATCGGAGAGAAAGAGTCTAACCAAATACCGGCATCACTGAAAGCAGCCAAAGATAACGATACGTCTTTGGGATGGTTATGAGTAATTTTTTCTCTAATAGTTAAAATTTTGTTAGCAAAGAAAGTCATGAAGTCATTACTAGTTAAAGTTAATGGAATACTCAGCTCAATAGAGCTCTGACTCTTTGTCAGCCTGGCTACAGTGCTGAAAAGAAACCTGGGGTTGTTCTTATTTTCTTCAATTAGTGATGAGTAGAAAGATGTCCTAGCTTTACGGAGGGCTTTTTTTTATAGAGCAACAGACTCTTTTTCCAGGCTAAGTGAAGATCTTCTAAATTAGTGAGACACCATTTCCTCTCCATCTTACGGGTTATCTGCTTTAAGCTGCGAGTTTGTGAGTTATACCACGGAGTCAGGCACTTCTGATTTAAAGCTCTCTTTTTCAGAGGAGCTACAGCATCCAAAGTTGTCTTCAATGAGGATGTAAAACTATTGACGAGATACTCTATCTCACTTACAGAGTTTAGGTAGCTACTCTGCACTGTGTTGGTATATGGCATTAGAGAACATAAAGAAGGAATCATATCCTTAAACCTAGTTACAGCGCTTTCTGAAAGACTTCTAGTGTAATGAAACTTATTCCCCACTGCTGGGTAGTCCATCAGAGTAAATGTAAATGTTATTAAGAAATGATCAGACAGAGGGGAGTTTTCAGGGAGTACTGTTAAGTCTTCTATTTCCATACCATAAGTCAGAACAAGATCTAAGATATGATTAAAGTGGTGGGTGGACTCATTTACTTTTTGAGCAAAGCCAATAGAGTCTAATAATAGATTAAATGCAGTGTTGAGGCTGTCATTCTCAGCATCTGTGTGGATGTTAAAATCGCCCACTATAATTATCTTATCTGAGCTAAGCACTAAGTCAGACAAAAGGTCTGAAAATTCACAGAGAAACTCACAGTAATGACCAGGTGGACGATAGATAATAACAAATAAAACTGGTTTTTGGGACTTCCAATTTGGATGGACAAGACTAAGAGTCAAGCTTTCAAATGAATTAAAGCTCTGTCTGGGTTTTTGATTAATTAATAAGCTGGAATGGAAGATTGCTGCTAATCCTCCTCCTCGGCCCGTGCTACGAGCATTCTGACAGTTAGTGTGACTCGGGGGTGTTGACTCATTTAAACTAACATATTCATCCTGCTGTAACCAGGTTTCTGTAAGGAAGAATAAATCAATATGTTGATCAATTATTATATCATTTACTAACAGGGACTTAGAAGAGAGAGACCTAATGTTTAATAGACCACATTTAACTGTTTTAGTCTGTGGTGCAATTGAAGGTGCTATATTATTTTTTCTTTTTGAATTTTTATGCTTAAATAGATTTTTGCTGGTTATTGGTAGTCTGGGAGCAGGCACCGTCTCTACGGGGATGGGGTAATGAGGGGATGGCAGGGGGAGAGAAGCTGCAGAGAGGTGTGTAAGACTACAACTCTGCTTCCTGGTCCCAACCCTGGATAGTCACAGTTTGGAGGATTTAAGAAAATTGGCCAGATTTCTAGAAATGAGAGCTGCTCCATCCAAAGTGGGATGGATGCCGTCTCTCCTAACAAGACCAGGTTTTCCCCAGAAGCTTTGCCAATTATCTATGAAGCCCACCTCATTTTTTGGACACCACTCAGACAGCCAGCAATTCAACGAGAACATGCGGCTAAACATGTCACTCCCGGTCTGATTGGGGAGGGGCCCAGAGAAAACTACAGAGTCCAACATTGTTTTTGCAAAGTTACACACCGATTTAATGTTAATTTTAGTGACCTCCGATTGGCGTAACCGGGTGTCATTACTGCCGACGTGAATTACAATCTTACCAAATTTACGCTTAGCCTTAGCCAGCAGTTTCAAATTTCCTTCAATGTCGCCTGCTCTGGCTCCCGGAAGACAATTGACTATGGTTGCTGGTGTCGCTAACTTCACATTTCGCAAAACAGAGTCGCCAATAACCAGAGTTTGATCCTCGGCGGGTGTGTCGTCGAGTGGGGAAAAACGGTTAGAGATGTGAACGGGTTGGCGGTGTACACGGGGCTTCTGTTTAGGGCTACGCTTCCTCCTCACAGTCACCCAGTCAGCCTGCTTTCCCGGCTGCTCGGGATCTGCCAGGGGGTAACTAACGGCGGCTAAGCTACCTTGGTCCACACCGACTACAGGGGCCTGGCTAGCTGTAGAATTTTCCACGGTGCGGAGCTGAGTCTCCAATTCGCCCAGCCTGGCCTCCAAAGCTACGAATAAGCTACACTTATTACAAGTACCGTTACTGCTAAAGGAGGCCGAGGAATAACTAAACATTTCACACCCAGAGCAGAAAAGTGCGGGAGAGACAGGAGAAGCCGCCATGCTAAATCGGCTAAGAGCTAGTAGCTACGCTAAGCTAGCGGATTCCTAAAAACACGCAAAGTGAATAATGTGTAAATAATTTAGAGGTGATTCAGCAGAAGGAGTGCTTTAGTTAAGGCACGTAAAGATTACACTGGGAAATCGTAATCTAGATAACTAGATCAATCTAACTGCGCAGATTAAACAGCTAACAGATACAGAAAAACACCGCTGTGCTCCGGAACAGGAAGTGATACAATACCGCAGTGAGAGCCAACCACCAGTAGAGGCAAGCAAGAGGGGATCTTCGTATGCATTTTCAGAGGCCCGACATTCATGACCAGTCACCCAAAATGACAGATATTTGCCCAAGTTAGACAAGGGTGAATATCTGTCATTTTGGGCGACTGGTTGTGAACGGTCGAGCAGGGTCAGGGAGGAGCAACACGGGGGCCACAGTAAAGCATTCTTTTAGGACCCTAAATGTCTCATTGCACTCCGGTGTCCAGATAAATGGCCGGAGAGAAGACTTGACATTGTGCAGCTGAGCGGCAATGGTGCTGAAGTTGCGAATTAACTTTCAGTAGAAATTGGCGAAATCCAACAACCTTTGTATCTTCTTCCGTGAGGTCAGCACCGCTCAGTCACGCACCGCCGCTACCTTATCTGGGTCCATCTGAATCTCCCCCTCAGAAATGATGAAGCCCAGGAATGAAACTGTACATTTATGAAATTCACACTTTTCGGCTTTAACAAAGAGATCATGGCGCAGTAGTGTTTGTAACATGGTTCATACATGGCATGTGTTTCTAGGTTTGGAGAAAAAATAAGGATATCGTCTAAGCACACAAACACAGACTTGTTCAAATATTCTCTCAGAACATCATTAACTAAATTTTGAAAGACTGCAGGAGCGTTAGCAAGGCCAAACGGCATGACTAGATATTCGTAGTGACCAGATGGAGTGTTGAAAGCAGTTTTCCATTCGTCATCCTGCTTGATTCTGACCAGATGGTAAGCATTATGCAGATCGACTTTATTGAAGATCTTGGCTTCTTCCAATAGCACAAATGCAGATGAAATGAGTGGCAACAGATAGCGATTTTTGACAGTAAAGTCATTAAGCCCACGGTAATCAATGCACAGGCACAGTGTCTTATCGTTTTTCTCCACAAAAAAGAACCCTGCCCCGTGGTCGATGATGATGGTCTAATCAAGCCTGCCACCAGCTCTCCTGAATGTACTCATTCATAGTGTTGCTTTCAGGGGCCGAAGAGTAAATAGCTTTTCCCGAGGTGGGCTTGCCCCAGGGAGAACCTCTATGGTGCAGTCATATTCCCGGTGTGGAGGCAGAGATTTGTCTTTACTTTTCCTAAATACTAGAGCCATGTCATGGTAACATGCTGGGACCCCCACGGGATCAGGGTTGGAACTCGGTGGAGAACGAGTGGGTTTTAACAAACAGGTTGTTTTACAAGCAGAGCCCCAAGAAACAATTTCACCCTTTGACCAACTGAAATTTAGACTGTGTTGTTGCAACCAGGCGTACCCCAAGATTATCGGGTGAGTCATACTATCAAAAACATGAAAGCTGATCAATTTTGAGTGGTTCTCCACTATTATGATATATTAACTGACTGAGTACGGTGTGTAATACAACCCAATTCATAGCCATCCACACCGCTTAAGCAGTCTAAGGTGCAGGGACCTTGCGAGAGAGGACAACATCAAGTTAGCATCAGAACTGATATCGACAAAAGCTGACATGGAAGCTGACAAATTTTCAGAGAATAATTTAGCCGAAATAATGTTTTGTGCTGAGGACGGAAGAATAGAGCTTTGACTTACAAGCAAGTCGGACTTAGACCCCTGGCCTGGCAATTGTTTATCAAATGTCCTGAGTGTCCACAGTAAAAATAGAGTATGTCGTCTCTCAGCTGAAGACAGATGAGTGTATCCTAGTTGCATGGGTTCCTCTGTGCTCCGATGCAGTGAATCTGCTCCAACATGACTGGAAGAGGATGAACGGATGGGGGGGGGGTTGGGTAGCTGGGCTGCTCAACGAGGACGATCCTGAAGATGCTGGTTGGTCCGGATGGCGAGTGCGGAGAGCTTGTCCAGGTCCTCAATAAGGTCAACTGTGATAAACTGGTTCTGGATATCTTCGGCCAACCCCTGGGGAGGTGATGATCTAGTGGTTAAGGTGTTGGGCTTGAGACCAGAAGATCCTCGGTTCAAAGCCCTGCCTGACTGGAAAATCACTAAGGGCCCTTGGGCAAGGTCTTTAATCCCCTATTGCTCCTGGTGTGTAGTGAGCGCCTTGTGTGGCAGCACCCTGACATCGGGGTGCATGTGAGGCATAATTGTAAAGCGCTTTGAGCGTCTGATGCAGATGGAAAAGCGCTATATAAATGCAGTCCATTTACGATTTACCATTTTACCCTGGAAGAAGACATCATGGACCTCCGCGGGGTTCCATTCTTAGCCACCAGAATGCTGAAGTCGATAGCATAGCCTGTGACTCGGCAGCCGCCCTGCTTAAGCCTCATCAGGGTACATGCAGCTTCACGCCCCAGAGATGTGTGCTGGAACACCTGTTGAAGAGCGGCAGTGAAAGTTCGCGGTTGCTGATGCTGTAGTTACGCTCAGTTGCGGTCAACTTTTTCAAAAGATAGGCGCATGGATGCAACCTATTGTCAGAGGGATTATGCTGGGAGAGGACCACTCCCACACCAACATTAGAAGCATCACCTTCCACCACAAACTGTCAAGCAAGAGTAAGTCAGAAGGGAGGCATAGCTGGTGGATTGATGACCCCATTCAGCTGTTGCCCATGCAGCAGCACGACCAGTCAGGTGAATTATCATATAAGCTATCTTTGTCCTATCGGATGGGAACTTACATGACATGAGCTCGAACAGTAACTCGCACTGAATTATAAATGATCTGACGTTACCGGACTCGCCTGAGAAGCGTTCAGGCGGTGATAGCTGATTGCAGTAGACAGGTTCAGGTACAGACTTCCAAACAGCAACAGAATTGAAGCCACGGTTGAGGCAGCGTTCTCAGGACGTCGTAAAGAACTCTGTTAAACCCAAAACATGAATCAGCTGCAAATCATGAATTATCCCCAAACCGTGATTTTCAAAACATAAATACTCATAACATAAATTATCTCCTGAAAAGTGAATGCACACCTCACAAAATGTGAATTTCTTCATGATTTGGTGTATGTGCTGAGGAGCCAATGGTGCGAAACTACTGTCTGTGGGATTCTGACTATGTGCCTCTCACTTTCACTGCACCACGAGGCTTTGTGCCACCCCTGGACTCGCATGCTCATTAAAATCTTTCAAGTTCCCTATTAGTGGGTGCGCAATCCAACGCTTGGTGAATTCTGCTTCATGATGACAGGAAGAAACCAACATCGAAGGATCAGCAAGCGACGTCGCTATGAACGCTTGGCCACCACAAGCCAGTTCTACCTGTGGTCACATTTCTGACACCTCCTTATTAAAACCCAAAAAGTCAGAAGCATGGTGAGGCCCCACTCTCATGGTCTGTATTCATACCGAAAGTGAAGATCAAACAAACTTTTGCCCTTCTTCTCCATGGGAGGTTTCTGTAATCTTTGAGTTCACCTAAGGACACTCTCGTTACCATGTGACAGGTGTACCGCCCCAGTCAAACTCCTCACCTGTCACTGTCCCTGGAGCGGGTCACGCCCAGCAGGGCCGGGTGCTTGACACCAGAAGTGAGAGCCCACTTGGGGCTCACCTCACCAGCTGTCGTGACCCCAAAGTGTTTTTTTGCGGAGATACAGTTTGCGATCAAGATTTCCTGAAGTAAATGATTTATAAACTGACATTCGTAAATGACTTAAAGTGAAAGAAAACATATTTCATGAATGATAATCATGTTTTGCGACCAGGCTTGGGGAGTAACGGAATACATGTAATGGCGTTACATATTTAGGATACAAAAAAAAGGTAACTGTATTCCGCTACAGTTACAGAAAAAAAGACGTATTCAGATTACAGGTATATTTAGTAAAAATGGGGATTACTTCACAGGATTACAATTTTAATGCATTTTATGATATTATCCAGGGTTCTAGCTAGCGCAGACTTGCATTACGGCCCATTACGCTATAATTGTGGACGTTACGATTTTCAATACAGTGTCTGTAATCAACCGTTTCTGCAGCGCGACTCCAGTTTGAAGCGTGAATGAAGCAATGCTTCGATTCAATGGCTCGTGGCTCTTTGATTCGCTGCTCTTCAGAAGCTGTAAGTTTGCTTCTTCACCCCTCTGAAAGACATTAAAATATCATGAGTCACTTTTGTGTGGATTAAAGTCACTAACTGGGACTCTGGTCTTGTTGCAGTTGAGAAACGAGAATCGGCCTCCGTTTTGTCACAGCTTCAAACGCTGCGCGGCTCTCTGAATTAATAATGCTCAGAATTAATAACTTCAAAATGAATCGCCGCATTAAATAAAATGACACCTCTTACAAACGTTGCAATACAGACAATAAACTACAATCAACTAAAACGTTTTTTCCTCCCAAAATGAGACGTCCTGCATTCTTTATAAACCTGACCTGCAGCACATCTGCAAGAGCTCAGCTCATAGGTATGGAAAGACATTCATGCCAATAATAATGTTTGAAAGGAAATGCTTTTGACAAAAACAGATTTTATTTCTGTTCATGTCCAGAGATCAAGGATCCACCATGTACAGTTTAATATGTCCAGAGTTTAAGGATCCAGTAACCAATTTCATATTTATTTACTTTAAGACTCAATAAAATGTTGTACAATTTCAATTTAATCAGCTTATAAAGCGCCAAGTTGCAACAAAAGCCGTCCCAAGGTGCCTCACACAGAACAGTTCAACATAAAAAATTTAAATAAATAAATAAAAATAAAAAATTCAAATACCTAATTAAAAACAGAAGTAAAAGAATAAAACATAACAAAATAAAAACTCATATGAAAGAGAATTAAAAATAGGTTTTAAGTCTTGACTTAAAAATGTCCACGGTGTTGTGTGGGCCGCCAGAAGAGGAGGTACTGCTGGCCCACCACCAGAGGGCGCCCTGCCTGAAGTGCGGGCTTCAGGCACGAGAGGGCGCTGCCGCCATGGACACAGCCGGGGGTGACAGCTGTCGCTCATTACCTCTTGACAGCTGTCACCCATCTACTCAACATCATCTCACTCCATAAAGACCAGACGTCATCTCCACCTCGTTGCCGAGATATCATACTTCATTGGAGGTAATATCCTCAGCCGTTTTGTAATTGTAATATTTGTATATTGTGAGTGTTTGCAGGAGTACCAGTTCCTCCGTCGGTGGAAGCTGTGAGAGCGCTGAAGGCACTCTTTTCCCCTGAGGAATCCACAGTACTCTGCAAGTTATTGAGTGAGAGGTGGAGGTGGCATTCCCACCGTTGTTGTTACTGGGTGTACACACACCCACACTTGACTGTCTTTGTTCTTCGCCAGCAGTACCAGATCCGACAGTCGGGGACGGTGATCACCTGGGAATTCGGGACTTGGCGGCTCCAGTATTCACCAGGTTCTGGGGCGGCGGAAATCGTGTGGTTCCGGCTCTTCTGAGGACAGACGTCTTCTATCCTCGAGCCTGCCCACACGTCACCTTTGTGTATTGACTGTTATGATATTCTGAGATTGTCTGTATGTTCGTTGTGCACATTCACAACATTAAATTGTTATATTTTGGCTCATCTATTGACCGTTCATTTGCGCCCCCTGTTGTGGGTCCGTGTCACTACACTTTCACAACAGGATATCTCGGCCAGCGTCATGGACTCCGAGGGGCGTCACCCGGCTGTTGAACGACCAATGGGAGAGCAGGGAGCGCAGGCGTCTGCAGGAGACGTGATTGGTGAGCTGCAGCACATTCTCACCGCCTTTACGGCTCGGTTGGATCAAATGACTGAGCAAAACATCCTCCTGAACCGCAGGGTGGAGGCTCTCTCCGCGCAGATGCCGGCGAGCGCTCAGGGCGCTGCTGCAGCTCGTCCTCCTGCCGACCCTGTGCAGGATATAAACGTTCCAGTGGTGGTTCAACAACCCCTCCCACCATCCCCTGAAGCATACATAAGCCCTCCTGAGCCGTACGGAGGTTGTGTGGAGACGTGCGCAGATTTTCTTATGCAGTGTTCGCTCGTCTTCGCACAACGTCCCGTCATGTACGCGTCAGATGCTAGTAAAATAGCTTATGTGATTGCTCTGCTTCGGGGTAAAGCACGCGCCTGGGCTACGGCGCTCTGGGAACAGAACTCACGGTTGTTATCAGCATACACTGGGTTTGTGGGGGAGTTCAGAACAGTGTTTGATCACCCTAACAGAGGAGAGACCGCTTCAACAGTGCTGCTGTCAATGAGACAGGGACGCGAGAGCGCAGCCGCTTATGCAGTCAACTTCCGCATCGCGGCTGCGAGGTCCGGCTGGAATAACGTTGCGCTCCGCGCCGCCTTCATAAACGGACTGTCGTTGGTTCTGAAGGAGCAGCTGGTAGCTAAGGAGGAACCGCGGGATTTAGATGAGCTTATCGATCTCGTTATACGGTTAGACAATCGGTTGGAGGAACGCCGTCGGGAGCGAGGCAAAGGACGTGACCGGATACGCGCCGCTCCTGTCCCTTCCGGGTTCGAAAAGGGGCCGCCCTCCCCACGCTCCACAGCCGCAGCGCTTTGTGGGGCAACAGCTCCCCCTGCTGACGTTAGGGAAACGCACAGGGCCAAAATGGGGAGGCTGATCCGTGGAGAGTGTTTTCTCTGCAGCTCAACTGAGCACACACAGAGAAACTGCCCCAAACGGCCAAAACGACAACACTCGCCCTTAGAGACTGGGCTAAGGGGGGGTCAAAACATTCAAGTGAGACACACACAAATTGCCACACGACTCCCAGTCACAATCCTGAGCGGGGATTTAACCCTTCAAGCCCGAGCACTGGTGGACACGGGGTCAGAAGGGAATCTGCTAGACAGCAGATGGGCAAGGGAGGTAGGGCTCCCTCTGGTGGCGCTTCCTTCGCCGTTGCAGGTGCGGGCACTAGATGGCACCCTCCTCCCTTTACTCACACACAAGAAACCAGTAACTCTGGTGGTGTCTGGAAACCACCGGGAGGAGATTGAGTTTTTTGTAACTCCTTCTACCTCCCGCGTGATTTTGGGCATCCCATGGATGTTGAAGCACAATCCCCAGATTGATTAGCCGTCTGGGGTGGTGGTTCAGTGGAGCGAAACCTGCCATTGGGGGTGTTTAGGATCCTCGGTTCCTCCCGGTTCACAGGCTAAGGAGGAGGTCAAAGTCCCTCCCAATCTGACAGCAGTGCCGGTTGAGTACCACGATCTTGCTGACGTCTTCAGGAAGGATCTGGCACTCACCCTTCCCCCGCACCGTCCGTACGATTGTGCCATTGATTTGGTTCCAGGCGCTGAGTTCCTGTCCAGCAGGCTGTACAACCTCTCATGACCTGAGCGCGAATCAATGGAGACCTACATCCGGGACTCATTAGCTGCCGGGCTGATCCGGAACTCCACCTCCCCGATGGGGGCAGGTTTCTTTTTTGTGGGCAAGAAAGATGGCGGACTTCGTCCATGTATTGATTACAGGGGGCTGAATGAGATTACGGTTCGCAACCGATACCCATTGCCATTGTTAGATTCCGTGTTCACCCCCCTGCATGGAGCCAAAATCTTTACTAAGCTGGACCTTAGAAATGCGTATCACCTGGTTCGGATCCGGAAGGGAGACGAATGGAAGACGGCATTTAACACCCCATTAGGTCACTTTGAGTACCTGGTCATGCCGTTCGGCCTCACCAACGCCCCCGCAACGTTCCAAGCCTTGGTTAACGACGTCTTGCGGGACTTCCTGCACCGATTCGTCTTCGTATATCTGAACGATATTCTCATCTTTTCTCCGGATCCTGAGACCCATGTCCAGCATGTACGTCAGGTCCTGCAGCGGTTGTTAGAGAACCGACTGTTTGTGAAGGGCGAGAAGTGCGAGTTTCACCGCACGTCTTTGTCCTTCCTGGGGTTTATCATCTCCTCTAACTCCGTCGCCCCTGATCCGGCCAAGGTTGCGGCGGTGAGAGATTGGCCCCAACCAACAAGCCGTAGGAAGCTGCAACAGTTCCTCGGCTTCGCTAATTTCTATAGGAGGTTCATTAAGGGCTACAGTCAGGTAGTTAGCCCCCTGACAGCCCTGACCTCTCCAAAAGTCCCCTTCACCTGGTCGGATCGGTGCGAAGCCACGTTCAAGGAGTTGAAGCGACGGTTCTCTACTACGCCAGTTTTGGTGCAGCCCGACCCTAGCCGCCAGTTCATGGTTGAAGTGGGCACGGAGCCCGGACCCAGGAACAGGTCCGAAGAACTGTCTGTACGTCCCACCAGAGGCCAGAGCTGCAGTCTTGGACTTCTGTCACGGTTCCAAGCTCTCCTGTCATCCATGGGTGCGAAGGACCGTGGCAGTTGTCCGGCAGCGCTTCTGGTGGGCGTCTATGGAGGCAGACATCCGGGAATATATCCAGGCCTGCACCACCTGTGCCAGGGGCAAGGCAGTACACACAAAGGCCCAAGGACTCCTCCAGCCGCTGCCGGTGCCTCATCGCCCCTGGTCCCACATCGGCCTGGATTTCGTCACGGGCTTCCCGCCATCCCAGGGCAACACCACCATCTTCACGATAGTGGACCGTTTCTCCAAGGCGGCCCACTTCGTGGCCCTCCCGAAGCTCCCAACAGCCCAGGAGACAGCAGACCTCCTGGTCCACCATGTTGTCCGTCTGCATGGGATACCCTCCGACATCGTCTCAGATCGTGGTCCCCAGTTCTCCTCACACGTCTGGAGGAGCTTCTGCAGGGAACTGGGGGCCACCGTGAGCCTCTCGTCCGGGTACCATCCACAGACGAACGGACAGGCAGAGCGGGTCAACCAGGAACTGGAACAGACCCTCCGCTGCATCACATCCGCGCACCCGATGGCCTGGAGTAACCATCTGGCCTGGATCGAGTATGCGCATAACAGCCAGGTGTCTTCGGCCACCGGCCTCTCCCCATTTGAGGTGTGTTTGGGGTATCAGCCCCCATTGTTTCCCGTGGTGGAGGGAGAGGTCGGTGTGCCCTCGGTCCAGGCCCACCTGCGGAAGTGCCGTCGGGTGTGGCGCTCCGCCCGCTCTGCCTTGTTGAGGGCCCGGACGAGGGCGAAGACCCATGCAGACCGCCGGCGATCCCCGGCCCCTGCTTACCAGCCCGGGCAGGAGGTGTGGCTTTCCACGAAGGACATCCCCCTCCAGGTGGACTCCCCGAAACTCCAGGACAGGTGTTAAAGATTTTGTATATATGTTATCACTGTTAAACATTTGTACCTTTGTCTTCTTTCTCATGAGAACGGTGTTGTGCTGTTTGCACCTAACCCCGAGAATGTACGTGTTATTCAACCTTGTTTTAGCATGCTGGGGTCAATCTGAACTGGGAATGAAGAGCTGGATGTACTTATTATTATTATTATACAACTTGTTTTCGTAGCCGCTAACGACTGGGAGTGAAGCATGACGGGGTCAGGCTGAACTGGGAGTAAAAGAACTGAAGGTTGTTTTGACTGTTGTGATGTGATGCTTAGTGTGAAGACCAGGACACTCCAGGCAGATGCACAACAGCTGATAACTGCAACAGACGAACGGGATGTGCTGACCTTCGACGATAAGAGTAAAAGAAAGAAACTGTTTTTCCTTACAGCTGCATTTATTGACGTATGTGTTTATGTTACGGGAAGAAACTTGTCTCGCGTTAGGACAAGTTTTATGATGTAATGAGGGCTTCTCTAATAAAAAGAGCGGGAGCACAGGCCAGACTTTAGTGTAGCCTTGGTGTACAGCCTGGCCGCACTCCGCGCGTGATTAATTTGACTTTCTGTCTCACTGGTGTTTCTTGACTCTGTTTGTCTTATCAAAGGTTTTAAGAATGTTTGGAGGAGAAAATACCCAACATTGACTGGGGGCTACGTCCGGGATCTCAACAACACCGGAGGTGTCCGGCGGGGGTCGCCAAGTCCAGACGTAAATCCTTGGCCAAGGTCCGATCGATTGATCGTGTCTGCAATTGTCGACCACCGTTGGCATCGTCTGGTTGACGAGATTTTCCCGAAGAAGACAGACAGGAGGTCGAGTCAGTGAGTAGAATTTCTTTGTAACAGTACTGAGTGAGTGGCGATCAGATCACATAAAACAGTTAAACTCCGTAAGCGATGGCGTGGAATCGTCTGTTAATGTAAAGCAGTTAAAATCCGTGAGGAGGGCGGACTCCTCTACGGTTGCGAGGGACGCACGTAGTTAAATTCCGGAAGGAGGGTACGGACTCCTCTGTTTTAATACGTAAAGGAAATCCCGGGTAGAAATACGTGCACTGTAAAAAAGCAGTTAAATCTGGCAGGGACGGCGGAGTCCCCTAATGCAGGACATTAGTTAAATTTCACGGGAGGGCGAGCTCCCCTGGCATAAGAATACGCGTACAATTATTAAAAGTGTTTCTATGTGTAAATAGTGTTTTGTGTAAGTGTAAATAACTGTGTGAAAGTGTAATACTTTGGACAATGTTAGTGACAACCGTGTGTGTGGATGCAGAGGCAAGTGATTCCGCTTCCTACGGGGAGGTGAAAGGAATCAACCACACGATGGCAAATTAATTGTCACGTCCAAAGAAAGTGAAAACTTCAGATTTAGAACACACCAGGTGTGCCCCCGTCTGAAGTCCAAATTATAACAAGGGATAATAATAATGGGGGGTAAGACGTCTAAAAATAAGGAAAATTTATCAACTGACGACTGGAAATTTATGGAAGCAAAAAATCCAAAAGCAACAAAGAAATTGGAGACCTGGATAAATAAACATGACTTTGACGGACGACTGAACCTGATCAGTATACAGAAGCTAAAGAAGGAGTTAGAACAGAAACATAAAGGTGATGAGAAAAAGATGCAGAAAGTAGGGGCAGATTTAGTGGCATTTTGGGAGGAGGAAGCAGAGAACAGACAGAAGGGAGCAGAGAAGCGACGATTAGAGAAAGCAAGGAAAAAGAAAGCTGTAGGTAAGGCAGAAGAAGATGTGATAATTCAGCACAGAGAACCAGAACAGCCTCAACAACCACCGCCGGCTGGACCGCCGGTGACAACAACACCTTTATCTCCTCTACCAGAGGATGACGATGTACCGCCACCACAGTATGATTTGGCAGTAAAACCTAAGGTAAAAAGTGAAAAACCTGAAAAACCAGAAAAACCACAAACACGCAGTCAAGCGAAAGTGCTAAAAAATCCTGAACAAAAGATGTCACCACCTGACCTGCATGTCACAATGTGGCATAAAGATCCTCCAGGTCCGGATGGTGACTATGAAAACAAATTGAAAAACGTTTCACCTGTGAAGCTGACAATGACCGATTTGATTCATGATGGCAACTCAACAGCTGTCATAACAGTAACAGGTGCCACTGAAGACATTTTAAAATTGAGATTCACAGGTATGCCATTACATGTGTCACTTTGTAAACCATATTTGACAGAATGGCAAGAATTGGGACTGACAGTCATAACAGCTTTGTCAGCCACTGATTGGAGCAGAGTTGGACCACGAACGGAGTTCAGTCCATCAACTAAATTGTACAAAGTGCCAGTTAATGTCTCATTGGTGCTGACAGCTGGAACACACATTGATGTGTCCACTTCACAATCCTGAGTGTTTCAGTTGAGTCCTGAAGAAGATGATTTTCTCTCTTCAGTACCATCAGGCTTGTGGACAACAGGTCCTTCAGACGTAGGACTGATAAAAAATGCACAACCTGTAGTTATAAGACCAAAAACAGAATACAGACCATGTGTAAGACAGTATCCATTGAAACCTGATGCAATTGAAGGAATCAGGCCAGTAATAGAGAATTTATTAACAGCAGGAGTAATAGTGCCATGTCCAGATTCACCATGTAATACACCCATATTTCCTGTAAAAAAGGCTCCGCCCTCAGTGGGGTGGAGAATGATTCAAGATCTGCAGGCAGTAAATGCTGCTGTGATTAAAAGAGCACCATGTGTTCCAGATCCACACACCTTGTTAAATTCGCTGAGACCAAATTCTAATAGTTTCTCAGTAATTGACATAAGTAATGCATTTTTCTCTGTGCCAGTGCATCCAGATAGTCAATTCTGGTTTGCTTTTACCTTTAAGGGACAACGATATACATTCACCAGATTACCGCAGGGTTACGCAGAGAGTCCAACTATTTATTCTCAAGTCATGTCAGCATGTTTAGCCAATTTGTTCCACCGGCAGATAGCCAACTATTAGTGTATGTTGATGACATTTTGATTGCCTCTGACACACGAGAAAACTGCATAACTGACACAGTAGCATTATTATGTTTCTTATTTGATAATGGCCACAAAGTGAGTAAAAACAAAGTTCAGTTGTGTAGGGATAAAGTAAAATATTTAGGACATGAATTATCAGCCACAGGGCGCACGATCCTGTCTGACAGGAAGGAAGCAATTTTGCACGCTCCAAAACCACAAACCAAAAAGCAGATGATGTCATTTCTTGGACTGACTAATTACTGCAGGGCATGGATTCCCTGCTATGCAGAATTGACTAGTCCACTTTCTGATTTGATGTACAAGGATGATATTTCAATGTCAACCGTGTTGGAATGGAACAAAGATGCTGAGGAAGCTTTTGTAAAAGTAAAACAAACATTAGTGTCATCCACAGTTTTGGCACTACCAGATTATAGTAAACCATTCATTCAAACAGTTGATTGTAAGAATAAGTTCATGACTAGTGTTTTGGTTCAAGTGTATGGCTCAAAATTGAGGCCAGTTGCCCACTACTCATCTAAATTGGATGCAGTGGCAAGTGCTCTACCACCATGCGTACAAGCTGTTATTGCAGCCTCTATGGCTGTTCAAAGTAGCAGTAATGTTGTTCTATTCCATCAGCTGACATTGAAAGTTCCACATGCAGTTTCTGCACTTCTGTTGCAGACAAACATGAGCCTTTTGTCCCCAGCAAGACATCTTTCGTGCATGTCCTTGCTATTATCACAACCACACCTTACGGTAGAGCGCTGTACAACATTGAATCCGTCCACATTGATAACCTTACCTGAGGATGGTGAGCCGCACAATTGTCTTGATGTAGCTACAGTCTGTACGAAAGCACGCCCAGACCTCCGGGACACACCCATCCCAAACAGTACAATTGTGTATGTGGATGGTTCTTCCACTAAAAACGCTTATGGACAAACACAATCTGGATATGCTGTTGTCACAAATTCAGAAGTATTGGATTCTGCTTCATTGCCATCGTCATTTTCAGCACAAGCAGCTGAATTAGTTGCTTTAACTGCAGCTTGCTATCTGTTTAAAGGTACGGCTGTAACAATTTATACAGACAGCCAGTACGCTTTCAGCACAGTGCATGTGTTTGCAAAACTGTGGGAAGAGCGTGGAATGGTGACATCATCTGGAAAGCCAGTGACTCATGCCACTCTCCTAACTGCACTACTGAAGGCTGTGAGATTGCCTAACCAAATTGCTATATGCAAATGTGCGGCTCACACCAAAGGCTCTGACAGTATTTCAAAAGGAAATGATTTTGCTGACAGAGCAGCAAAAGAGGCAGCAGCGGCTTCTTCTATTTTTGTTGTACAGGACACCACTCCAGATTTGCATTTAGGTCATACACTGCTTGCTGACATGCAACAGCAGGCAACTGAAAGAGAAAAACAGATGTGGATAAATAAAGGAGCTACGTATGCAAATGATTTGTACGTATGCCCACAAAAGAAACCCATATTGCCAAAAAATATGTTTAAATGGGCAGCTATTATGAGCCATGGCGTGACGCATGCCTCATCAGGGGGTATGATATCGCAATTGCAATCTATTTTTTGTCTTTATGGGTTCGATGCATATGCAAAACAGCATTGTAGAGCATGCATGACATGTGCAAAACACAACTCACAAGGCAATTTGAGACCCCAAAGAGGCAAATTTCCAACACCACAATATCCCTTTCAAGTGATTCACATGGATTATATACAGCTGAGTAAACATGAAGGGAAGGAATTTTGTTTAGTCGTAATTGATGCCTTCTCAAAATGGGTAGAATTGTTCCCTACAAAACATGCAGATGCACTTACAGTGGCTAAGGCATTGTGCAAAGACATCATTCCACGATTTGGAATACCAGAAACAGTTTATTCAGATAATGGAGCGCATTTTGTTAATACAATAGTGCAATACGTAGGAGAAGCGCTACAGGTCAATCTCAAAAATCATTGTGCTTATCATCCACAAAGTGCCGGATTAGTGGAAAGGATGAATGGAACAGTAAAAAACAGACTTAGAAAGACAATGGAGGAAACAGGCAGACCATGGACACATTGTGTAGATTTGGTAAAAATGTATATAAACATAACTAGTACCATGGGGTTGACACCGTATGAAACATTGTTTGGCAGAAAATATCGATTGCCATATTATGGGCAAATTTGGGATGTACCTGAGGAAGCCAATTTGGCGGATTACATGACAAAAATGTTAGAAGGACAACGAGGGAGAGTTCCAAACACTGATGATCCCATTTCTCCACAGGAGGACCCTAAAGTGGTACCTGGAGACTGGGTGTTGATAAGAAGCATCAAGAGAAAACACTGGCATTCACCTAAATGGGAAGGGCCCCATCAAGTACTACTCACAACACCCACAGCCTTGAAAATTGGGGAAAGAAGTACATGGATTCATTTGACTCACTGTAAGAAAGTCATTTCTGCAGACACAGACAAACAGTAAGAACAGTAGGACAAGACTAGTAATAGTGTGTGAGCTTGGTGTTAAGATCCAGGTTAGACACGAAAGCTAGCAGAAGACATTAAGAAGCCACTGTTCTGAACATAGGTGTGCTGTAGTGTGCAGAAATGGCGAAAGAAAAAAAACAAAAGAACGAGGGTTTCTGGACCCCATGGACAGTCCTTGTTATGCTACTTTTCTTTTTTGGATTGGGCTTATTATTAAAAGCCATAAGCACGGGACATGATAATAAGGATCACCTCCGCAGATTGCAGAGACCAAAAAGAAGTAACGAAGACCCCAGTCCGATAATAAATGCCACAGTACATAGCTGTGATAGGAACAATGCGTACCGATTTGGTATACAAGCCTGCATTCCTAGAAAAGCTTCTGTGGTCATCTCTGTACCATATAGTGCTCTTACCCATGGAATATGGGATGGTGGGGATGGTGACAGAGGGACTAATTACGGAAATAGTTTCTCATGGTATATGACCAATGATCAACAAGATAAGAGATGGGAAACGTTGGTAGCCGATGAATGGAGTAGATGGACACCAAGATGGGCACAAACCGAGTGGGCTAAGTACCAGAGTCAAATTCTCAAAATGTATCAAACAGATGATAAGCTGTCTATAGTGGTGAATACCACAGAAAAAGGAACCATATTCCCACCTGATATAGAGGGAGACTGTTGGTTGTTCCTCCTTTGGGTATACAAACCAGGAAAAGATCCGTATTTCCATTTTTTCCTCTGTGAAACAGATAGAGTACAGCAACCAATATTGACAGAATTAAGTACGTCAAAGGGGGTGTCCATACAAGCAAAGGGGGTGCCCATACAAGCAAAGGGGATGTCCGTACAAGGCACAAAAGACATGAAGGCAGATGACTGGTTCCTAGTAACTACAGGAATTAGTGGACAAAATAACAATTGGCTTTTAATGGCAGAACAAGCAGGACTAGCAGCAAAGAAGGACTGTGTTGTATGTATGGGACCCAGACCTATATTACAGGTGATACCGGCAGCATTACCCAAAGACTGTCTGCTGACTGTTATGACACAGACATACATTGCAGCAAACAACAATTGTGCTAAGTGGGACAAGATCTATCCATTGACCAAATTGACTAAGATCAAACCTTTATTTTCAAGCAAAGTTGGGCATGCTAACCATACATGTGTACACTTGACAGGGACAAGTAAGACTTTGGGTAGCTTAAGCCACACTGCCTGGTGTAAGAATGTGGTCCATAGTACTCCCACATTCAAACCTGTCGGTAGGAGTGATGTATGGTGGTGGTGTGGTGATAACAGAATCTTTGACAGACTGCCACGAAATGTGTCAGGTTATTGTGCATTAATATCATTATTGTTACCAGTTAAAGCCATACCCATGACCCCTGAAGACGTTACGACATATGCAGCCTCTCTTATTCCTGAAGATTGGCAGAAAGGCATAGCCAGACATAGAGTAAAAAGAGAGTGGAAAGGAGTAGGAAATCCAACATATATTGACGCAATAGGAGTCCCCAGAGGAGTGCCTGATGAGTATAAACTGGTTGATCAAATAGCAGCTGGATTCGAATCTTCCATCTGTTGGTGGTGTTCAATTAATAAAAACGTGGACAGAATAAACTACATCCACTACAATGTACAGAAATTAGGAAATTGGACTGAGGAAGGATTTAAGGCTGTCCATTCACAGTTAGAAGCCACGTCCCTTATGGCCTTCCAGAACCGTATTGCTCTGGATATGTTGTTGGCGGAGAAAGGAGGTGTTTGTGCAATGTTCGGAGAACAATGCTGCACATTCATTCCCAACAACACGGCTGCAGACGGCAGTCTCACTCAAGCCATTGACGGGCTGAGGACGTTGAACAGGAAGATGAAAGAGCACAGTGGAGTAAACACCGAAGGCTGGGATTGGTGGCTGGAAGGGATGGGAAGATGGAGGTCTTTGATTTCTTCACTATTAGTGTCTATAGCAGTATTTGCTGCAATTCTAACATTGTGTGGATGTTGTTGTATTCCATGTCTCCGAGGCCTTGTAAATAGAATGATAACCGCAGCAATAAGTCCAGGACCAGGAGGGGGACCAGCATCATATCCACTCCTGGGGCAAGACGACACCGAGGAG
This sequence comes from Thalassophryne amazonica, assembly GCF_902500255.1. Taxonomy (NCBI): domain Eukaryota; kingdom Metazoa; phylum Chordata; class Actinopteri; order Batrachoidiformes; family Batrachoididae; genus Thalassophryne; species Thalassophryne amazonica. The sequence goes on along the minus strand of NC_047105.1, from coordinate 3,273,457 downwards.
GACGATGACTCCCATGACCTGTACCCAGACCCATGGAAGTATGATGACCCAGACACCGATGATGGTGACAATGATGACATCACCTCTGGGGTGTAAGCCTATAGAACATACCATGATGAACCTCTTAGTGAAAATCTCAAAAAGAAGTGCTAAGCTAGGTGATAACTACTACTGTATATTTAACAGGCGATAAACAGGAGGGGAATGTTAAAGATTTTGTATATATGTTATCACTGTTAAACATTTGTACCTTTGTCTTCTTTCTCATGAGAACGGTGTTGTGCTGTTTGCACCTAACCCCGAGAATGTACGTGTTATTCAACCTTGTTTTAGCATGCTGGGGTCAATCTGAACTGGGAATGAAGAGCTGGATGTACTTATTATTATTATTATACAACTTGTTTTCGTAGCCGCTAACGACTGGGAGTGAAGCATGACGGGGTCAGGCTGAACTGGGAGTAAAAGAACTGAAGGTTGTTTTGACTGTTGTGATGTGATGCTTAGTGTGAAGACCAGGACACTCCAGGCAGATGCACAACAGCTGATAACTGCAACAGACGAACGGGATGTGCTGACCTTCGACGATAAGAGTAAAAGAAAGAAACTGTTTTTCCTTACAGCTGCATTTATTGACGTATGTGTTTATGTTACGGGAAGAAACTTGTCTCGCGTTGTCCCCCCCCCCCCCTTAGGACAAGTTTTATGATGTAATGAGGGCTTCTCTAATAAAAAGAGCGGGAGCACAGGCCAGACTTTAGTGTAGCCTTGGTGTACAGCCTGGCCGCACTCCGCGCGTGATTAATTTGACTTTCTGTCTCACTGGTGTTTCTTGACTCTGTTTGTCTTATCAAAGGTTTTAAGAATGTTTGGAGGAGAAAATACCCAACAACAGGTACATTGGCCCCTTCAAGATCCTCAAAGTCCTCAGTCCTGCCGCAATGAAGCTCCAACTCCCGGCTTCACTGAGGATCCATCCGGTTTTCCACGTGTCACGTATCAAACCTCATCACACCTCACCCCTCTGTGCTCCCGGACCGGTGCCCCCTCCTGCTCGGATCATCGACGGGGGGCCGGCTTGGACAGTGCGCCGGCTCCTGGACGTCCGTCGGATGGGTCGGGAGTTCCAGTACTTGGTGGACTGGGAGGGGTATGGACCCGAAGAACGCTCCTGGGTGAAGAGGGGCTTCATCCTGGATCCGGCCCTCCTGGCCGACTTCTACCGCCGACACCCCGACAAACCTGGTCGGGCGCCAGGAGGCGCCCGTTGAGGGGGGGGGTCCTGTTGTGTGGGACGCCAGAAGAGGAGGTACTGCTGGCCCACCACCAGAGGGCGCCCTGCCTGAAGTGCGGGCTTCAGGCACGAGAGGGTGCTGCCGCCATGGACACAGCCGGGGGTGACAGCTGTCGCTCATTACCTCTTGACAGCTGTCACCCATCTACTCAACATCATCTCACTCCATAAAGACCAGACGTCATCTCCACCTCGTTGCCGAGATATCATACTTCATTGGAGGTAATATCCTCAGCCGTTTTGTAATTGTAATATTTGTATATTGTGAGTGTTTGCAGGAGTACCAGTTCCTCTGTCGGTGGAAGCTGTGAGAGCGCTGAAGGCACTCTTTTCCCCTGAGGAATCCACAGTACTCTGCAAGTTATTGAGTGAGAGGTGGAGGTGGCATTCCCACCGTTGTTGTTACTGGGTGTACACACACCCACACTTGACTGTCTTTGTTCTTCGCCAGCAGTACCAGATCCGACAGTCGGGGACGGTGATCACCTGGGAATTCGGGACTTGGCGGCTCCAGTATTCACCAGGTTCTGGGGCGGCGGAAATCGTGTGGTTCCGGCTCTTCTGAGGACAGACGTCTTCTATCCTCGAGCCTGCCCACACGTCACCTTTGTGTATTGACTGTTATGATATTCTGAGATTGTCTGTATGTTCGTTGTGCACATTTCACAACATTAAATTGTTATATTTTGGCTCATCTATTGACCGTTCATTTGCGCCCCCTGTTGTGGGTCTGTGTCACTACACTTTCCCAACACACGGACTCCAAGTGCCTCACTGAGGGTCATGTACTGGTAACCCAGAATGAGATTGCCCACTCAACAAACTTCCCCAGCCTTCTGGACATGATGAAGGGACTTGGGCTGTCGTACCTGGCTTTTCCCCTTTGGGTTACCCCTAGAATGGACAATTTTTACCTTGAATTTTCAAAAGCTCCCCCCCAGGGTCGCTTCGCTCCCTTGACATTAACCCCAACGCTAAAAATTTTATCCTAGCTAGAACCCTGTTATCTGTATATAATATATTGTTTTTCTTTTAAATGAAAACGTCCCTTCATGAACAGCGACATGACGTCTCCTAACCAGGCAAAATATTGATGAAGTACCCGGATGTTAATGCATTTTCAATAGAGATGTGCGACTGAACACACTCAGAAAAATGCTCGCAAAATACATGTTAAAAAAATTCCATTTTGACCTGGATATCGAGTCAGTAAAATTAAATGACATTAAATTATGTCAGGAAAGTATTAAACTTACTCTGACACTCACACATTCCCAAATATTAGTGTTGAAAGTTAGACGGATCTGCGCTGTTCAACGCAGCTCCTAAAACCATTACAATACATTTATATACATATTATATTTTTACACAGTTATCCTTTATTGACCGAGTTTCATTCATGAAGTCAGTGGTGTGTACGTACACATCTCTATGTGTGGGTGTGACTGTGAGCGGCACAGCGCGGGTCATTATAATCTCATTATTTTAAGGTGCAAATTAAAAAAATCCCAGTCTTATCGAACAATTTTAATCACTAACGACAAGTATTTTAACTAGACATTGGTGTAGCAGTGGAAAATATCAACTAGACATAAGTGAAGAGTTAATGGTCCGTGTCATCGGGCGACACAGCAGGAGACATACAGCTGTTTATCATCCAAATATCACGGACAAAGTGACAAGAAGAACCAAAACCACGTACTTATGGAAGGAAATATTGTCTCCCTTGTTCCTCCGTTTGTGACTTTGCCAACATGTGCAGCTTTCCGGCATATTCCACCTGTTTCTAGAACTTCTATTCACACAAATCACTAACTTGCCCGGAATTAAAAAGGTGACCACGCCTCCTTACTGACAGGATTTACTTCATGGTTTTCATTATGCTTTTGTTCTTATTTTGAAAGTTCAATAAGTGGACTGATATGTTAAACATGGTGCGAATTTACTGAACAAGTAGTAGACTTTTTTTTTGTTTTGTATATTGTTCTGCCACTTTTAATTACAAATTCATCCGCACACGTCTGAGTTTTCATTATCCTTCATTTGTTTGGCATTTTTTGTTGAAAATTTAGCAGGTGAACACTGGGTGTGTTTAAAACAATATTGTGGTGCTCTTAATTCATAATGTGAAGTCAAACAGAGCACATGCCATGGAAAAGAAACAGTTTGATTTTTGCTTAATAAACTGAACTATGTGGTCAAGACAATTTATATTTAGTTTCTTTTGTCTGTATTAGCATATTTGATATTGGAGTAATCCAGAAGTAACCGAAAGTAATCAAATTACATTACTTTAATATTATGGTACTTGGATTACGTTACTGATTACATTTTTCAACAGGTAACTAGTAACTGTATCGAATACATTTTTAAAGTAACCCTCCCAACCCTGTTTGCAACATACATTTTGTGAGACCTGCGCTCATGTTTTGTGGGATATTTTATTCACGGTTTGCAGCTAAATTATTAATGGTTCGTGGATATTCACAGTTTGTGTAAACTTTCATTAATGGTTTGCAGATAATTCATGATTTTCATGATAATTCATTATTTTCATGAATTATCTGCAGATTCATGTTTTTGGGGGTCAACAACTCAGGATTGACAAGAACACTTTAGTTGGATGAGGACTGGACTCTACTTTGACAACCTGATCCTCTTTATTTTATCTTTTCTTGTGTGCTCCTTTCACTTCATCTGACCCAGCAGAGCAGTCTGTCATTTACTTAATTCCCTCACCTTCCTTCAGGTTAACGTCCTTGTTTTTCTTCCACTGGTTGTCACGTCAGGTACTTTGCATCCCCAGTGTTCTACCTGTGTTATTACCTTGTACATTTCCTGATCAGCGGTTCCACTCATAGAGCATAGGTCTTAAAATATGGATGGATGGATGGATGGATGGATGGATGGATGGATGGATGGATGGATGGATGGATGGATGGGTCAAACATGGTTCTTAAAATCTGAATCATCTGAATTTTGGAGAAGACACTTCATCTACATGGTCTTAGTCCACCCAGCTGTAAATGGGTACCAGCCTCAGCTGGGAAAGTAACCTGTGTCTGGCTGATGTTCCGTCCAAGGAGTCATAGACTTTGATCCTCTTCATGCTACGGAATCCAGAGATAAGCACCGGCACCAGCGGACCTCAGAGACTACATGGGACTTAGTAGACTTCATCTGAAGTGGTAAAATAAAACATGTCCTTCCCTTCATGGTCAACATTTTCACTTCATTTTTTTTCCTCACTACAAGACATTTTACTCTGCAGGTCACATTCCAGAGCAGCAGGTAGGGGCCAAGGTTAAAGAAGAAGAATTCACATTCAGTCAGGTCAGGTCAGGGAGCATGTGCTAGTGCCGTGTGGCGCTGCATCTGCCACACCACAATACTGCCCCAGAATGCTGGATGGCAACCACCCAGATAAACAACTAGTCCATCTCCACCTCTCCAATGTTATCATCCAGCTGCTGCAGCCAGGTGAAATGTGGGCGTGTCCTTGACCTCCAGCTGCTGGAATTATCAACAGTGAGTCACTCAAGTGCTGGATCATAACCCGAGCAAATGTGTTCCCATCATGCTCCTCTTCTGAGTCTCACTCAGTAACCAAATCAAATCAATTTTATTTATATAGTGCCAAATCACAACAAACATAGAACCATTCATTTGACACCAAGTCATTCCAGCCAGACCTGGATTCTCTGTGGATTCTCAATTCCCCATGTGATTGCATCATTACTGCAACGCTGGAAGCAGAATTAGTTTAAGCAGAGAAATAATTTAGAAAAAGTCATTTTCCATATGAAGTGGATTTAGAGACATGTATCCTCACATTTATTAAAGTGAAGGAGTGAATCATTAAACAGTTATACGAGGGCTGTCCGTAAAGTATAGGTCCTTTTTATTTTTTTCAAAAACTATATGGATTTCATTCATATGTTTTTACGTCAGACATGCTTGAACCCTCGTGCGCATGCGTGAGTTTTTCCACGCCTGTCGGTGACGTCATTCGCCTGTGAGCACTCCTTGTGGGAGGAGTCGTCCAGCCCCTCGTCGGAATTCCTTTGTCTGAGAAGTTGCTGAGAGACTGGCGCTTTGTTTGATCAAAATTTTTTCTAAACCTGTGAGACACATCGAAGTGGACATGGTTCGAAAAATTAAGCTGGTTTTCAGTGAAAATTTTAACAGCTGATGAGAGATTTTGAGGTGATTCTGTTGCTTTAAGGACTTTTCACGGTGCGAGACGTCGTGCAGCGCTCTCAGGCAGCGTCATCAGCCTGTTCAAGCTGAAAACCTCCACATTTCAGGCTCTATTGATCCAGGACGTCGTGAGAGAACAGAGACGTTTCAGAAGAAGTCGGTTTCAGCATTTTATCCGGATATTCCACTGTTAAAGGAGATTTTTTTAATGAAAGACGCAGCCGACGCGGCGCGGCGGCACAGGAAAAACACCTCCGTGTTGATAACCATTTGTTAAAATCCAGTTGGCTTTTGATGGCTTTCAGTGGAGTGAGTATATGAGAAATTGTTTATCAGCTGGAGATGTTCCAACTTGTCCTTAAGGCTTCCAGCAGAGGTGTTTTTCCTGTGACGGAGCGTCGCGGCGGCTGCGAGCCGATGCTGCAATCCGCCCGCACGTCTTTCATTAAAAAAAATCTCCTTTAACAGTGGAATATCCGGATAAAATGCTGAAACCGACTTCTTCTGAAACTTCTCTGTTCTCTCACGACGTCCTGGATCAACAGAGCCTGAAATGTGGAGGTTTTAAGCTTGAAACAGGCTGATGACGCCGCCTGGGAGCGCTGCACGACGTCTCGCACCGTGAAAAGTCCTTAAAGCGACAGAATCACCTCAAAATCTCTCATCAGCTGTTAAAAATTTCACTGAAAACCAGCTTAATTTTTTGAACCGTGTCCACTTCGATGTGTCTCACAGGTTTAGAAAAAATTTTGATCAAACAAAGCGCCAGTCTCTCAGCAACTTCTCAGACAAAGGAATTCCGACGAGGGGCTGGACGACTCCTCCCACAAGGCGTGCTCACAGGCGAATGACGTCACCGACAGGCGTGGAAAAACTCACGCATGCGCACGAGGGTTCAAGCATGTCTGACGTAAAAACATATGAATGAAATCCATATAGTTTTTGAAAAAAATAAAAAGGACCTATACTTTACGGACAGACCTCATATGTCCAATCAGAATTGGGATTGTATCAGCTTAATTAGTTTAAAAATAATTAAAAATTGTTAAACAATGCATTAAGATTAGTTATCAGTCTCAGTTATACACGAAAGTAAACAAAAATGTTTACAAGTTTGACATTAGGTTTTTTTTTTTGTCGTGAGCCAGAGAGAGTGTAATGTGGTCCACCACCTGTAGGTGGAATCACCTCAAGCAAGGCTTGGAGAGACAGAAAGGTGGGGCTTCACCTGACAACCTGTTTTTTTCGGTCGGTTGTCGTTGAAGTGAGCTGGGAGCTCTCTGCTTAAAAAGGTAGAATAAACTCGGAAATCTATCTTCTGGCTGTTTTAGGGTCGTGTGGACCATAGACATGATGTTGAAATCAATGCAGCACCCACAATGCACCTCAATGGGAACTCTTAAATTTGTGACGGCCTGCGGTTTTGAATTGTAGTGGAGGCTAGGCTGCTAAGTTTGAATTTTTAGTGAGTTGTAAGTTTAAAAATCGGCAAGCCAACTCGTCGTTGTCATCCGTTAATCTCATTCGCTTGATTGGCGTTGATCTGTGCGAGTGAATCAATCTGCTGCTTTTATTTTAACATCAGTTAGCATGCTAACGGCTAACACTAACTTAGCACAGCCTTATGTAGATCCACGCTGTGAACACCCCCGTTTATTTTGTATGGCATACACCCGTGCATGCAATTCTAGAAAGATGCTTGCAGCTGAAACTTTACTTGAATGTACCGGGTGGAAACACCACCAGCAGCAGATGTATTAGAAAGCTACTGAACTCATTTGTAAATTTGCAGCACAGTGTATTTCACACAGTACATCTCTGGACTATGTGGATCAGTTTTCTCAATTCCCTTAAATACCTGTTAAACTTACAAACCATTCACAAGTACGAACGCAGCTTGGGGTGGTTAGTATAGTGGAAGGTATCCTTTTGCCTGTTACCAGTGGTGGGCACAGTTCCGATAACCCAATAACAGATAATTATCAAAGGTAATGTTTTCATTATCGGATTATCTTTTTAGATAACTTTAAAAACCATTATCGGACTAATTATCTTCCGATAGTAAGCAAAGCTGAACAGCAGCAAACATTTTTAAAATTTAAAATCATTGAACACCTAACTGTTAAAAGTTTCTTAACAGATGGGTAGTTCTATCCTCTACAAACAGAAGAGAGCTGCTTCCAGGAGAAACTGGTTTTTAAGAAGAAAAAAAACATTTCCTTTAACACCATACTGATATGCTGGCAAATCACCCAAGTCATCCAGAGGCATACATTTTTAACTTATGGTTCAAATTTTAACCAAACTAACTCTCGTGCCTAAAACTTTCGTGAATATATTCTCTGGGTTTATAGATGTTGTTATTGTGTCTGCGTTTATTAAATTCCACGCATCTTAAATGTAGCAGACACGGATTATCTGGAATTTTGTTTTGGCAAGTTTTCAAGGCCTCTACTGCCATCTACTGGCCAGGTGTGTTCATGGCAGTTCATGGCAGTATTCATCCTGAAGCTGAGCAGACACTGTATGATATTTTAATCACTATACTCGGTTTCAGTTCAAACTGTACCACAGAGGCGCACGGTGTAAAAGTTCAGAGCGCCCGATTTATGTTCTCACACACATTGTACATTCAAAAACCACACGTCGAACTTGTGTTTCCAAAAGCAAAATGTAAGCTTTATTTCAAACTTAATTTGCAAAAACTCTCGATGGGAGACATCAAAGTTTAAAAACAAAACAAAACAACAAAAAAAACATTACAAGACAGCTCTGCGGTGTTTGCACAGGCACAGTGCGAGCGGTTGGATGCTTGTAGCTCTTCAGCAGCAGGATACCGTCACGACGGCTGACCAGAATAATATCAAACAGGTTTGATTTTCATTCGACCATACGATCGGTGATCAGGAGGTGGTGGTGAGATGTTAAATGCAGCTTGTTACTCCATGTACACTACACGATGCAGGACGCACGATTAACCTGAAACTCGGTCCAAAAAATTCTCACACGAATGAAAAATAATCTGAAAAAGGGCCAAAACTCGCACAGTGTAAAGCCAACATTTATGTGTCAAGACAATATTGAGTGCACGTTTTACAACATCATAAAATGTGTGCACATCATAAAACTAATAATAAAAATAATAAAACTAATAAAATGAGCGCACATTCTCTCCACATGCAAAACATTTTGCGATGACACTTCCAGGGATCCGTAAAAATGCCTGTTTTTACAAATAAAAAATGGAATATTTTACAAAAGCACATTTATCTGTAAACACCAACACACGACACACGTCACATTAACATGTTGGTTTACATAATGAATGACTGAACCAATCAGTGTTTAGCAGAGGCACTTTTACCCAGAATCCTTTGCGATCTGGTTGTGTTTGTTACAAAACCTCAGAATTAGTGCATTATTCAACATTAAAAGATATATGTTATATTTTAACTTTGTACAAATGACAGAATTGACATTAATGGAGTTATTCTATCAGTATTCACACCAAACCATAAGTCAGTATGACTTTATTTTCCAAGACCTCCGCCTGACTGGAGTGTTGTGATTGGGTAGAGAGCTGGGTTTTGTGGCCCCTCTTAGGGTGCGGCTGTGCTGGAAGCAGTGTAGTAAACAAGAGCTTCCAGCAGGAGGCAAGATGTTCAAACATATAAATGTGGGCTCACTGTTTGGGTCTGTTCTCGCTTTTGATGCTTCCAAAAGCAATCGTGGTGTTAAAACTCAAATTCAGTTTGTTAATAGTTGCAAATGTACCAGAGACAATACTGGAATTTCTCGGTTATTGGTTATCTATAACTTCCGATACATTTTTGGGTGGTTTATCTTTATCAAAGATAACTTTTCAGTTATCTGATTATCTGTTATCAAAGTTAATTTTTTGGTTATCTGTGCCCACCACTGCCTGTTACACAGAAGACCGGGGTGTGATTTCCCGGCTCAGAGCTAAGTTGTTGGAACAATATACATTATATCGTTCCAGAGGAGATATAAAGCTATTATCATTATTTGTATAAGGAGATATGAAGTTAGCAAAGTAGGTAATTGGCCATGAGACATCCCGTGTTAAGGTTGAAACCCCAGAGCGAGAGAAGTAGGATCCAAATGGTAGTGAACAGACAGTATAAAAGGAATAACAATTTATTGTAAAATGAAATAATGAATGGTGGGAGTTGCTGAAGCAGGCACTGGAGAGCAGAAGCAACAACTGGAGTTCAGGGCTGGATAGCTGTTCAGCGTGTAGGAAGAACCAGAGGGTTTGTAGAACAGAACTACAAACTAATTGACTGGACCAGGCAGCAACAACGGCGCTGACAGTCAGCAGGTGACCTGAGGAGGACATGAAGACACAGTTAGCCAAAGCTAGGAGCCAAGGGATCAGAGGAACACGGATTGAGGCCAGGTACCCTGCAGAAAAACTGAGTTTCTGGTGTCTGTGGAGTGGAAGAGCCAGGGCTTAAATACAGGTGCTGGTGATGAGGAACAGGTGAGACCAATCAGCTCTGTGATGTGGTGCCTGGAAGACACAGGAGGGGAGGGGGAGAGAGCAGACCAAGACAGCACAACATCCTGTCCAAGTCTCACAATCATACAGTAAGACAATCAATCAATTTTTTTATATAGCGCCAAATCACAACAAACAGTTGCTCCAAGGCGCTTTATATTGTAAGGCAAGGCCATACAATAATTATGTAAAACCCCAACGGTCAAAACGACCCCCTGTGAGCAAGCACTTGGCTACAGTGGGAAGGAAAAACTCCCTTTTAACAGGAAGAAACCTCCAGCAGAACCAGGCTCAGGGAGGGGCAGTCTTCTGCTGGGACTGGTTGGGGCTGAGAGAGAGAACCAGGAAAAAGACATGCTGTGGAGGGGAGCAGAGATCGATCACTAATGATTAAATGCAGAGTGGTGCATACAGAGCAAAAAGAGAAAGAAACAGTGCATCATGGGAACCCCCCAGCAGTCTACGTCTATAGCAGCATAACTAAGGGATGGTTCAGGGTCACCTGATCCAGCCCTAACTATAAGCTTTAGCAAAAAGGAAAGTTTTAAGCCTAATCTTAAAAGTAGAGAGGGTGTCTGTCTCCCTGATCTGAATTGGGAGCTGGTTCCACAGGAGAGGAGCCTGAAAGCTGAAGGCTCTGCCTCCCATTCTGCTCTTACAAACCCTAGGAACTACAAGTAAGCCTGCAGTCTGAGAGCGAAGCGCTCTATTGGGGTGATATGGTACTACGAGGTCCCTAAGATAAGATGGGACCTGATTATTCAAAACCTTATAAGTAAGAAGAAGAATTTTAAATTCTGTTCTAGAATTAACAGGAAGCCAATGAAGAGAGGCCAATATGGGTGAGATATGCTCTCTCCTTCTAGTCCCCGTCAGTACTCTAGCTGCAGCATTTTGAATTAACTGAAGGCTTTTTAGGGAACTTTTAGGACAACCTGATAATAATGAATTACAATAGTCCAGCCTAGAGGAAATAAATGCATGAATTAGTTTTTCAGCATCACTCTGAGACAAGACCTTTCTGATTTTAGAGATATTGCGTAAATGCAAAAAAGCAGTCCTACATATTTGTTTAATATGCGCTTTGAATGACATATCCTGATCAAAAATGACTCCAAGATTTCTCACAGTATTACTAGAGGTCAGGGTAATGCCATCCAGAGTAAGGATCTGGTTAGACACCATGTTTCTAAGGTTTGTGGGGCCAAGTACAATAACTTCAGTTTTATCTGAGTTTAAAAGCAGGAAATTAGAGGTCATCCATGTCTTTATGTCTGTAAGACAATCCTGCAGTTTAGCTAATTGGTGTGTGTCCTCTGGCTTCATGGATAGATAAAGCTGGGTATCATCTGCGTAACAATGAAAATTTAAGCAATACCGTCTAATAATACTGCCTAAGGAAAGCATGTATAAAGTGAATAAAATTGGTCCTAGCACAGAACCTTGTGGAACTCCATAATTAACTTTAGTCTGTGAAGAAGATTCCCCATTTACATGAACAAACTGTAATCTATTAGACAAATATGATTCAAACCACCGCAGCGCAATGCCTTTAATACCTATGACATGCTCTAATCTCTGTAATAAAATTTTATGGTCAACAGTATCAAAAGCAGCACTGAGGTCCAACAGAACAAGCACAGAGATAAGTCCACTGTCCGAGGCCATAAGAAGATCATTTGTAACCTTCACTAATGCTGTTTCTGTACTATGATGAATTCTAAAACCTGACTGAAACTCTTCAAATAGACCATAAGACAGGAAGCACCAGCTCCGTCATTTAACTTAATGTGGTCTAATGATCGATTGGAAGAGTGAAGCTGCACAGACAAAATAAAAAGTCAATCAATAAATAAAAAAGAATCCATTTATACATACTATATAAACACATTGTTATTACGATTATTTATATATACTGCTTGGGACTCCGGCAAGGGCGGTCGCATCTCCTCCTCTCTCCTCTATCTCTGCTCCAACCTTCAATGTCCCTACTTCACCGGACTGTGAATTCTTCAATCTACATTGGATTAACCATGGAATTGTGCAGCTGGTCTCTGAACGCTATTGACACCATTTTTTCAACAAGGAAGTCAGTGCTGGGGGACCCTGCATGCCCAGATGGAACCTACCCTGTGGACTATGTTCTCGACACCTGGGAGAAATGGCGTGTTGCGTGCTTGGTACCACTCTCTGTGGAGGACGTCAAAGATTTATTCATATTTGGCTTTATCGTGGGAGCGCTGGTACTTATTGGTTCATGTGCTGCCCTGACCTACCGGAGAATTGGCAGGATGGCTGCTACCAGAACCACATCCCCTCACCTGTCTGTCCATCATGATTAATGAGTTGGGCAAGGCGATACATTCTCAAGTCTACAAGTCTCAAGGGTCAGACTGTAGATGTAAGTTGGATAACATCTCAGAGCAAATGTACACCTTGCAAAGGAAGATGTCGGAGACCAGGGAATACTCATAAATTGTTTGGGCGGTCACAGGAGCTGCAAATGTGTTTTCTCTGCTTAATCCTAAACATGGCAGGTGTTGGGAAAGTGTAGGAACACGGACCCACAACAGGGGGCGCAAATGAACGGACAATGGAGGAAGTCAAATAACAATGCTTTACTGTTGTGAAACACGCACAACAAACACAACCGATTACAATGTCAAAGAATAAGCCGAATTCCAACGGTGTCGTGTGGGCAGGCTCGAAGATAGGAGACGTCTGTCCAAGTCGAACCGGAACCACCCGATTTCCTCCGCCACCGAACCCCGGGAATACTGGAGCCGCCAAGTCCCGAACTCCCAGGTGGCCACTGCCTCCGCTCGTCGGATCCGGTACTGCTGGCGAGGAACAGAAACAGTCAGATGTGGGTGCGTCTGCACCCAGCAACACGTAGGGTGGAAACACCACCTCCACCTCTCGTCAGAAAAATACTGTAGTGTAGGAATGTGAGTACTTATCCAATAAAGTCCAATACAGTCTCCAGCTGTCCTACACACAAGCAACAAAGTATTATTGTCAAGACGATAACACAATTGGCTGAGTACGTTACCTCCTTGGTAGAGCGATATCTCGGCAAAGAGGTGGAGATGACGTCTTGCTGATATACTGATGCTGATCAGATGAGTGGTGACAGCTGTCATAGGTGATGAGTGTCAGCTGTCACCCTGGCTACTCCTGTTAGGCGGCAGCGCCCTCTGGTGCCTGGAGCCCGCACTCCAGGCAGGGTGCCCTCTGGTGGTGGTGGGCCAGCAGTACCTCCTCTTCTGGCGGCCCACACAACAGCAGGCTTATCAATCTCCGACAGTCAAAACGCCTCCTCCAGAAGAATTTCTACAGGCTTGGTGAACCATTCATCTCCCTCTTATGTTCTGACCTCCCCGACAGTCAGTCTGATGTTATCATGGCAATTCCAGACATTATGCACACACTGATAGAAACTGACACAAACTCATCTGACTAATACAAACGCATTTCTTCATGAAAGACTCGTTAGCAGACTTTTAATGAGCCTTTCATTGGATTCAGGTGTGTTGGAGCAGGGAGACAACTAAGAGTGTCAGTAATGTGGCTCTTGAGGACCGAACTTGGCCACCCCTGATCTCTACTGTCTAATGCAGTGGCATAGCAACCTCAGTGCAAGATACATTGACGGGACCTACAAGTTATTAGTTATTAGGTGTACGTGCACAATCACATACAATTGTGCACATGCACACGCCCACCCACACTATGAGGTCTATATATATTTTTATCAACAGTGTGTTGGATTTTATAATCAAATAAATGACTTGGGTTATTGTCTTAGAAACTTTTAAAGAGGTCAAGAATCTACATTTAACAGCCAGCTCTGAATGTCATGTGCACAAGAGTCTGCAGGTCAACACACCTCATCATGACATCACACAGCAGGGGAGGAGCTGTCTAATTCATGGTGGTGCTGAAATGACTACAAAATCATTTTTCTTGCAAAGTCAAGAGTGCAGCCCTACATGATTAACCTTAAGGCAAGAAGAGATTATAATAAAATGAAGCCTATAGCACAACAAGACAAAAGAGAGATATTTTTTTGATACTTTATTTAAAGATCTTCAGACCAAACGGCATCAGTGTAACATGGAAAAACACAGATCCTCTGTGGAACTGATGCACAGTGGTGATCAAACAGGGAAGAGGCATGGCAACCCACCACAGTCAGATTATTAAGATACCCCAAGTCCTCTGAAAAACATTTGGGTCAGTAGAAGGGCATCCTGCGAGCTTTGTACTGGGCAGAATCCTCTATGACATCCCTGATGTCCAACTCCTGGCTCTTGTGTTTTCAGTGGAGAGAACAGCTAAGCCACTCAGCTGCTCCTGCTCCGTGGAGCTCCTCAGGTATGTCTTGATCATTTTTAACTTGGAAAACCATCTCTCAGCTGACGCCACTGTCACTGGCACTGTCAGAAACAAGAGGAGCGGCCCGGGCCAGGCTCCTCGGTGGGTTGCTGGCTGTGCTGAAAAAATGCAAAACTGTCTAATGTAGTCAGCTTGGCTCTCTTCTCTTTCTTTCTTATCTGTCCTTTCTGTTATTACTGCTGGATTTATGTTTATAGGAAGACATTTTTCCACAAGGTCTTTGGTGGGACGAGTTGTCATAAATCTAGCTATGTCATTGGTTGACAAGGAGGCAGCGTATAGTTTACCCAGCATTCATCACTGCATAGCATCTTATGAAACACCCCAACAACCATTGTGTTATTCTTTTAACTGAGTATTCTTTTTAGAACTTAAATTTTATTACATTTTTTATCAACAACAATGCAAATCACATAATGTTGTGTGGGCCGCCCGAAGAGGAGGTACTGCTGGCCAACACCAGAGGGTGCTCTGCCTGTAGACGGGCTTCAGGCACCAGAGGGCGCAGTTTGCCGCCAGGGACCCTGACAGCTGTCAGTCATCATTTCATCTAGCCATCCATAAAAGCCTGGAGAAGACACCACACCCCTGCCGAGAAATCATCTGAGGTACTCAGGTAAACTCTCAGCCGTCTTTGTCTGTTTCAGCTAAGCTTATTGTTGCAACGTACTTTGCTGTTAAGCTCGAAAAGCTGTACTTTATATTCTGAGGTTGCAGACTTTTCAGTACACTTGCAGCTGGTCAGGAGGAGTTGGCGTTTCCGCTCCTCAGCTGTAAGTGAGATTAGGATCTGCATGACTGTGATATTGTGAGAAGTGGGAGGTGGTGTTTTTCTCCCTTCATTATCAGAACTCTGCTGACTGTTTGCTGGGTGTGTGCACACACCCACCCTTGACTGTTTCTGCTCCCTGCCAGCAGTACCCGATCTGACAGCTGGAGATGGTGGCCACCTGGTGACTCGGGACTTGGCGGCTCTGGTGTGTTCCAGATCCGTTGGCGGTGGAAATCGTGTGGGTCCCGACTCTTATCTGGACAGGCGTCTCCTATCCTCGAGCCTGCCCACATGACACCAACTGTACAAATTGACTGTAGTATTGAATTGTATCTGTATCTGTTGTGCACATTTCACAACATTAAAAGTGTTACTCTTTATTTCCATTGACCGTTCATTTAGGCCCCCTGTTGTGGGTCCGTGTCATTACACTTTCACACAACAGGATTTCTCGGCCCACTGTCATGGATCCTGAGGGGCATCAACCATCGAGTGAACCACCAATGGAAACGCAGGAGGCACAGAGACCAGCAGGAGGCGTACTAGGTGAGCTGCAGCAAATCCTAACCGTCTTCACTGCTCAGTTGGACTTGGTAACCGAGCAGAACGTTATCCTCAATCGGAGGATGGAGGCTCTCACCGCTCAGGTGGAAGCGCACGCGCAGGGCGCTGCTGCGGCACCTCCTTCTGCTGCCTGAGTGCCAGATACAGATATTCCAGTGGCCGTTCAATGAACCCACCCCCCATCCCCTGAAGCATACATAAGTCCTCCTGAGCCATATGGAGGCTGTGTCGAGATGTGCGCTGATTTTTTAATGCAGTGTTCGCTCGTCTTTTCACAGCGTCCGGTCATGTACGCGTCTGACGCTAGCAAGGTGGCTTATGTGGTGAATCTGCTTCGAGGAGAGGCACGCGCATGGGCTACGGCACTTTGGGAGCAGAACTCACGGCTCCTTACTACATACAATGGGTTTGTGCGGGAGTTCAAACAAGTGTTTGATCATCCCAACAGAGGCGAGACCGCTTCAAACGTGCTGCTGTCGATGAGACAGGGGCGTCGGAGCGCAGCCGAATATGCAGTCGACTTCCACATCGCGGCAGCGCGGTCCGGCTGGAATAACGTTGCGCTCCGCGCCGCCTTCGTGAGCGGACTGTCTCCGGTCCTGAAGGAGCATTTGCTGGTGATGGATGAGCCGCGGGATTTAGATGGGCTTATTGATCTCGTTATACGGCTAGACAACCAACTAGAAGAACATCGCCGGGAGCGAGGCGAAGGGCGTGGCCGGGCACGAGCCGTCCCTCTTCCTTCTGGGTCCGAACGGACGTCCCCCCGCTCCACTGCCAGAGCCTTCCGTGAGGCGACAGCTCCCCCTGCTGATGAAGCTATGGACACGAGCAGGGCTAAAGTAAAATCAGAAGACAGACAACGGAGGCTGGCCCGTGGGGAGTGTTTTTTCTGCGGCTCGAGTGAGCACATACAGAGAAATTGCCCCAAACGGTCAAACTACAACGCCCGCCCTTAGAGACTGGGCTAAGGGTGGGCCATAACACTCATGAGGGGAAATCCCACAAATCCGCACAAATCCCAGTTACGATCCTAAGTGGGGATTTAACCCTTCATGCCCCAGCACTGGTGGACACGGGGTCGGAGGGGAATCTGCTGGATAGCAGATGGGCAAAGGAGGTTGGGCTCCCTCTAGTGGCCTTACCATCACCATTGTCGGTGCGGGCACTAGATGGCACCCTACTTCCACTAATTACACAGACACAACCAGTGACAATGGTTGTGTCTGGAAATCACAGGGAGGAGATTGTGTTTTATGTAACACCTTCTACCTCCCGAGTGATTCTGGGTTTTCCATGGGTGTTAAAACACAATCCCCGGATTGATTGGCCGTCTGGGGTTGTGACGCAGTGGAGCAAAACCTGCCACCGGGAGTGTTTAGGATCCTCGGTTCCACCCGGTGTGACAGCTAAAGAGGAGGATTTAGTCCCCCCCAATCTGGCGGCGGTGCCAGCTGAGTACCATGATCTTGCTGACGTCTTCAGCAAAGATCTGGCACTCACATTGCCTCCGCACCGTCCGTACGATTGTGCCATTGATTTGATACCGGGCGCTGAGTACCCGTCCAGCAGGCTGTACAACCTCTCACGTCCGGAACGCGAATCAATGGAGACCTACATCCAGGACTCATTAGCTGCCGGGTTGATCCGGAACTCCACCTCCCCGATGGGTGCTGGTTTCTTTTTTGTGGGCAAGAAGGACGGCGGACTTCGTCCGTGCATTGATTACAGAGGGCTGAACGAGATCACGGTTCGCAACCGATACCCGTTACCCCTTCTGGATTCGGTGTTCACGCCCCTGCATGGAGCCCAAATATTCACAAAGTTGGATCTTAGAAATGCGTATCACCTGGTTCGGATCCGGAAGGGAGACGAGTGGAAGACGGCGTTTAACACCCCGTTAGGTCATTTTGAGTACCTGGTCATGCCGTTCGGTCTCACCAATGCGCCCGCGACGTTCCAAGCCTTGGTTAATGACGTCTTGCGGGACTTCCTGCATCGGTTCATCTTCGTGTATCTGGACGATATTCTCATCTTCTCCCCGGATCCTGAGACCCATGTCAAGCATGTACGTCAGGTCCTGCAGCGGTTGTTGGAGAACCGGCTGTTTGTGAAGGGCGAGAAGTGTGATTTCCACCGCACTTCTTTGTCCTTCCTGGGATTTAGAATCTCCTCCAACTCCGTCACCCCTGATCCGGCCAAGGTTGCGGCGGTGAGAGATTGGCCCCAACCAACAAGCTGTAGGAAGCTGCAACAGTTCCTTGGTTTTGCAAACTTCTGTCGGAGGTTCATTAAGGGCTACAGTCAGGTTGTTGTCCCCCTGACAGCCCTGACCTCCACTAAAGTCCCCTTCACCTGGTCGGATCGGTGCGAAGCCGCGTTCAAGGAGTTGAAACATTGGTTTTCGACTGCACCAGTACTGGTGCAGCCTAACCCTGATCGCCAGTTTATTGTCGAAGTGGATGCCTCTGACTCAGGGATAGGAGCCGTGCTGTCCCAGAGTAGGGAGTCCGATAAGGTACTCCATCCTTGTGCCTACTATTCCCGCAAGTTGACCCCGGCTGAAAGGAACTATGACGTCGGCAATCGGGAACTTCTGGAGGTGAAAGAGGCTCTTGAGGAGTGGAGACACCTTCTGGAGGGAGCCTCGGTTCCCTTCACGGTTTTCACGGACCATCGGAACCTGGAATACATCCGGACCGCCAAGCGTCTGAACTCCAGGCAAGCCCGTTGGTCACTGTTCTTTGGTCGGTTTGACTTCCAGATCACGTATCACCCCGGGACTAAAAACCAACGGTCCAATGCACTGTCCCGGGTGCATGAAGAGGAAGTCAGGCCGTCGCAACCCTCACCTGGGACGTGGAGAAGACCGTCCGGGAGGCCCTGACACGACACCCGGACCCCGGAGATGGACCTAAGGACCGGCTGTACGTCCCACCAGAGGCCAGGGCTGCGGTCTTGGACTTATGTCACGATTCGAAGCTCTCCTGTCACCCAGGGGTGCGTAGAACCATGGCAGTGGTCCGGCAGCGCTTCTGGTGGGCGTCGATGGAGACCGACGTCCGGGAGTACGTCCAGGCCTGCACCACCTATGCCAGGGGCAAGGCAGATCATAAGAAGGCCCAAGGACTTCTCCAGCCGCTGCCGGTGCCTCGTCGCCCCTGGTCCCACATAGGCCTGGACTTCGTCACGGGTCTCCCTGCGTCCCAGGGTATGATGACCATCCTGACGATAGTGGACTGGTTCTCCAAGGCGGCCCACTTCGTGGCCCTCCCAAAGCTCCCGACGGCCCAGGAGACTGCAGACCTCCTGGTCCATCATGTCGTGCATCTGCATGGTATCCCCACGAACATAGTCTCGGATTGTGGTCCCCAGTTCTCCTCGCAAGTCTGGAGGAGTTTCTGTAGTGAACTGGGGGCCACCGTGAGCCTCTCATCTGGGTACCACCCTCAAACCAATGGACAGGCAGAGCGGACGAACCAAGACCTGGAGCAAACTCTGCGGTGTGTCACCTCCGCATACCCGACGGACAGGAGTCAACACCTGGCCTGGATCGAGTACGCCCATAACAGTCAGGTCTCGTCTGCCACAGGCCTCTCCCACTTTGAGGCGTGTTTGGGGTACCAGCCCCCATTGTTTCCAGCCGTGGGGGGAGAGGTTGAGGTCCCCTCGGTCCAGGCCCACCTCAGGAGATGCCGTCTGGTATGGCGCACTGTCCACTCTGCCCTTCTGACAGCCCGGACGAAGGCTAAGGACCATGCAGACTGCCGGCGTTCCCTGGCCCCTGCATACCAGCCTGGGCAGGAGGTTTGGCTGTCAACTAAGGACATCCCTCTGCAGGTGGACTCCCATAAACTGAAGGACACATACATCGGACCTTTTCCTATCATCAAAGTCCTTAGTCCAGCCGCAGTGTCCCGGATTAAGCCGTATCACACCTCCACCCTCTGCACTCCCAGACCAGCGCCGCCTCCTGCCCGGATCATCGATGGTGAGCCTGCGTGGACCGTCCGCAGGCTTCTGGACATCCGTCGATGGGGCCGGGGGTTCCAGTATCTGGTGGACTGGGAGGGGTACGGACCCGAAGAACGCTCCTGGGTGAAGCGGAGCTTCATTCTGGACCCGGCCCTCCTGACTGACTTCTACGCCCGACACCCCAACAAGCCTGGTCGGGCACCAGGAGGCACCCGTTGGGGGGGGGGGGGGGTAGTATTGAATTGTATCTGTATCCGTTGTGCACATTTCACAACATTAAAAGTGTTACTCTTTATTTCCATTGACCGTTCATTTACGCCCCCTGTTGTGGGTCCGTGTCATTACACTTTCACACAACACATAACATACATCAAATTGGAATTAACATAGGTTTGACCTCATTGTAAAGAAAAACATACAATAAAATAAACAGCTCAGTGTAATATTTTACAGCAAGTTTCATGTTTCAGCATCACAATATATCCAGGGAAGAAAAGTCAACTTTTAAGTGACAGATCCAAATGTTAAGTGACATAACATGAATGTGTTATGTGTTAAGGGGCCTTAATCAGACAGGCTTTCAGGGCAGTTCCACACCCCCACCTGGGATCATCAGACCATCTCTCTGTTATGCTAATTCCAGCCTACAGACCTCTGTTGAGGAGCAAACCAGCTGTGAAGCAGATCAGGGCCTGGCCAGAGGGAGCCACAGCAGCTCTACAGGACTGTTCTGAAAGCACAGACTGGTCTGTTTTCAGGGAGGTGGCCACCACCAACCAGCACGTCAACCTCACCGAATACACAGACTCAGTAACTGGATACATAACAAAATGCATGAAAGATGTAACCGTCACCAAGGGTATCGAGAACCGGTTCCTTTTGGGTATCGTTAAGAAATTATTCGATCCACCGACATCAATAACCTTTTTACTTAACGATTCCCTTATCGGTCCTTCAGAGTGGCCGTTGTTTTGGGGGGTGTTTGTCAGGAAAATTATAATTTCTCTACATTGATTACAGACCCTGCAGCGGGTCTGTAATCAACTTTTCTGCAGCGCGGCTTTGCTTTGAACCTTGAACCAATCGAAGCAGTGATTCGCAGATTGAAGCAGTGCTTCGATCATTGCTTCATTGATTAATTTTTTCTTTCGCTTCCCCCCGCTAAAACCCTAAAGAGCATGTGGCTGTGAGTATTATTTACCTTTTTTATGTTAAACTGACCTGTTATGGTCTTCTGAAACAGTTGATAGATGTATTTTATAACTTAAAAACGGGGCCGATGCTAACACGTTAGCATGTATATGGCATTTTCAGTGTTAGTTAGCATTAAGCAGTTGCAGCTGTCAAGCGTTTGTTGTAAAAGAGTCAAATGTATTACAAATTGTAATATTTTTTAAATGTATTTTTGTTTATATATTAATAATAATAGCAAGCACAACAATAATAGTAATAATAACTAATCTAATGATTATATACAATTTTAGAGAAAGAGACAAAAAGAATCTGAATAAAAATACAACAGAAAATATAAAACCAACTAACAATGAACATACATAAATACATACATACAGAAATAAATAAGTGTTTCCTGTGAACACCTAGTGACTCTCACACCTCCATTTCATCCCTGTTTTATTTAAGTTTAATGACAGTTTTGGTCAAACCATATTTTCAATGTGTTCATTTCTTCAGTGATTTCCTCCAGAACTATCAAACTAGAAAACTGCTGCATCCTAGTAAGAGCAGAATACGACTGGAATGAATCTGAATAAGGAAAGTTTTTTTTTTTTTTTCTCACCTAAATGGATGCTGCACTCACTGCAGTTTATTGTCTGGAATAGTCCCAGATTGCATTTCACAGCTTCTAGAATTCAAACATTTTCATGCAGGTGGTGTTGGGGGGTAATTTTGGGTTTTAGCTTTTTTTGTTTTTCACCACTTTTATCCCTGAATATGTGAAATCGTGAGTCACTTTTGTGCGGATTAAAGTTACTAACTGGGACTGCTGTCTTGTTGCGAGAAAGAAACGAGAATCGTCCTCCGTTCTGGTCACACAGCTCCAAACGCTGCACGGCTCTCTGACGAGTCAAGTTAGAATGACAGAATCCAGTCTGAATTAATAACTTCAAAGCGAAACACCGTTTTGTTTATTTTTATTTATGTCCAGAGATCAAGGATACAGTGACCAATTTCATATTTATTTACTTTAAGACTCAATGAAATACATAGAAAACCTGTGAAGCCTACTTTTAGTACAAAATTCACAAGAGGTATCGATAAGGGAATTGATAAGGAATCGGATCGATGAGCAGAATCGATAATGGCATCGATATCGATAAAATCTTATCAATACCCATCCCTACCAAGGACATTACAGTTTAGACCAAACGAAAAACCCTGGTTCACCAGGGAGGTACGTGAGGTCCTGAGAGTACGCTATACTGCTTTCAAGTCTGGGGACAAGGAGGCCCTCAAGTCAGCCAGGGCCGACCTGCACCGGGGCGTGAGAGCAGCCAAGCGTGCCTATGGACAGAAAATCAATTCCCACTTCACAGAAACAAAACACCCAAGATGCCTGTGGCAAGGCATCCAGTCAGTCACAGACTACAAGCCAGCCCCCCCACCATGTGAGGACAACACAGACTTCCTCAACTCACTTATCACCTTTTGTAGCCAGTTTGAAGAAAATAACACAACAACACCTACAAAAGCCCCCATCAGCCCAGACAACATAACACTTCAACTGGACCCAGCGGATGTGAGGATGACCCTACTCAAGGTGAACCCCAAAAAAGCTGCAGGTCCAGACAACATACCCGGGCGTGTGCTCAGAGACTGTGCAGACTCACTCACCGACATCCTCAGAGACATTTACAACATCTCTCTGAACCAAGCCACCATAACAGCAAGCTTTAAAGCTACCACCATTGTACCACTACCAAAGAAGTCACCAGCATCACCACTAAACGACTACAGACCCATAGCACTCACTCCCATCATGATGAAATGCTTTGAAAGACTGGTAAAGGCTTACATAACATCCACCCTCCCCACTACTTTGGACCCATATCAATTTGCCTACCGCCCCAAGCGCTCCACTGATGACGCCATAGCAACAGCACTCCACCTTTGCCTGGCTCACCTGGAAAACAAAAACAGTCACACACGGATGCTGTTTATCAACTTCAGTTCCACGTTCAACACTGTCATCCCCCAACATCTGGTAGACAAGCTGAGTGCAACAGGCATCAACACTTCACTGTACAACTGGCTGCTGGACTTCCTCACAAACAGACCACAGACAGTCAGAGTCGGCAACAACTCCATCATGATCACCACCATCATAAACACCGGGGTGCCACAAGGATGTGTGCTATCTCCTCTGCTGTTCACATTGATGACCCATGATTGCTGTACCAGATTTTCAACGAATCACATCATCAAATTTGCTGATGACACAACAGTGGTAGGCCTCATCAGAGACGACAACAACTCAGCATACAGAGAGGAGGGACACCAACTCATCGACTGGTGTGAGAGGAACAACCTGTTACTCAACGTCAACAAAACAAAAGAAATAACTGTGGACTTCAGGAAAGAACAACCAACACACATCCCACTCATCATCAGTGGCAGTGCTGTGGAGTCTGTGAAAAGCACAAAGTTCCTTGGAGTGCACATCACAGATGACCTCACATGGACCACAAACACCACCTCCCTGGTCAAAAAAGCACAGACACGACTCCACTTCCTGCGGAGGATGAGAAGAGCTGACCTTCCCACATCTGCACTCATCACCTTCTACAGGGTGCCACTGAGAGCATCCTGACCAGCAGCCTCTCTGTCTGGCATGGCAGCTGTCTAGCTGCAGACAAGAAGGCACTACAGAGGGTGGTGAGGACTGCAGAAAAGGTCATCAGATCACCCCTACCAGCCATTCAGGACCTGTACACATCACACTGTTCCAAGAGAGCAATGAACGTCATCAAAGACCCCACTCACCCAGCACACAAACTGTTCTCCCTACAACCATCAGGAAAGTGCTACCGCAGCATGTGGTGCCGCACAAGCAGACTGGGAAACAGCTTCTTTCCACAAGCCATCAGACTCATCAACACACTGAGGAAAACTACATGAACATTTCAAAGACACTGAAGAACATTCCATGAACATCTCATTTCACCATGTCACTTGCACTTTACTCTTCGCACCTTACACACTGCAACTACACTACTGCACATAAACTGTATGTCCACTGACTGGACTTCTGCTGCTATGTGACTTTGTGTGTGTGTGTGTGTGTATTTATTGTACATGTCTATATCAGTATGTTAGTTTTTACTGCACATTGTGTGTGTGTGTGTGTGTGTGTGTGTGTGTGTGTGTGTGTGTGTGTGTGTGTGTGTGTGTGTGTGTGTGTGTGTGTGTGTGTGTGTGTGTGTGTGTGATTATTGTCAATGTCTTATCTATATGTTAGTTTAACTGCACACTGGAGACTGGTCAAACGCATTTTCAATCTTCTGTGCTAACCCTGTTACATAGATTTTTGTCAATAAAGTACACTGACTTTGACTTTAAGACACTCTACATTATAACAACATAGAGAAAAAAATTAGTAATAGCGCAAATGTACTTATTGGGCCTTTACATGAATAAGGCTTCTTGTGTGGCCCCACCGCAGACTAAAAGTAGACCTTTGAAGTCTTAATGAAGATGTTATCTTTTCCATTTGGTAGAGTTCCTGTACTTTTTGGACCCTGGTGCTGTTGGATGGTGGATCTAATTGCTTCCATTTAATTGTATTGCATTTCAAAGCTGCTGTAAAAAGGACATTTAAAAGATATGATTTAGCCCCTCCCTGATACCAGTGATACCAAATAATGCCACTGTAATAGCCTTTGGTATGGCCTCTTCAAAATATCTGGTTTATAGCCCTGTACATCTTGTCCCAAAGGTTTTGTAGTTTAGGACATGACCAGAAGATATATGTGTGTGATTGGGCCACAGTTCCTCCAACGAAGTCTTGGTACGCTAGGATCCAACTTGCAAACTACCTCTGGTGTCCTGAAATATCTACTAATAATTTTCCATTTAAATTCCACCCACATATTTGAGTTTGTGGTTTGATGTGCCTCTGTCTGTGGTTTTGGCCGTCTCTGCCTCCCATCTTTGTTTTGTCTGAATACCACATATAGCTTTATCAATTTCTTATCCCCTTCACCTTTTTGGAATTGGATTAGGAGGTTCTCTATTGGTGTGGGGTCTAACACTCTTTCCCATTCCCTGTGTGTAGTCAGGAAAAAGCATAACTGTAGATATCTAAAGAAATCAGTTTTCTGGAGTTGGAAATGTCTATGCAACTCTTCAAAGGACATAAGGTTGTTTGTGTCAAATAAATGATGAATAAACATAAATCCATGATCAGCCCATTTTGCAAAACCCTTGTCTAAGATATTGAAGGTGAAGGATTTAATATGTCCTGTACTTGTTAGAGTTCAGAGAGCTTTTGGCAACTTAAATGCAACTCGTATTTTGTTGGTGGTTCTAGTCCACAATGACAAGCCCTTTATCAGAATATCTAAGAACAGCAATACCTTTAACGGTTCAGAGCACATTGTTCAGTACTCAGCCATTCTGTGTGTCAGTACGGATCCACGAGATTAATGGCTTTAATTGTGCTGCCCAGAAATACAGAGATGAGAATGGTGCAGCGCGGGTCATTCGTGCAAGTTAAATCTTTCCTCATCCAGTGCTCAGGTGCGTGACCAATAAATTCTATTCATGCAATTAAAACGTGTTTACAATCGCTGAAATTTGTAAGTGTGGTGCAATTATTTATACTGTGCACGTACTGAACTGCAATTCAGTGCTGCAAAACCAGCGTTTGTATACGGATTTTTGTCAAAATTTGTTTCCATGTTTCGTTTATTTCGTCATATAAAACCGCCATCCTCTCTGAGTCCAGTGTCTTTCAAGTATTTAAGAAACTAACACTTCCCACTCTCACTTGACCTTATGACTAAAATATTTCCTACAGAAACTTATTTCAGGCCTTACAGTTGAATTCCTTCAGTTTTTTTACTCTTTAATACAACCCCAATCCCAATGAAGTTTGGACATTGTGTGAAATGTAAATAAAAACAGAATACAATGATTTTCAAATCCTCTTCAACCTACATTCAATTGAAAACACCACAAAGACAAGCTATTTAATGTTCAAACTGATAAACTGATAAACTGATAAACAATATTTGTTCATTTTTAAATGGATGCCTGCAACACGTTTCAAAAAAGCTGGGACAGTGGTATGTTTCCCACTGTGTTACATCACCTTTCCTTCTAACAACACTCAGTAAGCGTTTGGGAACTGAGGACACTATCTGTGAGTGTCATGATTGGGTGTAAAAAGAGCATCCCCAAAAGTCTCAGCCGTTCACAAGCAAGGTCAAGAAATCACTTTGTGAACAACTGCGTGAAAAAATAGTCCAACATTTTAAGAACAATGTTTCTCGATGTTCAATTTTAAGGAATTTAGGGATTCCATCATCTACAGTCCATAATATAATCAGAAGCTAGTGCCCATGGCATGGGCAACTTACACATCTGTGATGGCACCATCAATGCTGAAAGGTACATCCAAGTTTTGGAGCAACACATGCTTCCATCCAAGCAACGTCTTTTTCAGGGACGTCCCTGCTTATTTCAGCAAGACAATGCCAAGACACATTCTGCACGTGTTACAACAGCGTGGCTTTGTAGTAAAAGAGTGCGGGTACTAGACTGGCCTGCCTGCAGTCCAGACCTGAAAATGTGTGGTGCATTATGAAGCGCAAAATACAACAACAGAGACCCCGGACTGTTGAACAACTGAAGTCTTGCAGTCTTGAGTCCTGGAATGCAGAGCAGGATGCAGACACACACTTCTCCAGCAGTGGCTCCAGGGGTGTTTCATTTAAAATGTGGAGCTCAACGTTAGCTTTGGTTTCTTTTTGTTCCTCTTTTGTTCCTTTTGTGCTCTTGATTCGCAGGCTATTTGGTGATGGGAAAAGTCAAAAGCTCATTCATCTACCTTTTCTCAATGATTAGTGACTTTCTTTACTTTTTTCCCTTTGTTCAGGAATCATCATATGCTATGTGAAGGCGCCATTACTCTGAGCATGATATTTGTATTGACATCCATTGCTCTGTCTTTTCAACATTTTTTATAGCCAGAAAAATAACCATATACAGAAATTATTCCCTTTAGGCATAGTACTGATGATGTAGGCTCTGTCAAATACAATAGAATATCATCAGCATAGAGTGAGATTTTATGTTCCTTTGTGCCAATCAAAATCCCTTTAATGTCATTATCATCCCTAATGAGTTGTGCAACAGCTCAATACTAATTACAAATAAAAGGGGTGATAGAGAGCACCCCTGCCTACACCTGCACTCCAAGTTGAAACTTGCCGATTTTAAGCTATTTTCGCTGACAGCTGCCTGTGGGGATGAGTAGAGTGTGCAGATCCAATCTACAAATTTGGGCCTAAATTTAAACCTCTAACGTGTGAATTGGATATTTCCATGACATGCGGTCAAATGCCATTTGGGCATCTAAAGAGATTGAAGTTGTTATAGGTTTGTTCTCTTTCTGATAAGATATAATATACAACAAAGGGGAGGTAATGGTCTAGTGGTTAAGATGTTGGGCTTGAGTCCAGAAGATCATGGGTTCAAATCCCAGCCTGACTGGAAAATTACTCAGGGCCCTTGGGCAAGGCCTTTAATCCACTATTGCTCCCGGTGTGTTCTGAGCGCCTTGTATGGCAGCACCCTGACATCGGGGTGAATGTGAGGCATTATTGTTAAGCGCTTTGAGTGTCTGATGCAGATGGAGAAGCGCTATATAAATGCAGTCCATTTAACAAATGCTGTACATTATTTCCATAGTACCTCCTAGCAATAAACCCGGTTTGATCTGGATGTGTGATGTCATTTAATCGCCTAGCGAGTATAGTTGTTAGAATATGTACATCTCCATTAAGCATAGATAAAGGCCTATATGAACCACAATCGGTAGGGTCCTTAACTTTTTTTATGTAATACTACTATTGTTGCATCTTTCTCTTTTTGCTCCGTATGCATCACTCTGCATTTAATCATTAGTGATCGATCTCTTTTTCCTGGTTCTTTCCCTCAGCCCCAACCAGTCTCAGCAGAAGACTGCCCCTCCCTGAGCCTGGTTCTGCTGGAGGTTTCTTCCTGTTAAAAGGGAGTTTTTCCTTCCCACTGTGGCCAAGTGCTTGCTCATAGGGGGTCTTTTTGACCGTTGGGTTTTTTTTTTTTTCATAATTATTGTATGGCCTTGCCTTGCAATGTGGAGCGCCTTGGGGCAACTGTTTGTTGTGATTTGGCGCTATATAAGAAAAAAGTTGATTGATTGATTGATTGATTGCATCAGCCCATGTCATGGATGTGGAGTTGTGGGTAATTTGTGCGCTTTATTTTGTAGTTATTGTTGTGTGGATTTTTTCTGTGCATTTTTGGTTGGTATTTTGTGTTAGCACACTCTTGTCTCTCACTGTGTCTTGGTGTGGGTGTGTGTGGTTCCCTCTTCTTTGACCACGCCTTCTTCCTGCTCATCCTCCTCCACCTGCATCTGATTGTCTCTGATTACTTCTGTTCATAAGCCTTTTGTTTCCTGCACCCCTCTGCCTGATCGTTTGTGCTGTGTGCCTACATTTCTAGTTTTCATGTCACAGTGTCCTTGTCCTGTCTGCCACACCGTGTTCCGACCTCTCGCCTGTTTACTGACCTCGCTCCTCGTCTCATGTTTTGGACACTGCTATATCATGTACTGAATCCAGCCTGAAGTGTGACTAAAGCCTTTTGAACAACTACAGAAACAGCATTAGTGAAGGTTACAAATGATCTTCTTATGGCCTCAGACAGTGGACTCATCTCTGTGCTTGTTCTGTTAGACCTCAGTGCTGCTTTTGATACTGTTGACCATAAAATTTTATTACAGAGATTAGAGCATGCCATAGGTATTAAAGGCACTGCGCTGCGGTGGTTTGAATCATATTTATCTAATAGATTACAATTTGTTCATGTAAATGGGGAATCTTCTTCACAGACTAAAGTTAATTATGGAGTTCCACAAGGTTCTGTGCTAGGACCAATTTTATTCACTTTATACATGCTTCCCTTAGGCAGTATTATTAGACGGCATTGCTTAAATTTTCATTGTTACGCAGATGATACCCAGCTTTATCTATCCATGAAGCCAGAGGACACACACCAATTAGCTAAACTGCAGGATTGTCTTACAGACATAAAGACATGGATGACCTCTAATTTCCTGCTTTTAAACTCAGATAAAACTGAAGTTCTTGTACTTGGCCCCACAAATCTTAGAAACATGGTGTCTAACCAGATCCTTGAGTGCAGAGTAAAAACTGGAGGACGTGCAGTGTCAAATGTTATACTCAGTAAGTCAGAAGTGAGGAGTGGAGACGCCAACTCCTCCAACTTCCACACAAACTCGGTTACAAGCTGCAAGTATAAGACACAACTGCAAAGACTTCAGTAACAATTAATGTGCGTATGGCACAAAACGGCTGAGCAGGTTTACCTGCGTGGTAAGCTGATAACTCGGCAGAGTTATGGTGTCCTTCCCAGGATTTTATGGTGAAGATGATGATGATGGAAAACAGCTGACAGCCTAACGGTGCGCACCTGGTAGAACCAAAAAGCCAGTGTGCCCTCCAGAGCCCAAAAGATGCCAGCATGGCAGGGCGCCATCTGATGGTGGGACAGCAGTACCTCCTCTTCAGCAGCCCACATAACAGGACCCCCCCCCCCCCCCAATGGGGCGCCTCCTGGCGCCCTACCCTGTAGAAATCCGCCAGGAGGGCGGGATCCAAAATGAAGCTCCTCTTCACCCAGGAGCTTTCTTCTGGGCCGTAACCCTCCCAGTCTACCAGGTATTGATACCCCCGGCCCCTCCGACGAACATCCAGGAGCTTTTTAACCGTCCATGCCGGGTTCTCCGTTGATGATTTGGGCAGGAGGCGGCGCCGGTCCAGGGGTGCAGAGGTTGGATGTGTGGTGTGGCTTGATGCGGGACACATGGAAGACAGGGTGAATCCATAGTGATACCGGGAGTTGAAGTTTCACTGCAGCGGGGCTGATCACCTTGAGAATCTTAAATGGTCCAATGTAACGGTCGGTCAGTTTCGGGGAGTCTGTTTGCAGAGGGATGTTCTTGGTTGATAGCCAAACCTCCTGCCCGGGCTGATAAGCTGGGGCCGGGGCTCGTCGGCGGTCTGCATGGTCCTTAGCCCGCGTCCGGGCTTTCAGGAGAGCAGAGCGGGCTTTCTTCCACACCCAACGGCATCTCCTGAGGTGGGCCTGGACCGAGGGCACCTCGACCTCTCCCTCGACAGCCGGAAACAACGGGGGTTGGTACCCCAAACAGACCTCAAACGTGGAGAGGCCGGTAGATGATGAGACCTGGCTATTGTGAGCATACTCGATCCAGGCCAGATGTTGACTCCAGGCTGTCGGGTGCGCAGAGGTGACACATCTCAACGCTTGTTCCAGGTCCTGTTTGACCCGCTCTGCTTGACCGTTCGTTTGAGGGTGATACCCAGACGACAGGCTCACCGTGGCCCCCAGCTCCCTACAGAAACTACTCCAGACTTGTGAGGAGAACTGAGGACCACGGTCAGATACTATGTCAGTCGGGATACCATGCAGACGCATGACGTGATAGACCAGGAGGTCTGCAGTCTCCTGGGCTGTCGGGAGCTTCGGGAGGGCCACGAAGTGGGCCGCCTTAGAGAACCGGTCCACTATCGTCATGACGACCGTCTTTCCCTGGGACGCAGGGAGACCCGTGAGGCAATCCAATGCGATGTGAGACCAGGGGCGACGAGGCACTGGCAATGGCTGGAGGAGCCCCTTCTTCAGCTGGTGTGAAGCCTTGCCCCTGGCACAGGTGGTACAGGCCCGGATGTAGTCCCTGGTGTCGGCTTCGACTGACGGCCACCAGAACCGCTGCCGGATCACTGCCACGGTTCTTCGCACCCCCGGATGGCAGGAGAGTTTGGAACCGTGACAGAGGTTCAACACGGCAGTCCGAGCGTCTGGTGGCACATACAGCCTGTTGGGAGGACCACCTCTGGGATCCGGATGTCGCGTCAGGGCCTCCCTGACCACTCCCTCCACGTCCCACGTGAGGGCTGCGACGATAGTAGATTCCGCTAAGATGGTGTCCGGTGGGTCCAACAGCCTTGCTCCAACTTCCTCTTCGTGCACCCGGGACAGGCCGTCAGACCGGATGTTCTTGGTCCCGGGCGGTAGGTGATCTTGAAGTTGAAGCGTCTGAAAAGAAGTGACCATTGGGCTTGCCTGGGGTTCAGACGCTGAGCAGTCTGGATATATTCCAGGTTATATATATATTTTATTATATATATAAAATATATATATTTCACGTCATGTGCGCCTGTAATCAACTTTTCTGCAGCGCGGCTTTGCTTTGAACCGTGAACCAATCGAAGCAGTGGTTCGCAGATTGAATGCTTCGACCTATTGCTTCGTTTATTCTTTCTTTCTTTCGCTTAATTTTCCCCCGCTAAAATCCTAAAGAGCATACTTCTGTGAGTATTATTTACCTTTTCTACGTTAAACCGACCTGTTATGGTCTTCTGAAACAGGTGATAGATGTATTTTATAACTTAAAAACGGGAGCGACGCTAACGCGTTAGCATGTCTATGGCGTTTTCAATGTTAAAACTTAGCATTAAGCAATTGCAGCTCTCATCACGTTCGGGTGCATTTGTTTTCAAATTGTAATATTTCTTAAATTTATTTTTGTTTATATATCAATAATCTAATGATTATTATATACAATTTTAGAGAAAGAGGCAAAAAGAACCTGAATAGAAACACAACAGAAAATATAAAAGCAACTAACAATGAACATACATAAATAAATACATACATAAATAAGTGTTTAATGTGAACACCTAGTGACTTACACCTCCACTTCATCCCTGTCTTATTTAATGACAGTTTGTTTTGGTCAAACCATATTTTCAGTGTGTTAATTTATTCAGTGATTTCCTCCAGAACTATCTGACAAACTAGAAAACTGCTGCATCCTTGTAAGAGCAGAATACTACTGGAATGAATCTGAATAAGGAAAAGTTGTGTTGTTTTTTGTTGTTGTTTTTTTTTCCTTCACTAAATGGATGCTGCACTCACTGCAGTTTATCGTCTGGAATAGTCCCAGATTGCATTTCAGAGCTTCTAGAATTGAAACATTTTCATGCAGGTGGTGTTGGGGGGTAATTTTGGGTTTTGGGTCTTGGGCCACATGTAGAACGAATCAGATTTTAAATTAAGCTTTCAATTCATATAGTGGCATCTACCTTTTTTTTTTTTTTTTTTTAAAGGTTACTTTATACTTTTATACTTTAAGTAGGTTTTGGAGCACATACTTTTTCACTTTTACTTGAGTAAAGAGGTCAAGTTGATACTTCAACTTTTACCAGAGTGTTTTTAAACTGCAGTATCTATACTTCTACTTAAGTAACAAATGTGTGTACTTTTGACACCACTGGTGAGAACCACAAATGGGACCATAGCTCCCTCCAACAGATGTCTTCACTCCTCGAGGGCCTCTTTCACCGCCAGGAGTTCCCGATTGCCAATGTCATAGTTCCGTTCTGCGGGGGTTAACCTGCGGGAGTAGTAAGCACAGAGGTGGAGAACACTATCGGAGTCCCTGCTCTGGGACAGCACGGTTCCTATCCCTGATTCAGAGGCATCCACTTCAACAATAAAGTGGTGGTTAGGATCTTGCTGCACCAGAACTGGTGCAGTCAAAAACCGGTGTTTCAACTCCCTAAACGCGGCTTCGCACCGATTCGACCAGGTGAAGGGGACTTTTGTGGAGGTCAGGGCTGTAAGGACTACCTGACTATAGCCCTTAATGAACCTCCTGTAAAAATTGGCGAACACTAGGAACTGTTGCAGCTTCCTACGATTTACCGGTTGGGGCCAATCTCTCACCGCAGCTACCTTAGCCGGATCGGGTGCGACGGAGTTAGAGGAGATGATAAACCCCAGGAAGGACAAAGAAGTGTGATGGAACTGACACTTCTCGGCCTTCACAAACAGCCGGTTCTCCAATAACCGCTGAAGGACCTGACAGACATGCTGGACATGAGTCTCAGGATCCTGGGAGAAGATGAGGATATCGTCTAGATATACGAAGACGAATTGGTGCAGGAAATTCCGCAGAACGTCGTTAACCAAAGCTTGAAACGTCGTGGGGGCATTGGTGAGGCCGTACGGCATGACCAGGTACTCAAAATAACCTAAGGGGGTGTTAAATGCCGTCTACCATTCGTCTCCCTTCCGTATCCGAACCAGATGGTAAGCAGTGTCAAATGTTATACTCAGTCAGAAGTGAGGAGTGGAGACGCCAACTCCTCCAACTTCCACACAAACTCGGCTACAAGCTGCAAGTATAAGTAACAACTGCAAAGACTTCAGTAACAATGAATGTGTGTACGGCACAAAACGGCTGAGTAGGTTTACCTGTGTGGTAAGCTGATAACTCGGCAGAGTTGTGGTGTCCTTCCCAGGCTTTTATGGTGAAGATGATGATGATGATGATGGAAAACAGCTGATAGCCTAACGGTGCGCACCTGGTAGAACCAAAAAGCCAGTGCACCCTCTAGAGCCCAAAAGATGCCAGCATAGCAGGGCGCCATCTGGTGGTGGGCCAGCAGTACCTCCTCTTCAGCGGCCCACGTAACAGTATTATTAGAAAGCATTGCTTACATTTTCATTGTTACGCAGATGATACCCAGCTTTATCTATCCATGAAGCCAGAGGACACACACCAATTAATTAAACTGCAGGAATGTCTTTCAGACATAAAGACATGGATGACCTCTAATTTCGTGCTTTTAAATTCAGATAAAACTGAAGTTCTTGTACTTGGCCCCACGAATCTTAGAAACACAAATCTTAGGGACCTCATAGTACCATATCACCCCAATAGAGCGCTTCGCTCTCAGACTGCAGGCTTACTTGTAGTTCCTAGGGTTTGTAAGAGTAGAATGGGAGGCAGAGCCTTCAGCTTTCAGGCTCCTCTCCTCTGGAACCAGCTCCCAATTCAGATCAGGGAGACAGACACCCTCTCTACTTTTAAGATTAAGCTTAAAACTTTCCTTTTTGCTAAAGCTTATAGTTAGGGTTGGATCAGGTGACCCTGAACCATCCCTTAGTTGTGCTTCTATAGACTTAGACTGCTGGGGGGTTCCCATGATGCACTGAGTGTTTCTTTCTCTTTTTGCTCTGTATGCACCACTCTGCATTTAATCATTAGTGATTGATCTCTGCTCTCTTCCACAGCATGTCTTTTTCCTGGTTCTCTCCCTCAGCCCCAACCAGTCCCAGCAGAAGACTGCCCCTCCCTGAGCCTGGTTCTGCTGGAGGTTTCTTCCTGTTAAAAAGGAGTTTTTCCTTCCCACTGTCGCCAAGTGCTTGCTCATAGGGGGTCGTTTTGACCGTTGGGGTTTTTCCGTAATTATTGTATGGCTTTTGCCTTACAATATAAAGCGCCTTGGGGCAACTGTTTGTTGTGATTTGGCGCTATATAAAAAAAAATTGAATTGAATTGAATTGAATTTATATTTTGTAAATAATTTGCTATACTATGCAGGGGAGGTGATGGTCTAGTGGTTAAGGTGTTGGGCTTGAGTCCAGAAGATCATGGGTTCAAATCCCTGCCTGACTGGAAAATCACTAAGGGTATCACTAATCCCATATTGCTCCCAGTGTGTAGTGAGCACCTTGTATGGCAGCACCCTGACATCGGGCTGAATGTGAGGCATAATTGTAAAGCGCTTGGAGCTTCTGATGCAGATTGAAAAGCGCGATATAAATGCAGTCCCTTTACCATACTGACCTCATCAGAACAGGTATGACTGTCTTGGTATAAAACTTTATAAAACGCTGTTTCTCTCGGTTTTATCATATACTTTTATCATATACTTTCTTTGCTAACAAAATTTTAACTATTAGAGAAAAAATTACTCATAACCATCCCAAAGACGTATCGTTATCTTTGGCTGCTTTCAGTGATGCCGGTATTTGGTTAGACTCTTTCTCTCCGATTGTTCTGTCTGAGTTATTTTCATTAGTTACTTCATCCAAACCATCAACATGTTTATTAGACCCCATTCCTACCAGGCTGCTCAAGGAAGCCCTACCATTATTTAATGCTTCGATCTTAAATATGATCAATCTATCTTTGTTAGTTGGCTATGTACCACAGGCTTTTAAGGTGGCAGTAATTAAACCATTACTTAAAAAGCCATCACTTGATCCAGCCATCTTAGCTAATTATAGGCCAATCTCCAACCTTCCTTTTCTCTCAAAGATTCTTGAAAGGGTAGTTGTAAAACAGCTAACTGATCATCTGCAGAGGAATGGTCTATTTGAAGAGTTTCAGTCAGGTTTTAGAATTCATCATAGTACAGAAACAGCATTAGTGAAGGTTACAAATGATCTTCTTATGGCCTCAGACAGTGGACTCATCTCTGTGCTTGTTCTGTTAGACCTCAGTGCTGCTTTTGATACTGTTGACCATAAAATTTTATTACAGAGATTAGAGCATGCCATAGGTATTAAAGGCATTGCGCTGCGGTGGTTTGAATCATATTTGTCTAATAGATTACAATTTGTTCATGTAAATGGGGAATCTTCTTCACAGACTAAAGTTAATTATGGAGTTCCACAAGGTTCTGTGCTAGGACCAATTTTATTCACTTTATACATGCTTCCCTTAGGCAGTATTATTAGACGGTATTGCTTAAATTTTCATTGTTATGCAGATGATACCCAGCTTTATCTATCCATGAAGCCAGAGGACACACACCAATTAGCTAAACTGCAGGATTGTCTTACAGACATAAAGACATGGATGACCTCTATTTTCCTGCTTTTAAACTCAGATAAAACTGAAGTTATTGTACTTGGCCCCACAAATCTTAGAAGCATGGTGTCTAACCAGATCGTTACTCTGGATGGCATTTCCCTGATCTCTAGTAATACTGTGAGAAATCTTGGAGTCATTTTTGATCAGGATATGTCATTCAAAGCGCATATTAAACAAATATGTAGGACTGCCTTTTTGCATTTACGCAATATCTCTAAAATCAGAAAGGTCTTGTCTCAGAGTGATGCTGAAAAACTAATTCATGCATTTATTTCCTCTAGGCTGGACTATTGTAATTCATTATTATCAGGTTGTCCTAAAAGTTCCCTAAAAAGCCTTCAGTTGGTTCAGAATGCTGCAGCTAGAGTACTGACGGGGACTAGCAGGAGAGAGCATATCTCACCCGTGTTGGCCTCTCTTCATTGGCTTCCTGTTAATTCTAGAATAGAATTTAAAATTATTCTTCTTACTTATAAGGTTTTGAATAATCAGGTCCCATCTTATCTTAGGGACCTCGTAGTACCATGTTACCCCATTAGAGCGCTTCGCTCTCAGACTGCGGGCTTACTTGTAGTTCCTAGGGTTTGTAAGAGTAGAATGGGAGGCAGAGCCTTCAGCTTTCAGGCTCCTCTCCTGTGGAACCAGCTCCCAATTCAGATCAGGGAGACAGATACCCTCTCTACTTTTAAGATTAGGCTTAAAACTTTCCTTTTCGCTAAGGCTTATAGTTAGGGCTGGATCGGGTGACCCTGGACCATCCCTTGGTTATGCTGCTTTAGACGTAGATTGTGGGGGGGTTCCCATGATGCACTGTTTCTTTCTCTTTTTGCTCCGTATGCATCACTCTGCATTTAATCATTAGTGATCGATCTCTGCCCCCCTTCACGGCATGTCTTTTTCCTGGTTTTTTCCCTCAGCCCCAACCAGTCTCAGCAGAAGACTGCCCCTCCCTGAGCCTGGTTCTGCTGGAGGTTTCTTCCTGTTAAAAGGGAGTTTTTCCTTCCCACTGTTGCCAAGTGCTTGCTCATAGGGGGTCATTTGACCGTTGGGGTTTTTCATAATTATTGTATGGCCTTGCCTTACAATATGGAGCGCCTTGGGGCAACTGTTTGTTGTGATTTGGCGCTATATAAGAAAAAAGTTGATTGAAGTTGATTGATAACAGACGCCTGCCCATACCATTGACCAGCTTTCAGGCTCCTCTCCTGTGGAACCAGCTCCCAATTCAGATCAGGGAGACAGATACCCTCTCTACTTTTAAGATTAGGCTTAAAACTTTCTTTTTCGCTAAGGCTTATAGTTAGGGCTGGATCGGGTGACCCTGGACCATCCCTTGGTTATGTTGCTTTAGACGTAGACTGTGTTTCATAATTATTGTATGGCCTTGCCTTGCAATGTGGAGCGCCTTGGGGCAACTGTTTGTTGTGATTTGGCGCTATACAAGAAAAAAGTTGATTGATTGATTGACCATAACCCCATCACCACCATGGGCCACTCGATCCACAACATTGACATCAGAAAACCGCTCACCCACACGACACCACACACGCTGTCTGCCATCTGCCCTGAACAGTGTGAACCAGGATTCATCCGTGAAGAGAACACCTCTCCAACGTGCCAAACACCAGCGAATGTAAGCATTTGCCCACTCAAGTCGGTTACGACGACCAACTGGAGTCAGGTCGAGACCCTGATGAGGACGACGAGCATGCAGATGAGCTTCCCTGAGACGGTTTCTGACAGTTTGTGCAGATATTCT
This sequence comes from Thalassophryne amazonica, assembly GCF_902500255.1. Classification (NCBI taxonomy): domain Eukaryota; kingdom Metazoa; phylum Chordata; class Actinopteri; order Batrachoidiformes; family Batrachoididae; genus Thalassophryne; species Thalassophryne amazonica. The sequence goes on along the minus strand of NC_047105.1, from coordinate 3,235,973 downwards.
TTGGTTATGCAAACGATTGTTTCAGCAGCTGTCCGAGTAGCTGGTCTCAGACGATCTTGGAGGTGAACATGCTGGATGTGGAGGTCCTGGGCTGATGTGGTTACACGTGGTCTGCGGTTGTGAGGCTGGTTGGATGTACTGCCAAATTCTCTGAAACGCCTTTGGAGACGGCTTATGGTAGAGAAATGAACATTCAATACACGAGCAACAGCTCTGGTTGACATTCCTGCTGTCAGCATGCCAATTGCACGTTCCCTCAAATCTTGCGACATCTGTGGCATTGTGCTGTGTGATAAAACTGCACCTTTCAGAGTGGCCTTTTATTGTGGACAGTCTAAGGCACACCTGTGCACTAATCATGGTGTCTAATCAGCATCTTGATATGGCACACCTGTGAGGTGGGATGGATTATCTCAGCAAAGGAGAAGTGCTCACTATCACAGATTTAGACTGGTTTGTGAACAATATTTGAGGGAAATGGTGATATTGTGTATGTGGAAAATGTTTTAGATCTTTGAGTTCATCTCATACAAAATGGGAGCAAAACCAAAAGTGTTGCGTTTATATTTTTGTTGAGTGTAGATTTATGACCTAATTTTAACTTTTGAACTACATTTGAGGACTGCTGTTTTTTGAATTTAAGGCTAATACCCCGTCAGACAGAATCATGCAGAGTGGTGTTGGATTTATGAATTGCCACAAAACGTTCTGACAGCCATCTGCGGAATTCGACGCTGTTGGTCAAAATCGGCTGGTGGCCCTGAGTGTGATGCACATGTTCAAAACTCTCCGGGCACTATTGAGATGGGACACCTATCCGACTGAGATCCATGTGTAATCACACGACCATGGCCAGGGAGGGTGAAGGTGGACAATCTTCTTTAGCAGATTTGATTTCATACAGTCATACCGGCCAGGGACTAAGAATGGAAAACCGGATGCTTTGTCTCATCGACGCCTCAGCCGATCCTGAACCGATCCTGCCTGCATCCTGTTTTGTCTCAGTTCTCACGTGGAAAATTGAATTGAAAGTCTGGTTGGCTGCAAATGGGGTTCCAGTGCCTCCCGACTGTTCCACCGATAGGCTTTTTTTTCCAGTCTGATCCTTCTTGATTGCACTGGTTGTGACATTGTAAAATCTGGGGTCTGTGTGAAAGGCATCCCCTATTTATGGTTGAACTCTCAGCTCTGTTCTATAACAAAGGGAGGAGGTTGGTGCTGAAGTGAAACTGCCTTCAAGTGTTAATTGGCACATTCCAAAGAAACAATAGACTGCTTTTCTGTGCTGAAACCTGTGTCAGCCTCCATATGTTATTACATATGCAGGCTATCCAAAGCACACAGGGGTTCAGCACATTTATATATCAAAGGGAGGAGGTATGCTAAGCTTTGGGGGGATTTTCACCTCAGACTAAGTCTGCTCTCTGGGCCCATTAGTGTTAATACAGGTAAAGAGTGCAGAATAAGAGAACATTGGTAGTGTAGACTAGAAGAAAACTCTGCCAACATGGCAGGGCGCTATCTGGTGGTGGGTCAGCAGTACCTCCTCTTCAGCGGCCCACACAACAGGACCCCCCCACCTTCAACGGTGCCTCCTGGCACCCGACCCGGCTTGTCACTTTTTCTTCTGAGAAACTCTCATCTCACAACGCTACTGTTCACGATCTTCCCCAGTGCCTTTTCCTGCAAATGTCTGTTTTGAAGTTCCCCGGTGAGCTCCAACGTGAATAATTGCCGACTTTCTTTTGATCCTGTACATGCTGTGTATAAAATGTGCATTTGTGGCAGCCATGTCCAACAGGTTGTAAAACACAGCCATGGGCCATCTCCATGTTCCTGCATGCACAGAGTAGTTGCGTAATTTCTGGTCCATGATATCAACACCGCATTTGAAATGGTTGTAATCAACAACAGTGTTTGGTTTTTGTTTTCGGGTGTCCACAATTTCCACTTTCTGATGCATGGTGCTCAGAAGACAGACAGATTTCTTTTTTTTTTGTTGCGTACACCGTCAGCATGGCACTTCCAGATATGAACACCTGTGTTGAGTACAACTGGTGCCACAAGGTTTCCTTGGCAGCTGCTGGTAGCTCCCAATGATTTTTGTTGATGGTGCCAAGCAGAGTTGATTTTCGTTGAAGAAGCCTGTTAGTCAACGACAGAGAGGTGAAGAAATTGTCCATAGTTACAGTCCTTCCCTGGTCAATAAATGGTTCCATCAACTTCAAAACAACATTCTCTGGCAGCGTCTCTCCCGCCAGATGAGTGGGATCTTTTCCTAAGTGATGGCATTACACATGAATTTCATGTCCAGATCTGCTGTAATCTAAAACTTGATTCCAAACTTGTCAGCCTTGGATGCAATGTACTGCAGTTTTTAAACATTCCTTGCGGGTGTCCTTGTTGTCGAAGTGAAGGTACCACTTTATTTCAAGAAAGTGGTTACAGGGCATTATGGCTTTGATATCTGGGTTGCTGAATCTGTTGGCCCACATGAATCGCATGGCACCAACGTAGCCCTTGGCAGCCCTTCGGAAAAGGATCGCAAGGAACACCATCCGCTCATAGATGCTCATCTGCCAGCTGGGGTTTGTTCTATGGCCCTCCTGGACTGTGCAGTCTCTGATGGTCAACAACATGCTGATATGCACCAAACACAGGAAGCTTTGAAGGCAAGTCGTGATTTTGCATTTTGCAAACTCTGTTGGGCCTCCAAATCCACTGAATGCTGTCTGTGGAGTTTCATACAGAACAAAATAGTCTCTTTTCTGGTTTATACTGATCACAAAAACCTAGAGTATTTATGAGCCGCCAAACGACTTAACGCTTGACAAGCTAGGTGGACAATCTTCTTTAGCAGATTTGATTTCATACAGTCATACCGGCCAGGGACTAAGAATGGAAAACCGGATGCTTTGTCTCGTCAGGGAGAACCATCGATGCCTCAGCCGATCTTGAACCGATCCTGCCTGCATCCTGTTTTCTCTCAGTTCTCACGTGGAAAATTGAATTGAAAGTCCGGTTGGCTGCTGATGGGGTTCCAGTGCCTCCCGACTGTTACACCGATAGGCTTTTTTTTCAGTCTGATCCTTCTTGATTGCATTGGTTGTGACATTGTAAAATCTGGGGTCTGTGTGAAAGGCATCCCCTATTTATGATTGAACTCTCAGCTCTGTTCTATAACAAAGGGAGGAGGTTGGTGCTGAAGTGAAACTGTTTTCAAGTGTTAATTGGCACATTCCAAAGAAACAATAGACTGCTTTTCTCTGCTGAAACCTGTGTCAGCCTCCATATGTTATTACATATGCAGGCTATCCAAAGCACACAGGGGTTCAGCACATTTATATATTAAAGGGAGGAGGTCTGCTAAACTTTGTGGGGATTTTCACCTCAGACTAAGTCTGCTCTCTGGGCCTATTAGTGTTAATACAGGTAAAGAGTGCAGAATAACAGAACGTTGGTAGTGTAGACTAGAAACGTCCTTGGCAGATGTAATAATAAATATACAAATATAAAAAGCAGACATACTGTTGACTACAGGTTTACTAGCTACTACTGTTCCTCTCCTTCCCATCCCCTGTCTTCCTGTTACTCCTCCTCCCCCTGAGTGAGGAGTTGTACAGTCTGATGGCCTGAGGCCTTTTTGATCAGGATATGTCATTCAAAGCGCATATTAAACAAATATGTAGGACTGCCTTTTTGCATTTACGCAATATCTCTAAAATCAGAAAGGTCTTGTCTCAGAGTGATGCTGAAAAACTAATTCATGCATTTATTTCCTCTAGGCTGGACTATTGTAATTCATTATTATCAGGTTGTCCTAAAAGTTCCCTAAAAAGCCTTCAGTTGGTTCAGAATGCTGCAGCTAGAGTACTGACGGGGACTAGCAGGAGAGAGCATATCTCACCCGTGTTGGCCTCTCTTCATTGGCTTCCTGTTAATTCTAGAATAGAATTTAAAATTCTTCTTCTTATAAGGTTTTGAATAATCAGGTCCCATCTTATCTTAGGGACCTCGTAGTACCATATTACCCCATTAGAGCGCTTCGCTCTCAGACTGCGGGCTTACTTGTGGTTCCTAGGGTTTGTAAGAGTAGAATGGGAGGCAGAGCCTTCAGCTTTCAGGCTCCTCTCCTGTGGAACCAGCTCCCAATTCAGATCAGGGAGACAGATACCCTCTCTACTTTTAAGATTAGGCTTAAAACTTTCCTTTTCGCTAAGGCTTATAGTTAGGGCTGGACCCTGGACCATCCCTTGGTTATGTTGCTTTAGACGTAGACTGTGGGGGGGTTCCCATGGTGCACTGTTTCTTTCTCTTTTTGCTCCGTATGCATCACTCTGCATTTAATCATTAGTGATCGATCTCTGCCCCCCTTCTCGGCATGTCTTTTTCCTGGTTCTTTCCCTCAGCCCCAACCAGTCTCAGCAGAAGACTGCCCCTCCCTGAGCCTGGTTCTGCTGGAGGTTTCTTCCTGTTAAAAGGGAGTTTTTCCTTCCCACTGTGGCCAAGTGCTTGCTCATAGGGGGTCGTTTTGACCATTGGGGTTTTTCATAATTATTGTATGGCCTTGCCTTACAATATGGAGCGCCTTGGGGCAACTGTTTGTTGTGATTTGGCGCTATATAAGAAAAAAGTTGATTGATTGATTGATTGAGGGACAAAGGAGTTTTTCAGCCTGTTGGTCCTGCACTTAGGAAGGAGCTGAAGAGGCTCCTCTGGTTGCTGATGACGGTGTGCAGAGGGTGACTGGCATTGTCCATAATGTCCAGCAGTTTGTCCAGTGTTCTCTTCTCTGCCACCATCATCAGAGAGTCCAGCTTCATGCCAACCATAGAAACTCCTGGTTACAGCAACACTGCCCTCATTTTAATTGGGCTGAGGGGAAAATTGTGTCATGGTGTACGGCTTGCAATGTGTGATGAACAAATACATGCAGGAGTCCTTAGCTGTCGGGCTGATTTGTCATTCCTTGTCACCCACTTGGGTGGGGTTTTTCTTCGTTGAGAAGAAAGATAAATCTCTCCGTCCATGCACTGATTACCGGGGCTTAACAAAGTTACCATTAAGCATCGTTATCCACTTCCACCCATCTCTTTGGCTTTTGAATTATTGGAAGGAGCCAAGGTGTTTATTAAATTAGATCTCCACAATGCTTACCATCTTGTTTGGATCAGAGAGGGAGACGAGTGGAAAACTGCATTCAATACGCCCTCGGGACATTATGAATATTTAGTGATGCCGTTTGGACTCACCAACGCCCCAGCTGTGTTCCAAAATTTGGTTAACGATGTATTGCAAAACTATTTGAATAAGTTTGTTTTTGTCAATTTGGATATTTTGATTTTCTCGCCAGATCAGGAGTCTCACATCAAACATGTTCGCGCACTACTTTAGACCCTGTTAAGCCACAGCCTGTTTGTTAAAGAAGAAAAATGTGAATTTCACCAGCCTTCTGTTTCTTTCTTGGGGTTTGTGATTGCAGAAGGTGAAATTAAAATGAATCCTGCCAAGGTGGCTGCTATGCATGATTTGGCTGTCCCGTCTTACCATAAGGAAATCCCGAAATTCCTGGGCTTTGCCACCTTTTTTCGCAAATTCATTCGTAATTTCAATTCTGTTGCAGCTCTGCTTTATTATTCCAGTCGTTCGCCTGGATGCCAGAGTGCGATGAGGCTTTCAGGGTCTTAAAGAATCACTTTATTGCAGCCCCTGTGCTGTTCCTCCTTTACTCCACCTGACAGTTCGTGGTCAAGGTAAATGCTTCCAGTATTGGCGTGGGTGCGGTACTGTTGCAGCGTAGTGCCAATGACAATAGACTGCATCTGTGCACCTATTTGTCTAAGAAGTTGACAGCCACTGAGTGTAATTACAGCATTGGGGGCCATGAGCTGTTGGCGGTTAAAGTGGCCTTGGAGGAGTGGCACCACTGGTTGGATGGGGGCACAAACACCTTTTCTGGTTTATACTGATCACAAAAACCTAGAGTATTTATAATCCACCAAACGACTTAACGCTCGACAAGCTAGGTAGGCAATCTTCTTTAGCAGATTTGATTTCATACAGTCATACCGGCCAGGGACTAAGAATGGAAAATCGGATGCTTTGTCTCGTCAGGGGGAACCCATCGATGCCTCAGCCGATCCTGAACCGATCCTGCCTGCATCCTGTTTTGTCTCGGTTCTCACGTAGAAAACTGAATTGAAAGTCCGGTTGGCTGCTGATGGGGTTCCGGTGCCTTCCGACTGTTCCACCAATAGGCTTTTTGTTCCTCTCATGCTCAGGGGGGAGGTAATTAGGGGGGGCCACGACAGCCGCTTCGCTTGTCATCCGGGTATCAAAAAGACTCAGTGTGTGCTTCAACAGAGATTTTGGTGGCAAGGACTGGTTAAAGATGTGACTGAATACGTTAATGCTTGTCAAACGTGCTATGCATAAGACGCCCAATCGTCCACCTGCTAGTCTTACATCGGGTTACCATCCGCAAGCCAATGGTGAAACCGAGCATGTCAACCAAGATTTGGAAAAGCGTCTCTGAATTTTAGCCTACCAGCAGCTTGGGACCTAGTTCGTCCAACTGCCCTGGGTAGAACTTGCTCATAATCACTTGTCCTCAGTATCTACAGGTTACTCACCTTCTCATGTCGTTTTTGGTCATCAACCTTCTCGATCTCCTCCCCTAGATCTCGGCTCCTCGGTTCCCTCGGCACTCCACCTCATCCTCCGCTGCCGATGAACTTGGTTGCTGGCCAAGAGGGTTTTAGTTTGCACGTCACAGGCCTATAAGACTGCTGCTGACCGCAGGAGGTCCTCTGCTCCTGCCTATGTGCCTGGCCAAAACGTGTGGCTTTCCACTCGCCATCACAAATTGAGAGGACTGTCTTGTAAACTCGGCCCATTTCCTGTGTCCAAAATTGTTAACCCTGTTTCTGTTCATCTTAATCTCCCCAGGTCCCACATTCATCCCTCCTTTCACACCAGTCAGATCAAACCTGCTACAGTGGGGTAAAAAAAGCATTTAGTCAGTCCCTGATTGTGCAAGTTCTCCTACTTAGAAAGGTGAGAGAGGTCTGTAATTTTCATCATAGGTACACTTCAACTATGAGAGACAAAATGAGAAAAGAAAATTCCAGGAAATCAAATTGTAGAATTTTTTAAAGAATTTAATTGCAATTATGGTGGAAAATAAGTATTTGGTCAATAACAAAAGTTCAACTCAATACTTTGTAACATAATCTTTGTTGGCAATGACAGAGGTAAAAAGTTTCCTGTAAGTCTTCACCAGGTTTGCACACACTGTAGCTGGTATTTTGGTCTATTCCTCCATGCAGATCTCCTCTAGAGCACTGATGTTTTGGGGCTGTCGCTGGGCGACATGGACTTTCAACTCCCTCTACAAATTTTCTATGGGGTTGAGGTCTGGAGACTGGCTAGGCCACTCCAGGACCTTGAAATGCTTTTTTACGGAGCCACTCCTTCGTTGCCCGAGCAGTGTGTTTGGGATTATTGTCATGCTGGAAGACCCAGCCACGTTGCATCTTCAATGCTCTCACTGATGAAAGGAAGTTTTGGCTTAAAATCTCAAGATACATGGCCACGTTCATTCTTCTCTTAACACGGATCAGTCATCCTGTCCCCTTTGCAGAAAAACAGCCCCAAAGCATGATGTTTCCACCCCATGCTTTACAGTAGATATGGTGTTCTTGGGATGCAACTCAGCATTTGTCTTCCTCCAAACATGACAAGTTGAGTTTTTACTTAAAAGTTCTATTTTGGTTTATCTGACATGATATTCTCCAAATCCTCTTCTGGATCATTCATATGCTCTCTGGCAAACGTCAGACGGGCCTGGACACATACTCGCTTAAGCAGGGGGACACGCCTGGCACTGCAGGATTTTAGTCCCTCTCTGCATAGTGTGTAGCCTTTGTTACTTTTGTCCCAGCTCTCTGCAGGTCATTCATCAGGTCCCTCCGTGTAGTTCTGGGATTTTTGTTCACCGTTCTCATGATCATTTTGACCCCACAGGATGACATCTTGCATGGAGCCCCAGATCAGCTCTTTGGTCTTGGCCATGGTTGAGTTTGGAGTCTGACTGTTTGAGGCTGTGGACAGGTGTCTTTTCTACAGATAACTGTTGTGTGGGCCGCTGAAGAGGAGGTACTGCTGGCCCACCACCAGAAGGCGCCCTGCCTGAAGTGCGGGCTTCAGGCACGAGAGGGCGCTGCCGCCTCAGGAACAAGCCGTGGTGACAGCTGTCACCCATCATCCGTGACAGCTGTCACTAATCATCACATCTGGTATAAAAGCAGGAAGACACCTCCACCAAACTGCCGATATATCATCTTCATCTGGAGGTAATACTCTCAGCCTTTTGTGATTTATAAATCTGTTATTGTGAGTGTTTGCAGGAGAACCGGTCGTTTTTGCGGAGGCTGTGCAAGACGGCGCTCCTTTTCATCTGAGACCGCTGCAACGTGTTTAGTGAGAGGTGGAGGTGGCATTCCCACCATTGTTACTGGGTGTTCACACACCCACCCTTTGACTGTCTTTTGCTTTCTGCCAGCAGTACCAGATCCGACACGCCGGGAAGGTGGCCACCTGGGGACTCCGGGACTTGGCGGCTCCAGTATTCCTCGGGTTCAGGTGGCGGTGGAAATCGTGTGGTTCCGGTTCGTTTCCAGACGGGCGTCTCCTATCGTCGAGCCTGCCCACACGACACCTTTATTAATTGACTGTTGCACATTCTGAATCTGCTGTGTTTGGTTGTGACATTCACAACAGTAAAGTGTTATAATTTGACTCCTTCCATTGTCCGTTCATTTACGCCCCCTGTTGTGGGTCCGTGTCACTACACTTTCCCAACAGATAACAAGTTCAAACAGATGCCATTAATACAGGTAACAGGTGGAGGACAGAAGAGCTTCTTAAAGAAGAAGTTACAGGTCTGTGAGAGCCAGAAATCTTGCTTGTTTGTGGGTGACCAAATACTTATTTTCCACCATAATTTACAAATAATTCTTTAAAAATCCTACAATGTGATTTCCTGGAATTTTTTTCCTCATTTTGTCTCTTATAGTTGAAGTGTACCTATGATGAAAATTACAGAACTCTGTCATCTTTCTAAGTAGGAGAACTTGCACAATCAGGGACTGACTAAATACTTTTTACCACACTGTAGGTCCAGTCCTTTGTGCCCTCCTGCCATTCCCCCTCTGCCTGCTCGGTACGTGGACGTGGTCTGGTGTTTATGGTGCAGCGGCTCCTGGCCTCTCGCTGCTGTGGCCGTGGGGTTCAGTATTTGGAGGATTGGGAGCATTATGGGCCCGAGGAGCGGTCATGGATTCTCTCCCACTTTATTCTGGACCCTGCTCTGATTCATGAGTTTTAGTCCTCTAATCCTGATTCGCCTGGGCTGTCTTGGGTTGGTCGTGGGGGAGGTGTACTGTCAGTGTTTGAGTTTTGTTAGTTTTGTATTATTGGGGTTTGTTTATTCTCTTGTTGGGATTTTTCTGCTTGGGTCTGTCTGTCTCTGTTTCACTTGTCTCTCTGTTCGTTCTTGGTGATGGATGTTTCTCTCTCTCTCTGGCCATGTCCTGTTTCTGGTGCTTTCCATGTGCGCCTGTTCCTGATATACTGATTACCACCTGGGGTTTTATAAGCTCACTGGGTGGTTTTGTTCCTCGCCAGGTTGTCGTGCCTTGTGCCTTCATTCCAGCTGTGTACCTGCGTTCTTGTTCCCGCCTGCCTCATACCGTGTACCTGACCTCCTGCCTGTTGCCTTGACCACACCATATTGCCTGATGATTTCTGTACTGCTGTTTTTGCTGGATTTCGTACTCCTTCTAAAGATCTGAGTTGTCTGCTGGAGCCGTGCATTTGTGTCCTACCTATCCCAACTGACAATACATATTCAGATATGGGTGGATGGTTTTTAAAATCTGGCTTGTTGCCCCCCCCCCCCCCCATCTCAGATGTGGTTATTCTGGTTAATGTGGTTAATGTAGTTATTATGGTTAATGTGATTATTGTTAATGTGGTTAGTGTGGTTAATGTAGTTATTGTGGTTCATGTGGTTAGTGTGGTTTGTAGTTATTGTGGTTAATGTGCTTATTGTTAATGTGGTTTATGTGGTTACTGTGGTTAGTGTAGTTATTGTGGTTAATGTGGTTAATGTAGTTATTGTGGTTATTGTTAATGTGGTTAGTGTGGTTATTGTGGTTATTGTTAATGTGGTTAGTGTGGTTAATGTAGTTATTGTGGTTATTAATGTGGTTCATGTGGTTCGTGTGGTTAGTATAGTTATTGTGGTTAATGTGGTTATTGTTAATGTGGTTAATGTGGTTAAGTGTACTTAATGTGGTTAATATAGTTATTGTGGTTGGTGTAGTTATTGTGGTTAATGTGCTTATTGTGGTTAATGTGCTTATTGTTAATGTGGTTATTGTTAATGTGGTTATTGTGGTTCATGTGGTTATTGTTAATGTGGTTAGTGTGGTTAGTGTAGTTATTGTGGTTAATGGGGTTATTGTGGTTAATGTGGTTATTGTTAATGTGGTTCATGTGGTGTGTCTGCAGACGGCAGCATATTGCTCCACACTGTTTTAGTTCATAAAAAAATGGAATGGCGGGTTGTGACTTTCTTCACACTGTGTGTGTGTGTGTGTGTGTGTGTGTGTGTGTGTGTGTGTGTGTGTGTGAGAGTGAGTGGGCGGGCCTCTGGCCTTTATCCTGCCCCTCCCACGTCCTCCAGCTCTGCCTCAGCATTAACATGCAAACAGCAGCTGCAGTGCTGCAGCCAGTCGCTCGCTTCAAACACCCGCAGAGACACGACACCCACACACACGCACGCACGCACATACAGAGACACACGCGCACACGCACACTTGTACACTCACGCCGTGGGCACATGCTACAGTTCATATAGCACAACTGCACAAGAAACAGCACTTTGTACATGTCAGTGAGGTGCAGCCCACGCACTCAGTGACACAGTGAGGAGCCCACGCAGCCTGAGCACCGCAGCACACATGCACACATGCACAGTAACCTGCACTGAGGTCGTTTCTCTGCAGAAACATTTCAGCTCTTCATTTTCTTTCCAAACTACAAACCAAATTGTGGTGTCTTTACAAAGTCCTTACAGCCTCTGCTTCAGGGAGCAAGGCCATGTGAGGAGGAGGAGGAGGAGGAGAAGAAGAAGTCTATGTACGTACATGAACACACAGTGAAATGTGTCCTCTGCATTCAGGGCTCGAATTAGTACGTGCATGTGCTCGTTTGTGCACGTATTATTCAAGCGGTGCACGTAATTTTATGCTGCACTTGCACTGGTGCAAGTAACTTTATCTAAGTTTTGTCAACTATAAGCACCAGTAAAACAAATCAATAAAGGAATAAATAAGGAAAAAAACAATTTCCAGTGCGTTGTCTTCGTCTTCCCTGCGTTTAATGACTCAGACACACGGAGCGAGTTGTTGTGCTCTATTTGTTGTGTTCGTGTGCGCACATGTAAACAAAGAAAAGAAAAAAAAAACTGGCTGGCTGTGGCTTCTCTCCCCCCCCCCCCCAAACTGTCATCACTGTGTTATAAACCAGTCACCATTTGTTTTATTATACATCTGGGTAGTTAATAAATGAAATAATCTTCATGGACGATTCCTTCACGCGCGCACATAAAAAAAAACTTGTCTGCTGCTGCTCCCCTCAAACTCTCCCCAGAGAGGAAGAGTCTGACACATCAGAGGAGGAGTTTTAAGGTTGATATAAGACTGACTTTTGGTTGTGCAAGTAAGTTTTTTTTGGTCCAAGTAATTTTTTTGTTACTAGCACCAGTGCAAGTAGGTTAAAAAATGTATTTCTGACAGGTTTGCTTAGCAGGGATGGTTGGAGACAAATGCAGGACTCAACACAATAGCTCAAGTTCAAAAAAGCGTTTACTGAATTAATCAGTGGGGTTCGCTACACAAAGAGGCAGTCCAAAAACAGCAAACAGATCCAAATCATCAGGCGAGTAGCGTAGTCGATAAAAACTGGCAGAAGGTCAAAACACACGTGGAAGCAGGACAAGAATTATACAAGAACAGAGCTAGAAGCGGTGGCACAAGGCACAATGATCAGGCAAACAACAGTGCAACCAGTGAAGCTTAAGTACACTGAGTAGTGAGCTACAGATTGGGAACATCTGCAGAAAGAACCAGAACAGGGTGTGGCCTAGACAGAGTGTGACACCCCCCCACCAAGCACAAAGCGAGACAGACAAGAGAAATAAGGAAAAGGGAGCCCAAGCAGGAAACACTCAGCAAGAGAAGTCACAACTATCGCACACACCAAGCCATCCCCAGAACAGACTATAATGCAAGAACTACACAGAAAAGCACAGAACCCAAACCAAGACATGACCAAAAACTGGATAACACAACCAGTACCTGACAATTTCGACCGTCCTTGGAGATACAGTCTTCAAAACCAATCCTGTCAGTGCCTGTGGTTGCATTGAAATTACCCATGGCCAGAGGACTGTCACATCTGGAGATGTTGTCAATCACCAAGTGAAAGTGGGACTAAAAGTGTCCCTCACAAAACCATCACTGAACCCAAACCAAGACATGACCAAAAACCAGATAACACACCCAATACATGACAGTACCCCTCACCTAACGTCCGGCACCCGACGGCCCAGGGGAGTCAGGATGCCGAGCGTGGAAGTCCGAAATCAGGTCTGGTTCCAGGTCGAAGCGGGCGGGAACCCAGTAATGCTCCTCCGGCCCATACCCCTCCCAGTCCACCAGATACTGCACTCCCCTTCCACGCCGCCGAGACCCCAAGAGGCGCCATACCGAAAAGACCGGCCCACCACCCACGAACCAGGCACACAGCAGGGGAACGGACAGAGAGAACTAGGGCTGGCACTAGCAGGCTTCACCTGGCTGAAGTGGAAGGTGGGGTGTATCCTCATGGACCTGGGTAGCCGAAGGCGAACACAAACTGGGTTAACAACCTTTGTAATGGGAAATGGACCCACGAACCTGGGAGCAAGTTTCCGTGGTTGACCCCGGAGGGCCAGATGGCGGGTGGAGAGCCACACCCATTGTCCAGGTGAGTAGATGGGCTCCTGTGACCTCTTCCTGTCCATGGAGACCTTGTAGGCCCCTGATGATCGTAGCAAGGCCCGACGGGCCCGCTCCCAGGTCCGTCGGCAGCCGAGGATGAGCAACAGAGCAGAGGGTACACGAGAAGTTAGGTCTGTGGAGGAGAACAGAGTAGGCTGAAAACCATGTGACACATGAAACGGGGAGTAGCCAGTGGATGAAGACGGCAGACAGTTGTGGGCGAGTTCCACCCAAACTAATTGTGTAGACCAGGATAATGGGTGCTATGATGCGAGAATGCGAAGGCCCTTTTCCATGTCCTGATTAATCCTTTCGGATTGTCCATTAGCCTGTGGGTGGTACCCAGAGGTGAGATTGGAGGAAACCCCCAGTAGTCGGCAGAATTCGCCCCAGAACTGGGAGACAAATTGCAGACCCCGATCGGAAACAATGTCCTGAGGAAACCCATGCAGCTTAAAGACATGGTTTAATAGTGCTTCAGCAGTCTCTTTCGCAGTGGGTAATTTAGGTAAAGGTATAAAGTGCGCCATCTTAGACAGGTGGTCGACAACCGTCAGTATTACGATATTGCCCTTGGACGGGGGTAGACCCGTTACGAAGTCGACTGAGATGTGCGACCAAGGTCTCCTAGGAATGGGTAGCGGGTGGAGTTTGCTGGTAGGTGGTCGGTTAGAGGATTTGCACATCGCGCAAGTAGGACACACCCCAATGTATTCGCTGACATCAGAAAGTAATCGTGGCCACCAAAACCTTTCTCAGATAAGAGTAACCGTGGTATTGATACCTGGATGACAGGCGAAACGACTGTTGTGTGCCCAACATATGATCTCCCCCCATAATGCATCTGGAACAAACAGCCTACCCGGAGGATAACCCTGAGGAACGGGAAGGTTACGCGTTGCAGACTGGACCTTGGTCTCAATGTCCCAAGTGAACGCAGAAAGGAAGCAAGATGTGGGTAGCATAGTATCAGGTTCCGATGTCTTCTCTGACAGGTCCTCCCATCGGGAGAGAGCATCTGGCTGGCTGTTTTTTGACCCAGGTCTGTATGATAACAAGAAATTGAAACGACTGAAAAAGATCGACCACCGAGCCTGTCTGGAATTAAGTCTTTTAGCGGAATGTAAATATGCAAGGTTCTTATGATCGGTCCAAACTAGAAATGGTACTTGTGCCCCTTCCAACCAGTGGCGCCACTCCTCCAAGGCCACTTTGACCACCAACAGTTCGTGATCGCCGACATGATAATTGCATTCAGTCGGAGTTAATTTTCTTGATAAAAAGGCACAAGGATGTAACCTCTTATCCATAGGATCGATCTGGGACAAAACAGCTCCGATACCTACATCGGAAGCATCCACTTCGACCCCGAACTGTCTGGGGGGAGGGGGGGGGGGGGTCAGGGAGGAGAGGCACAGGGGCCGTTGTGAACCGTTTCTTTAGAACCTGAAAAGCTTTGTCACACTCTGGTGACTACTGAAAGGTCTGGAGGGATGAGGTTAATTTATGCAAAGGAGCTGCCACAGAACTAAAATTGCAAATGAACTTTCTGTAGAAATTAGCAAAACCCAGAAACCTTTGGACCTCCCTACGGTCCTTTGGGGTTGCCCACTCACAAACTGCGGCTACTTTTTCATGGTCCATCTGAATCTTCCCTGGGGAGATAGCGAATCCTAAAAATGATATTATGGATTTATGGAACTCACATTTCTCGGCCTTGAGAAATAACTGGTTGCGTAATAAAGTTTCCAGGACCAAACGCAAATGTCAGAAATGAGCATCAACATCGGGGTAGATCAGAATGTCATCTAAATATACAAACACAAACTTGTTCAGGAATTCCCGCAAAACGTCATTAACCAGATTTTGATACACAGCTGGTGCATTAGTTAAGCCAAAGGGCATCACTAAATACTCATAATGACCGGTGGGAGTGTTGAACACAGTTTTCCATTCATCACCTTGTCTAATGTGCACTAAATGGTATGCATTGCGGAGATCGAGTTTAGTCAAAAATTGGGGCGCCCTCTAGTAGCTCAAATGCGGTAGCAGTCAGTGGTAGGGGATAACGGTTCTTAACAGTAACATCATCAGTCCCCGGTAGTCTATACAGGGCTGGAGTGACTTGTCTTTCTTTTCAAAAAAAAAAAAAAACCAGCCCCTGCGGGAGAGGACGACAGATGAATCAAGCCAGCCTCTAACGACTCGCGGATGTAAACATTCATGGCGAGGCATTCAAGTACAGTCAGAGAAAACAACTTCCCGCGTGGACGGCTGGCGCAGGGAAGTAGATCAATAGCACAGTCATAAGCCCTGTGGGGAGGGAGAGATTTAGCCCTTGCTTTGCTAAACACTTATGCTAAATCGTGATACTCCGGAGGAACACCAATAAGATTTGGATTAGGAGAACAGGTGATTCTTGCAGACGAAACTATGCATCGTCCTGTACAAGTGGGGCCCCAGGAACTGATACGTCCCTCACCCCAGTCTATCTGTGGACAGTGTTTCTTCAGCCAGGGATGCCCCAAAATGGCGGAGTGAGTCATTCTATCAAATGCATGAAAGCTTAAGGCTTCAGAATGTGTACCGGCTATGATCATCTGTACTGACTGGGTGCGGTGAGTTATTTGACCGAGTTCATGGCCATCGATGGTGGACATAACCAGCGGATGTGAGAGACGGTAGAGCTTAAGGTGTAGTGACCTGGCCAGAGAGGACTGCAGCAAATTAGCATCTGATCCAGAGTCAATTAAAACCGGTACTGAACATGACGAATGTCCGGAAACAAAGCTCGCCATGATAACGTTCTGGGGAAAGGTAGAAATAATAGAATTCTGACTCACCCATCGTACTGATCCACTGGGGCACCCCTGGCTTGGTATTCTGTGACCACATGACCTGCTTGTCCACAACAGAAACCCAGGCCCTGGTCTCTTCGGTGTTGCCGCTCCTCTGTGGTCAGCCTGGTGTGACCCAACTGCATGGGTTCCTCTGCAGGTGGGAGAAAAGAACTGGAGCCGGAGCTGGAGGAGGTGGTACTGACATGATGAGCAGATGACACCTCCGACTGCTGGACCGGAGGGCGTCCGTCACATCGAGGCCAGTCCGCCAGCTGGCGGTCGGTGCGGATAGCCAGTGCTATCAGCTGGTCCAGCTCTTCTGGGAGGTCGACGGCAATTAACTGGTCCTGGATTTGCACCGACAGACCTTGAAAAAACACATCATGGAGTGCTGCTGGGTTCCACTCGCTTTTTGCCACCAGGATGTGGAAGTCGATGGCGTAATCGGCGACGTGTCCGTTTCCTTGACGAAGCCACATCAGGGAACGGGCCGCTTCCCGGCCTGGAGATGTGTGCTGGAACACCTGGACTAATGCTGTCCTGAACGCCTGGAGTGAGTCACAAGCTGGGGACTGCCTGCTCCACTCTGCCGAAGCCCACGATGCTGCCCGGCCGGTCAGGTGAGTAATTATGAATGCAATCTTCGTTCTGTCAGACAGAAACATTGCTGACATTAATTCAAAGTGGAGGTCACACTGAGTGAGAAGGGGTTTTGCGTCTCCGAATTCTCCGGAGAACCATTCTGGTCGTGATAGCTGGTTGCAGATGACAGGAGGCGCTGTAGGCGCAGGCAGGGCAGAACTCGGTCCCGGAGATGGCGGATTGGCAGTGACCGGAGTAGACGAGGCCTGATGAGTCAAAGTGGCCACTAGTTAGTCGATCTGGGAGCTTACCGACATCATAAAGGTGTCCTGCCTCTTGGCGAGATCTGAAATGCCGGCACTTAATGCTGTGAGGCGATCCTCCTGTTCTGCCAGCTGGCGGCTATGGAAAGGGTCAGAGTCTGCTGTCTCCATTGTTGGCCTGATCATTCTGAGAGGTTTGCTTAGTAGGAATGGTTGGAGACAAATGCAGGACTCAACACAGTAGCTCAAGTTCAAAAAAGTGTTTACTGAATTAATCAGTGGGGTTCGCTACACAAAGAGGCAGTCCAAAAACAGCAAACAGATCCAAATCATCAGGCGAGTAGCGTGGTCGAGAAAAACTGGCAGAAGGTCAAAACACACGTGGAAGCAGGACAAGTATTATACAAGAACAGAGCTAGAAGCAGTGGCACAAGGCACAACGATCAGGCAAACAGCAGTGCAACCAGTGAAGCTTAAATACACCGAGTAGGGAGCTACAGATTGGGAACACCTGCAGAAAGAACCGGAACAGGGTGTGGCCTAGACAGAGTGTGATGCCCCCCCACCAAGCACAAAGCGAGACAGACAAGAGAAATAAGGAAAAGGGAGCCCAAGCAGGAAACACCCAGCAAGAGAAATCACAACTATCGCACACACCAAGCCATCCCCAAAACAGACTATAATGCAAGAACTACACAGAAAAGCACAGAACCCAAACCAAGACATGACCGAAAACCGGATAACACACCCAGTACCTGACAATTTCGACCGTCCTTGGAGATACAGTCTTCAAAACCAATCCTGTCAGTGCCTGTGGTTGCATTGAAATTACCCATGGCCAGAGGACTGTCACATCTGGAGATGTTGTCAATCACCAAGTGAAAGTGGGACTAAAAGTGTCCCTCACAAAACCGTCACTGACCATTGGTGCAGTGCAACCAGACCAGAAGAAGGTCTATCCATCCACCCAACAAGATCTGGCCACGCCCAGCTCTGTGGAGCTGAGGGAGCATAGCCACTTCAGTATGGATCATTCCAAGCTCCCTCAACAGTAAAAGATGGTCATCTTTGCTGAGAGAAGGTACATTTCAGTTGCATATCCACATGAGCAACCTTAACTTTTGATCTGCGTGTGGCTATACCATGGATCACCTCTCAGCACTGTACTAATCACCATCCACCAGAGGCCTCATGTACAAAGTGTGCTTATGCACAAAAACATGGCGCACGTTCCACAGCAACGTTCAGATGTATCAAAAGTGAAATGATGGTGGAAATGTGCGGTACGTTATACACAAATCCTGGCTGGTGTACGCACGTTTCTACAGCTATTGTTCCTCTGGTGACACATAGAGGTGATGCTGGGAACTGTTAATTATGTGAAAACATGAAGTCATCAGAGTGATGTGCATACCACTGATGAACAATTAACACACCCACGTGTTTGCAGTTATATGAGTGGATATAGGCTCCTCTCCTGTGGAACCAGCTCCCAATTCAGATCAGGGAGACAGACACCCTCTCTACTTTTAAGATTAGGCTTAAAACTTTCCTTTTTGCTAAAGCTTATAGTTAGGGCTGGATCAGGTGACCCTGAACCATCCCTTGGTTATGCTGCTATAGACATAGACTGCTGGGGGGTTCCCATGATGCACTGAGTGTTTCTTTCTCTTTTTGCTCTGTATGCACCACTCTGCATTTAATCATTAGTGATTGATCTCTGCTCCCCTCCACAGCATGTCTTTTTCCTGGTTCTCTCCCTCAGCCCCAACCAGTCCCAGCAGAAGACTGCCCCTCCCTGAGCCTGGTTCTGTTGGAGGTTTCTTCCTGTTAAAGAGTTTTTCCTTCCCACTGCTGCCAAGTGCTTGCTCACAGGGGGTCGTTTTGACCGTTGGGATTTTTCCGTAATTATTGTATGGCTTTGCCTTACAATATAAGGTGCCTTGGGGCAACTGTTTGTTGTGATTTGGCGCTATATAAATAAAATTGATTTGATTTTGATTTGATATAAAAACATGCACACAGTGATGTGTAAAACGGCGCTAACATTGGCTGCGTTAGCGTTGTTAGAGGACCTTGCAAATGGTGCAATCCAATGTGAGTGTGTATTCAGGGAACATGAGGATTTACTTGCAAATGACGATAACTGGCTCATAAGCAGATTTTGATTACTAAGGCCACTGTTACTGGAGTTGCGCGCAGAACTGCTGTCAGCCCGGAGCGCAATACGGCGAGGAACCAGAGGCTGTCTGTGACCACACAGGTGCTGACCACGCTGGGCTTCCTGGCAACAGGGCATTCAAGCGTGAGCTGGCTGATCGGTCAGGAGTGTGCCAGCGAACCTTGAGCCGAGCCACCAGCTGTGTGGAACACAATCACCTGAATGTCATCCAGGTACATTGCAGCAAGAGCTGGTTTCCCGAATCAATCAATCAACTTTTTTCTTGTATAGCGCCAAATCACAACAAACAGTTGCCCCAAGGCGCTCCACATTGCAAGGCAAGGCCATACAATAATTATGAAACACAGTCTACGTCTAAAGCAACATAACCAAGGGATGGTCCAGGGTCACCCGATCCAGCCCTAACTATAAGCCTTAGCGAAAAGGAAAGTTTTAAGCCTAATCTTAAAAGTAGAGAGGGTATCTGTCTCCCTGATCTGAATTGGGAGCTGGTTCCACAGGAGAGGAGCCTGAAAGCTGAAGGCTCTGCCTCCCATTCTACTCTTACAAACCCTAGGAACTACAAGTAAGCCCGCAGTCTGAGAGCGAAGCGCTCTAATGGGGTAATATGGTACTATGAGGTCCCTAAGATAAGATGGGACCTGATTATTCAAAACCTTATAAGTAAGAAGAAGAATTTTAAATTCTATTCTAGCATTAACAGGAAGCCAATGAAGGGAGGCCAACACGGGTGAGATATGCTCTCTCCTGCTAGTCCCCGTCAGTACTCTAGCTGCAGCATTCTGAACCAACTGAAGGCTTTTTAGGGAACTTTTAGGACAACCTGATAATAATGAATTACAATAGTCCAGCCTAGAGGAAACAAATGCATGAATTAGTTTTTCAGCATCACTCTGAGACAAGACCTTTCTGATTTTAGAGATATTGCGTAAATGCAAAAAGGCAGTCCTACATATTTGTTTAATATGCGCTTTGAATGACATATCCTGATCAAAAATAACTCCAAGATTTCTCACAGTATTACTAGAGATCAGGGAAATGCCATCCAGAGTAACGATCTGGTTAGACACCATGCTTCTAAGATTTGTGGGGCCAAGTACAATAACTTCAGTTTTATCTGAGTTTAAAAGCAGGAAATTAGAGGTCATCCATGTCTTTATGTCTGTAAGACATAAAGACATGGATGACAACCCCTGGCAAAAATTATGGAATCACCGGCCTCGGAGGATGTTCATTCCTTTGTTTAATTTTGTAGAAAAAAAGCAGATCACAGACATGACACAAAACTAAAGTCATTTCAAATGGCAACTTTCTGGCTTTAAGAAACACTATAAGAAATCAAGAAAAAAAGATTGTGGCAGTCAGTAACGGTTACTTTTTTAGACCAAGCAGAGGAAAAAAATATGGAATCACTCAATTCTGAGGAAAAAATTATGGAATCACCCTGTAAATTTCTATCCCCAAAACTAACACCTGCATCATATCAGATCTGCTCGTTGACATTAACCCTATGTCATGAAATTGACCCTATGTGTCTTTTTGCAAGGAATGTTTTCACAGTTTTTGCTCTATGGCAAGATGCATTATCTTCTTGAAAAATGATTTCATCATCCTTAAACATCAGAAAAGTGTCCAAAATATCAACGTAAACTTGTGCATTTATTGATGATGTAATGACAGCCATCTCCCCAGTGCCTTTACCTGACATGCAGCCCCATATCATCAATGACTGTGGAAATTTACATGCTGTCTTCAGGCAGTCATCTTTATAAATCTCATTGGAACGGCACCAAACAAAAGTTCCAGCATCATCACCTTGCCCAATGCAGATTCGAGATTCATCACTGAATATGACTTTCATCCAGTCATCCACAGTCCACGATTGCTTTTCCTTAGCCCATTGTAACCTTGTTTTTTTCTGTTTAGGTGTTAATGATGGCTTTCGTTTAGCTTTTCTGTATGTAAATCCCATTTCCTTTAGGCGGTTTCTTACAGTTCGGTCACAGACGTTGACTCCAGTTTCCTCCCATTCGTTCCTCATTTGTTTTGTTGTGCATTTTCGATTTTTGAGACATATTGCTTTAAGTTTTCTGTCTTGACGCTTTGATGTCTTCCTTGGTCTACCAGTATGTTTGCCTTTAACAACCTTCCCATGTTGTTTGTATTTGGTCCAGAGTTTAGACACAGCTGACTGTGAACAACCAACATCTTTTGCAACATTGTGTGATGATTTACTCTCTTTTAAGAGTTTGATAATCCTCTCCTTTGTTTCAATTGACATCTCTCGTGTTGGAGCCATGATTCATGTCAGTCCACTTGGTGCAACAGCTCTCCAAGGTGTGATCACTCCTTTTTAGATGCAGACTAACAAGCAGATGTGATTTGATGCAGGTGTTAGTTTTGGGGATGAAAATTTACAGGGTGATTCCATAATTTATTCCTCAGAATTGAGTGATTCCATATTTTTTTCCTCTGCTTGGTCTAAAAAAGTAACCATTACTGACTGCCACAATCTTTTTTTCTTGATTTCTTAGTGTTTCTTAAAGCCAGAAAGTTGCCATTTGAAATGACTTTAGTTTTGTGTCATGTCTGTGATCTGCTTTTTTTCTACAAAATTAAACAACTGAATGAACATCCTCCGAGGCCGGTGATTCCATAATTTTTGCCAGGGGTTGTAATCGGAGCTGTTGACTGCACACATGTTCACATCATATGTGATGCACAAATGTGCATCAGGATGGTTGCTGGCATGGTGCACAAAGACAATTGATCTGAACGTAAACTGGTGGGGCCACATTTGACCATGTGCACATTCAAATATGTCTCTTGGTTGTCACGCCACCATGTCAGAGGATCAGATGAGGGAGGCTCTAACTCTTCTTGCAGGTACTGTTTTAGTTCAGTTTCAGCCTGAAGTCTTTTTGGTACAGCCAGCCTAACCATTTTGACTCTTCTGTTCTGCAGCAGGTCACACAGCCGCCTCTTCTTGGCAGGAGGAGGTGAAGGTAGCACATCATCATCCTTGTTTTCATCTTTACCTCCATCACTGTTGCTGCTGCTGTTGTTGCCTCCTTCCTCTGGCTCTCTCATGTTGATGATCTCCCTTAGATTCTGGTCCCTTGCACCATCATCCCCAGTACTGCACTCCTTGTACCTAGGGTCGAGGAATGTGGCCTTTTTCAGAAGCTCTTGAAGTGGAGGTGTGTTGTACCTTTCATCAAGAACACTACACTTTTTTTTCTTGAAGTTTGTTGTGAGTGTGCTCTCATCTGGGTCTGGGGCTAACAGTTCTTTTTGTAGAAGTTCCAGCAGAGGCTTCACAGAGGACACGGTCACATACTTTTCCCCTGATAAGACATCAGTGAATTCAGCCACCGGTTTCAGTGCTGCGTTGATGGATTCCAAGACAGCAACATTGCGCCAGGTCGGGTTGAGGTGTCCGTGTTTTCTGTCATCGATCGGCACACGTCTTATGGCAGGGAGCTGCTGCAGCAGCCTCTCTACCAGTTTCTGCACCGTACCCCATCGTGTAGTGATGTCCTTGCAGGAAAGATAAGAATGTTTAGACATTTGGTCATTATATCAACATTACATGTTAACAATAACGCAACTTTTTTACATTTATATAGCGCCAAATCACAACAGAGTTGCCTCAAGGCGCTTCACACAAGTAAGGTCAAACCTTACCGACCCCCAGAAATGTATTCAAAACATTATATGTACAGCACTTAGAGATAAATCACAGCTCATGTCCAGATTTCAAGTGAAAGTACAACCCCTGGCAAAAATTATGGAATCACCGCCCTCGGAGGATGTTCATTCAGTTGTTTAATTTTGTAGAAAAAAAGCAGATCACAGACATGACACAAAACTAAAGTCATTTCAAATAGCAACTTTCTGACTTTAAGAAACACTATAAGAAATCAGGAAAAGAAATTGTGGCAGTCAGTAACAGTTACTTTTTTAGACCAAGCAGAGGAAAAAAAAATATGGAATCAATTCTGAGGAAAAAATTATGGAATCACCCTGTAAATTTTCATCCCCAAAACTAACACCTGCATCATATCAGATCTGCTCGTTAGTCTGCATCTAAAAAGGAGTGAACACACCTTGGAGAGCTGTTGCACCAAGTGGACTGACATGAATCATGGCTCCAGCACGAGAGATGTCAATTGAAACAAAGGAGAGGATTATCAAACTCTTAAAAGAGGGTAAATCATCACGCAATGTTGCAAAAGATGTTGGTTGTTCACAGTCAGCTGTGTCTAAACTCTGGACCAAATACAAACAACATGGGAAGGTTGTTAAAGGCAAACATACTGGTAGACCAAGGAAGACATCAAAGTGTCAAGACAGAAAACTTAAAGCAGTATGTCTCAAAAATCGAAAATGCACAAGAAAATGGGAGGAAACTGGAGTCAACGTCTGTGACCGAACTGTAAGAAACCGCCTAAAGGAAATGGGATTTACATACAGAAAAGCTAAACGAAAGCCATCATTAACACCTAAACAGAAAAAAAACAAGGTTACAATGGGCTAAGGAAAAGCAATTGTGGACTGTGGATGACTGGATGAAAGTCATATTCAGTGATGAATCTCGAATCTGCATTGGGCAAGGTGATGATGCTGGAACTTTTGTTTGGTGCCTTTCCAATGAGATTTATAAAGATGACTGCCTGAAGAGAACATGTAAATTTCCACAGTCATTGATGATATGGGGCTGCATGTCAGGTAAAGGCACTGGGGAGATGGCTGTCATTACATCATCAATAAATGCACAAGTTTATGTTGATATTTTGGACAATTGAAAGGATGTTTGGGGATGATGAAATCATTTTTCAAGATGATAATGCATCTTGCCATAGAGCAAAAACTGCAAAAACATTCCTTGCAAAAAGACACATAGGGTCAGTGTCAATGAGCAGATCTGATTTGATGCAGGTGTTAGTTTTGGGGATGAAAATTTACAGGGTGATTCCATAATTTTTTCCTCAGAATTGAGTGATTCCATATTTTTTTCCCTCTGCTTGGTCTAAAAAAGTAACCGTTACTGACTGTCACAATCTTTTTTTTCCTGATTTCTTGTAGTGTTTCTTAAAGCCAGAAAGTTGCCATTTGAAATGACTTTAGTTTTGTGTCATGCCTGTGATCTGCTTTTTTTCTACAAAATTAAACAACTGAATGAACATCCTCTGAGGCCGGTGATTCCATAATTTTTGCCAGGGGTTGTATAATTTAAATACTGTTTACAATTACAAATGGTTTATGTAGTAACATTACTTTTCTTTGTCTGGACTCTATAATTTATAATCAGTGCCCAACATAAATGATTATGCCCCCTAAAAAAAAAATCAATGTATTAATCATTATCTATATGAAAAAAAGAAAAATTTACAAAGCTTTGACAAAGCTGAGTTTGACTTTTTTTTTTTTTTTTTTTTTTAGCCATAAGATGAAAATAAGGGTTATATGTTTACTAAAATTTAGCTTTGCTCCCACTCCTTTTCTTAGGGTGTACTTACTTTTGAATCAT
Organism: Thalassophryne amazonica; assembly: GCF_902500255.1. Lineage (NCBI taxonomy): Eukaryota > Metazoa > Chordata > Actinopteri > Batrachoidiformes > Batrachoididae > Thalassophryne > Thalassophryne amazonica. The sequence goes on along the minus strand of NC_047105.1, from coordinate 3,211,464 downwards.
GATCTTAAATTGAGAAAAATACTCTTTTGTGTACAAAAAAAACAAAACAAAAACAAAAATCTTGTTTGTAATCAGTGACCCATATTTGGGGTATAGTATGTCATAGAAAATGTTGATTTTGAAAGGAAACTAAAGGTTTTCTGACAAATCTGAAGAGGTGTGCTCATTTATGTTGAGAACTGTACATTAATAGAGAGAAAAGTAATGTTTCTAAACTTTCTACATAAAATATAAACACTATAAATGTATTTATAGTGTGTGCATCATGTTTGTAACAAAATATTTATTTTATGTCTTTAATATATTAGTAGCTCACCAGAATTAGACTGCGTTCATGGAGATTGGTGTCATGCTGTGCCTTCTTCAGGTCTCTCCTCTTTATCCAGCTCAGGTTGAAAGTGTTGACCAGACTCCACTGTTTTCTCCTTTTCACTTGCTACAGCGTTTTGGACAGCCAAATGGAAGTTGTGGCCAAAGCAAGTCAGCCACGGCCATCCGAGTTTCCTCACTGCAGCTTTAATATTAGAGCCATTATCAGTGGTTATAATAGATATTCGCCTGAGTTAGAGGGCAAATATCTGTCATTTTGGGCGACTGGGTGTGAACAGAGGGACTCAGAAAATGCATACCTACCTCCAAAAGCATGTTATTGTATTATTATCACTTTTTACTGAGATACACAACAGGTAACACGCACATAAAAAGTTGGCTCACTTTAGCTTTTGTCGTGTCGGCTGGTGCGCGCACTGCTCTCCACATTCAGCAGTGCATCATCAAGCTGGCTGCTTTAAGCTACTGTTCGTTGTCGTACTATCCATGAGAAAATCATCTGGAATATCCACATTGGGACCAAAACACACTTCTTGCCTTTTCATCTTTTCCTCTGCGGACAGTTTTTTTCCCCCTCTGCAGACAGTTCTTGGGCTGCGCGCGTTATGACGTCATTTATTTACGCACAGCAGGCGGGCATTGCCAGGTAGCGTCAACATAAATCTATGATACCGGCCTAGCAACGCCCCGGTAAAGTGATAATAATGCAGGACATTTTCTTCTCATCTAGTGCCCCATCTGCCAAAGCAGACTGAAGGGATTCTGCAAGAACATCTGCCGTGTGGTTGTCTGGAGTCTATCTTGTCTCCAAACACCTGGACTGCAGAGTCCAGTCAGCTTTGAGGTAGTGGATTGCAATATTAGAGCTTGACCACATATGAGTGAGTAAAGTACAAGGTTTATTAGAAAACTAACCGGCAGTTTTATAAAAAAAAAAAAAAACTATATGGATTTGAATGACGTGCGATTACACCAGACATGCTTGAACCCTCGTGCGCATGCGTGAGTTTTTTCACGCGTGTCGGTGACGTCATCCGCCTGTGGCTTTGAGTGAGCACTGGTCCAGCCCTCTCGGCTGAAATCCTTCGTCTGAGACGCTGCTGGAGACGGTGCGCGTTGCTTTATCAAAATTTTTTCAGGGCCTGTGAGGGATATCCGAGTGGACACTATTCGAGAAATTCTGCTGGTTTTCTGTGAAAAGTTTAACGGCTGATGAGAGATTGTGGAGTTTCTTTCGCTTTAAGGACAGCTCACAAAGCGGATCGGCGCGGCGCGGTCGGAGGTGGCATCCGTCTGGCTGTTTCAAGCTGAAAACGTCCTAATTTAAGGCTCTGTTCACCCAGGACGTCGTCAGAGAACAGAGATGTTTCAGAAGAAGTCGGCATGAGGAGTTGATGCGGACATTCCACTGTTAAAGGAGATTTTGTAATGAAAGAACGTGCGCGCAAATTTGCCGAGTCGGTTCCGTGACGACGACGCAAATCCGTCTGCGCCGTGACAGGAAAAACACCTCCGTGTTGAAAACCATTTGTAAAATTCAGGCGGCTTTTGATGGCTTTTAACAAGTGAGTATCTGAGAAATTGTTTAACAGCTGGGCATGTTCCAACTTGTCCATTAAGGTTTCCAACACAGAGGTGTTTTTCCTGTCGCGACCCCCGCGGTCGGGTCCGGCCCGACATGCGACTCTGCCCGCATGTTCTTTCATTACAAAATCTCCTTTAACAGTGGAATGTCCGCATAAACTCTTCATGCCGACTTCTTCTGAACCTTCTCTGTTCTCTGACGACGACCTGGGTGAACAAAGCCTGAAATGTGGAAGTTTTCAGCTTGAAACGGCGAGATGCTGCCGCCTCGAAGCGCATATCGCCATCAGGCGCCGTGGGCCGTCCTTAAAGCGACACTACCAGACCAAAATCTCTCATCAGCCGTTAAAATTTTTACCAAAAACCAGCTGAATTTATCGAATGGTGTCCACTCAGTTGTGCCTTACAGTTTTGAAAAAATTTTGATCAAACAAAGCAGCAGTCTCTGAGCCATTCCTAAACAATGAAAAAACGACGAGAGGGTGGGCGACTCCTCACTCAAAGACTGCCCACAGGCGAATGACGTAACCGACAGGCGTGAAAAAACTCTCGCATGCCCACGAGGGTTCAAGCATGTCTGATGTAATCACACGTGATTCAAATCCATATGGTTTTTGAAAAAAATAATAAGGTCGGATACTTTTCTAATAGACCTCGTAAGTATGAGTGAGTGAGTAAAAATCAACTTCGCTCAACTCCTTGAGAACGTCATCCTTCACGTTGTAGTACAGTCTCAGTACAGTAGTCTTGGAGATGTATGTTTTGCCTGGTGGGTCATACTGCTTATCAAACTTGTGCAGCATTTCTTTAAATGCTGGTTTTTCTACTGTATTGAACGGCTGTATTTCCTTAGCGATGAACCGCGTTACACTGTCTGCTAGCGTACGCCTTCTTACACTGTCCTCTTTATACTTCAAGTGTCATCTGAAAGATTCGCTAAGAGCCAGTTGACAGGATGCACCAGCTGCTGTTGCACCGGCTGACGATTGTGCCGGTGTGGTCTTTCCAAGTCCAGCTTATTGCTGTGTGTGGTGGGTCTGTAAATGTTGTTTCAGATTTGTTGTGTTAGCGCTTTTGACCGGTACTTTTTTACGGCAAAGTTTACATATTGCTTCCTCCATGTTGCTGGGCTCTTCATTATCGTTAGGCTTAAAACTGAAATGCATCCACAGCAGTGTTGTGGTACATGGCTTTGGAACCAGAACCTCCTCACCTTCCATGTTATTATCTGAGCCTCGCTAACCATCTGACCAAGACGAGAGTGGAACACAGAGAGCGAGGCAGCGTGCAGCTGGTAGTGCAGCAGGATGATGTCAGATTCTGAGTTGTTTTTTGCAGCTTTGTGGATAAAATAAATAATTTGCGGTAATCACGAATATGAAAAATATTCATGAATATGAAAAATATTCACGAATATGAAAAATATTCACGAATATGAAAAATAATCGCAATTGGTGAATATTGTAATAATTGTGACTGCCCTACTTGTGGTCCCTGATTTAATGTGATTACAGTTGATATCATCAGAGCTTTCACACATAGACATTAAAAATGAGCCGAATGGAATATAGACATTTTTTCATAAGAAGAGTTTGAAAGTGTCAGGGATGACAGCTGGGTCTCCGACATGCACAGGAGGAGATGTTTCATCTCTGAGGGCACTCTGAGGAGTCGCAGCACACAGCTTGTTGGAAACTCTAAGGAGCTGAGAAAGTGCTCTGTGATGGCTCTATAAGGGTAGACAAGGAGGCGCGAGGAAGTCATGAGTGGCTGAGTCACCATCTGTGGTCTGCTTACAGAGGAATCAAACCTCTGCCTTCATCCATACCTGCAGGCCTGCAGTGGAAAAAAAAAAGAGAAAACTGAAACTGCTTCAGCTGATAACACTTGAATGATGTCCAAATGAAGTTCACAAGTTGGCATAAGTTCAGAGACCTTGACATTGAAGATGACGATGTGATCTTTGTGGAATCAGTGGATGTCCTGATTGCAGAGCTTGAGAAGCACAGTATCTGGTTTTGTGATTGTCCTTGATCAAGACAAAGATCCAGGCTTTGAATGATATCTTGGACTTGTCCATCCAAAGTGTCTCTGTATGTGGGGAAAGTGTTGAACATACTGAGACATTCACTGAGCACTGATGCTCATGTCTCTGTGTCCTTGACCTTTGAGATTAAGGGATATCTGGGAATATATGGACTAATGAGGTCACTGGACAGATGTTTTGCTTTAGGGTCTTTAGGGTCCTGGTGCATCCTGTCTCACTGTCTGGTTGTCACGCTTGGAATCTAACGAGTGACCTAAGGAGACAACTGGATGTCTTTGGTCCCAGGTCTCTGTTGAGGATCTTTGGGTCCTGCTGGAATGACTTTGTGTCCAATGAACTGTCACTTAGTGAGACTCGGATGAGGAGGATCACTGACATTGTGAGGGAACATCAGACACCACATGTAGTCCATGTGGTGAGTTTCTCTGGAGGTGATCCAGCACACAGGTGTCTCAGTGCCCACATTTCACTTGGTCAAGGACACGCCTACATTTAACTTGGCCAAGTACACACCTATATTTCACTTGGTCAAGGACACGCCTATATTTCACACCTATATTTCACTTGGATAAGGACACACCTATATTTCACTTGGTCAAGGACACACCTATATTTCACTTGAGTAAGGACACACCTACATTTAACTTGGCCAAGGACATACCTACATTTCACTTGGTCAAGGACACGCCTACATTTAACTTGGCCAAGGACAGACCTATATTTCACTTGGTCAAGGACACGCCTATATTTCACTTGGTCAAGGACACGCCTGTATTTCACTTGGTCAGGGACACGCCTATATTTCACTTGGTCAAGGACACACCTATATTTCACTTGGATAAGGACACGCCTATATTTCACTTGGTCAAGGACACACCTATATTTCACTTGAGTAAGGACACACCTACATTTCACTTGGTCAAGGACACACCTACATTTCACTTGGTCAAGGACACGCCTACATTTAACTTGGCCAAGGACAGACCTATATTTCACTTGGTCAAGGACACGCCTATATTTCACTTGGTCAAGGACACGCCTGTATTTCACTTGATCAAGGACACGCCTATATTTCACTTGGTCAAGGACACGCCTATATTTCACTTGGTCAAGGACACGCCTGTATTTCACTTGGTCAAGGACATGCCTATATTTCACTTGGTCAAGGACACGCCTATATTTCACTTGGTCAAGGACACACCTATATTTCACTTGGATAAGGACACGCCTATATTTCACTTGGTCAAGGACACACCTATATTTCACTTGAGTAAGGACACACCTACATTTAACTTGGCCAAGGACACGCCTACATTTCACTTGGTCAAGGACACACCTACATTTAACTTGACCAAGGACAGACCTATATTTCACTTGGTCAAGGACACGCCTATATTTCACTTGGTCAAGGACACGCCTGTATTTCACTTGGTCAAGGACACACCTATATTTCACTTGGTCAAGGACACACCTATATTTCACTTGGATAAGGACATGCCTATATTTCACTTGGTCAAGGACACACCTATATTTCACTTGGGTAAGGACACACCTATATTTCACTTGGGTAAGGACACACCTACATTTCACTTGGTCAAGGACACGCCTGTATTTCATTTGGGTAAGGACACACCTACATTTCACTTGGTCAAGGACACACCTATATTTCAGTTGGGTAAGGACACACCTATATTTCAGTTGGGTAAGGACACACCTACATTTCACTTGGTCAAGGACACACCTATATTTCACTTGGGTAAGGACACACCTACATTTCATTTGGTCAAGGACACGCCTATATTTCACTTGGGTAAGGGCACGCCTATATTTCACTTGGCCAAGGACACACCTATATTTCACTTGGGTAAGGACACACCTACATTTCACTTGGTCAAGGACACACCTATATTTCAGTTGGTCAAGGACATGCCTATATTTCACTTGGGTAAGGACACACCTACATTTCACTTGGTCAAAGACACGCCTATATTTCACTTGGGTAAGGGCACACCTAAATTTCACTTGATCAAGGACGCCCATATATTGCACTTGGGTAAGGGCACACCTATATTTCACTTGATCAAGGACGCCCATATATTGCACTTGGGTAAGGGTACACCTATATTTCACTTGATCAAGGACGCCCATATATTGCACTTGGGTAAGGGCACACCTATATTTCACTTGATCAAGGACGCCCATATATTGCACTTGGGTAAGGGCACACCTATATTTCACTTGTTCAAGGACACACCTACATTTCACTTGGCCAAGTGAACACACCTGTGTTGATGATCAGAGACTAAAACATGATTAAAGTCAGAAGCTGATCTCTCAGCTCTGAAACTCCTCCCTGACCAGTGATTAATAACAGCTATTGATCACTGCTCTGGCACGATCAGGTTTAGGTTTTTTGGCTCAGTTCCACTGTGTCAATCAACTAAATTTGTGTCTATTTTTAGAACACAGCTGTTTTCCAGCCTGTCACTCAGATTTTCATAGCAGATTAAAAGCATCACCTCAAAACACACACACACACACACAGTCTGTTCTGTTCTGGATACTTTAACCCATTGTCCTGTAGACCAGATCCAGTCAAAAGTACCATTTATTCCGGATCCAGATCTGGTGGACTCCTTCTTCAGTCAGACGGCTTCCCTGACCACCAGTGTCCACCACGGTGTTCGAGGGTTGCCGCCCATTGAGGCACCTAAGACCTTTAGGCCACAGCTCCCCGCTGCAGCTTCAGCAATGGAAGCTTTGAACATGTCCCATTCTGGTTCAATGCCCCCAACCTCCACATGGATGATAGAAAAGCTCCGCCGGAGCTGTCAGTTGAAGATCTGTCAGACAGTGGGCTCCTCTAGACGTTCCCAGTTCACCGGCACTATCCATTTTGGCTTATAAGGTCTGTCCAAAGTCCTCCCACACCCTTTTTATCCAGCTCACCACCAGATGGTGATCAGTTGACAGCTCTGCCCCTCTCTTCACCCGAGTGTCCAGAACATGCAGCCTCAGATCAGATTATATGATCACAAAATTGATCATCAATCTTCGGTCTAGGGTGCTCTGGTACCATGTACACTTATGCGCATCCTTATGTTTGAACACAGTGTTTGTTATGGACAGTCTGTGACTAGCACAGAGGTCCAACAACAAATGACCATTTGGGTTTAGATTTGGGGGGGGGGGGGGGGCGTTCCTCCCAATCACGCCTCTCCAGGTGTCTCTATCATTGCCCACGTGTGCGTTGAAGTCCTCCAGCAGAACGATGGAGTCCCCCACTGGAGCCCCATATGGCACTCCTTTCAGGGTCTCCAAGAAGGCTGAATACTCCAAACTGCTGTTCGGTGTATACACACAAACAACAGTCAAGAGCTTTCCCCCAACCCGAAGGCACTGTGAGGTGACCCTCTCACCTACCGGGGTAAACTCCAATGTAGCGGGGCTCAGCCGGGGACTTGTGAGTATCCCCACACCCACCCGGTGCCTCACACCCTGGGTAACTCCAGAGAAGAATAAGGTCCAACCCCTATCAAGGAGAGTGGTTCCGGAGCCGAGGCTGTGCGTGGAGGCATAGCCCACCAGATCTAACTGGTATCGCTCCACCTCCCGCACAAGCTCCGTCTGCTTCCCCCACAGCAATGGTCCGTTGAGGCCCTTGACTTTCACTACCACCCATGGGATTGCGCACCTCCCAGCAGTTCCCCCTGTGGGTGGTGAGCCCACAGGGTGGACATAGAAGGTCCATGTTGCCTTTTCAGGCTGTGCCTGACTGGGCTCCGTGGCAGACATGGGTTGAGTCGACCTATCTGACCAGCTCATCCAGTACCACTCCACCCATCGGAAAACTGCACGCTGGTACAGGACAGTTTGCTGCACTTCCTTGACATTGCTACCACAAATGCATTCATCTTGCATCGTGAGATCAGCAGCGTCAAGCAAGTGCAGCCCAGACACACAAGGACTTTATGGTGGAGCTGGTGTGTCAACTGTGTGGCCAGACCCGGCACCAGAAAAAAAAATATTAAAGGGGTGATGAGTTTATCACAGGGTGCGGGGTCACCCCCCCAAAAAAGTGCGCACCAGAGGGGATGTGCCTCTGAGCATGCGTAATGAATTGGGTGCGCTCCTGGAAAGCTCGTGTATTTAGGCTACACAGTTGTATGAGACTGACTGAGTAAGAGTAAAGAGTGATGACAGTATTTTTTTAATTATTATTTGAACGTACAGACCCTCGGTCAAGTGATCTCCTGCATACCACACAGAGCCGGTGTTCTGTCGAGATGAGGTGCGTCAAAACATTAACATGTGACAGGACTGCTCATTCATAGAGCAGTTTTCTGAAGAAAAATCATTGGAAATTTTTTGTTGTTGTTGAACACTTGTAATTGTAATTAAAATAGCTCAATAAATCAAATCAAATCAAATGAAATCAATTTTATTTATATAGCGCCAAATCACAACAAACAGTTGCCCCAAGGCGCTTTATATTGTAAGGCAAGGCCATACAATAATTACAGAAAAACCCCAACGACCAAAACGACCCCCTGTGAGCAAGCACTTGGCAACAGTGGGAAGGAAAAACTCCCTTTTAACAGGAAGAAACCTCCAGCAGAACCAGGCTCAGGGAGGGGCAGTCTTCTGCTGGGACTGGTTGGGGCTGAGGGAGAGAACAATCACTAATGATTAAATGCAGAGTGGTGCATACAGAGCAAAAAGAGAAAGAAACACTCAGTGCATCATGGGAACCCCCCAGCAGTCTAAGTCTATAGCAGCATAACTAAGGGATGGTTCAGGGTCACCTGATCCAGCCCTAACTATAAGCTTTAGCAAAAAGGAAAGTTTTAAGCCTAATCTTAAAAGTAGAGAGGGTGTCTGTCTCCCTGATCTGAATTGGGAGCTGGTTCCACAGGAGAGGAGCCTGAAAGCTGAAGGCTCTGCCTCCCATTCTACTCTTACAAACCCTAGGAACTACAAGTAAGCCTGCAGTCTGAGAGCGAAGCGCTCTATTGGGGTGATATGGTACTATGAGGTCCCTAAGATAAGATGGGACCTGATTATTCAAAACCTTATAAGTAAAAAGAAGAATTTTAAATTCTATTCTAGAATTAACAGGAAGCCAATGAAGAGAGGCCAATATGGGTGAGATATGCTCTCTCCTTCTAGTCCCCGTCAGTACTCTAGCTGCAGCATTTTGAATTAACTGAAGGCTTTTCATGGAACTTTTAGGACAACCTGATAATAATGAGTTACAATAGTCCAGCCTAGAGGAAATAAATGCATGAATTAGTTTTTCAGCATCACTCTGAGACAAGACCTTTCTGATTTTAGAGATATTGCGTAAATGCAAAAAAGCAGTCCTACATATTTGTTTAATATGCACATTGAATGACATATCCTGATCAAAAATGACTCCAAGATTTCTCACAGTATTACTAGAGGTCAGGGTAATGCCATCCAGAGTAAGGATCTGGTTAATCAACTCAATCAACTTTTTTCTTATATAGCGCCAAATCACAACAAACAGTTGCCCCAAGGCGCTCCATATTGCAAGGCAAGGCCATACAATAACCATGAAAAACCCCAACGGTCAAAACGACCCCCTATGAGCAAGCACTTGGCCACAGTGGGAAGGAAAAACTCCCTTTTAACAGGAAGAAACCTCCAGCAGAACCAGGCTCAGGGAGGGGCAGTCTTCTGCTGAGACTGGTTGGGGCTGAGGGAAAGAACCAGGAAAAAGACATGCCGAGAAGGGGGGCAAAGATCGATCACTAATGATTAAATGCAGAGTGATGCATACGGAGCAAAAAAAGAAAGAAACAGTGCATCATGGGAACCCCCCACAGTCTACGTCTAAAGCAACATAACCAAGGGATGGTCCAGGGTCACCCGATCCAGCCCTAACTATAAGCCTTAGCGAAAAGGAAAGTTTTAAGCCTAATCTTAAAAGTAGAGAGGGTATCTGTCTCCCTGATCTGAATTGGGAGCTGGTTCCACAGGAGAGGAGCCTGAAAGCTGAAGGCTCTGCCTCCCATTCTACTCCTACAAACCCTAGGAACCACAAGTAAGCCCGCAGTCTGAGAGCGAAGCGCTCTAATGGGGTAATATGGTACTACGAGGTCCCTAAGATAAGATGGGACCTGATTATTCAAAACCTTATAAGTAAGAAGAAGAATTTTAAATTCTATTCTAGAATTAACAGGAAGCCAATGAAGAGAGGCCAACACGGGTGAGATATGCTCTCTCCTGCTAGTCCCCGTCAGTACTCTAGCTGCAGCATTCTGAACCAACTGAAGGCTTTTTAGGGAACTTTTAGGACAACCTGATAATAATGAATTACAATAGTCCAGCCTAGAGGAAATAAATGCATGAATTAGTTTTTCAGCATCACTCTGAGACAAGACCTTTCTGATTTTAGAGATATTGCGTAAATGCAAAAAGGCAGTCCTACATATTTGTTTAATATGCGCTTTGAATGACATATCCTGATCAAAAATAACTCCAAGATTTCTCACAGTATTACTAGAGATCAGGGAAATGCCATCCAGAGTAACGATCTGGTTAGACACCATGCTTCTAAGATTTGTGGGGCCAAGTACAATAACTTCAGTTTTATCTGAGTTTAAAAGCAGGAAATTAGAGGTCATCCATGTCTTTATGTCTGTAAGACAATCCTGCAGTTTAGCTAATTGGTGTGTATCCTCTGGCTTCATGGATAGATAAAGCTGGGTATCATCTGCGTAACAATGAAAATTTAAGCAATACCGTCTAATAATACTGCCCAAGGGAAGCATGTATAAAGTGAATAAAATTGGTCCTAGCACAGAACCTTGTGGAACTCCATAATTAACTTTAGTCTGTGAAGAAGATTCCCCATTTACATGAACAAACTGTAATCTATTAGACAAATATGATTCAAACCACCGCAGCGCAATGCCTTTAATACCTATGACATGCTCTAATCTCTGTAATAAAATTTTATGGTCAACAGTATCAAAAGCAGCACTGAGGTCCAACAGAACAAGCACAGAGATAAGTCCACTGTCCGAAGCCATAAGAAGATCATTTGTAACCTTCACTAATGCTGTTTCTGTACTATGATGAATTCTAAAACCTGACTGAAACTCTTCAAATAGACCATTCCTCTGCAGGTGATCAGTTAGCTGTTTTACAACTACCCTCTCAAGAATCTTTGAGAGAAAAGGAAGGTTGGAGATTGGCCTATAATTAGCTAAGATAGCTGGGTCAAGTGATGGCTTTTTAAGTAATGGTTTAATTACTGCCACCTTAAAGGCCTGTGGTACATAACCAACTAACAAAGATAGATTGATCATATTTAAGATTGAAGCATTAAATAATGGTAGGACTTCCTTGAGCAGCCTGGCAGGCTTCTAAGATTTGTGGGGCCAAGTACAATAACTTCAGTTTTATCTGAGTTTAAAAGCAGGAAATTAAAGGTCATCCATGTCTTTATGTCTGTAAGACAATCCTGCAGTTTAACTAATTGGTGTGTGTCCTCTGGCTTCATGGATAGATAAAGCTGGGTATCATCTGCGTAACAATGAAAATTTAAGCAATGCCATCTAATAATACTGCCTAAGGGAAGCATGTATAAAGTTAATAAAATTGGTCCTAGCACAGAACCTTGTGGAACTCCATAATTAACCTTAGTCTGTGAAGAAGATTCCCCATTTACATGAACAAATCAATAAATGGTTCTTTAGAAACATTTTCATCTGTAAATTAAAACCACCTGTTATTTCAGATTAGATAATTTCTTGTTTAACATAAGGAACCTCAGACATTTATTTTTACACAAATAAAATAACATGGAAACTTGTATATTTTTTAAGTCTGGTAGATTATTTATATCTCATTTCAACCAGAAAAACAAACACTAAATAAATACAAATGTTTATTATAAATGCAACAGGAAATAATTTAACAATGACTGCAGTGTGATTGTAAAGTAGGATTTCTGTGACATAAACCTCATGATGAATTTTTTTATAGGACAGAGTCATTTCTAAAATATGAATTTGAGCACAATAAGTGGAGAGCTTCTACCTTTGCAAATGTCTTTGGACTTTGATTTGTGGACATTTTTAATGATCCGTTCATTTATTGTTAAAATATAAAATGAAACAGCTTTTTAAAAAATAATAAAATAGTTGCTGTTGAAAGAGCCTTTTATTTAGAAGCAGGTGATGTGCTGCTGGATTCTCTGAACCAGATGAAGGTCTCTTCTGCAGTTTTGACCTCTGGTGGTGTTGCTGAAGACACTTTTGTCCTATTTTGAAGAGCAGAGACGTTTTCTTTCAACTGGACTTCGTGGTGTTCAGCTCATCAATGGAAGTTTGGTTGTCTGCACAGCAAATGTTCCTGATTGGAACAAATACAAATATTTCTTTAAATATAAAGAAACACTAAACAGTTTATATATAAAAAAGGAAAAAAAAAACGATGGAAAAAAAAAACACCGAAAAAATAAGTTATTTAAGGTTGAGCTTTTGTGGTGTCTGAAAAAAGCTGTAGCTTTATTTGGTAAAAATAAAAAAGACTGAACCATTTAGAAATTAAAGCGTTTACTCAGATCAACTGTGCTAAAAAGCTACGCTAATGTTAGCCGATCAATAAACCTTCAGAGCAGTGGAGAAACGTCACGTTTTACTTTTATTTTATTGTCACCTCGATAAAGCTGCAGAACTAAACTCCGTTGGTCAAACTGGGACTTTGCGTATATCCAAAAAGTGGGAGATTTCAGACTGAGTGGGTTTGCTCCATCACCCCGTGCCTCGGTCTGCCCAGTTATGATGCCTGAAGGCCGGCTTCTCCGTGCGGGTCGGCCCGCTGTCTCAGTTCGATCGATATCCCACCAAGTCGTCAGTCCTCCCTCAGTCAGCGTCACTCCGAAAAGTAGCTGAAAAAAGCTTCTCCCAGCAGGGTGATGGGAGAATCATTCTACTGCTGTTTTTTAAAGGTTTTTTGTGGTTCAGGCGACGCAAATTCAAGATGGTGATCGCTGAACTTTTTTCAGATTGTGGAAACAGCCAGAGTGACGTGGCCGCAATCTCTGTCCCCTTGCCGCTTCTGAAACGACGTGTCTGACGTCACGACGTTCACACCGGCCTGGCGTTACCACGTGTTGGGAAGCGTTAAAGCGTCGCGCTGAAGCCTGCAGTGTGAAAGGCCCTTGACACTGCTTGAATAAATTGAAGCTTGCCCTCTGCCCCACTGACAAGCGCAACCCTCAACCTATCAAATCACTTGAACACAGACACACGCCATATCCGTTTGTTTTAAAATTAATTACTTTAGTTAATTAATTTGGTTTATTTGTTAAATATGTGATATTATTGAATAACTAATGTTTTACTATATTTTCCAGTATTTCTTTTTCTTTCTTTTTTATTTTTATTTTTTGATAAATCTAACATCTGAGGGGGCAAGGTTGATGACGTGAGGGGGCATCGCCCCCAAACGCCCCCTTGTGGCGCTGGGTCCGTGTGTGGCACAGACAAGACAGGTGTCCCACAGAACAGGAGCCAGAACCACATTCCTGTGCCAATTGTGACAGGTACAGATCCTCGCCAAAAAGCCACAGAAGGCAGATTGAGGTGCCAATGGTGCCTTCAGGTGGGCAACAAGAGGAGTGTCAGGCCTGCGATTCCAATTGGTTTTGTTTTTTTTGAGTGGTACAAATAATTTGTGTTGCATCTTATTTTGACATCTGATTGTTTTGTAAATAGTTTAGCATTAGCATTTCCTGCACTATATGTTTTTGAAATGTACAATTTGTATTTACATTCTAAATCTTACTGCGATATCTGAATTGTAAATAATTGTAAAAAAAACACCTGAAGCATTTCCTGCATTTATCTAAATAGTTGTATTTAACTTTGCTACATTTGTACATATGTTTTTGAAAGTTACAATTTATATTTACACTTTAAGTTATGAAAGGGTGATTCTTAGACTACGGGCACTTATTATGTCCTTTGATCATTGTTGTGAAAGTGTAGTGACACGGACCCACAACAGGGGGCGCAAATGAACGGCCAATAGATGAGCCAAAAAGTAACAATTTAATGTTGTGAAATGTGCACAACGAAATACAGACAATCTCAGAATATAATTACAGTCAATCCACAAAGGTGACGTGTGGGCAGGCTCGAGGATAGAAGATGTCTGTCCTGAGAAGAGCCGGAACCACACGATTTCCGCCGCCACTGAACCTGGTGAATACTGGAGCCGCCAAGTCCCGAATTCCAAGGTGATCACCGTCCCCGACTGTCGGATCTGGTACTGCTGGCGAGAACAAAGACAGTCAAGTGTAGGTGTGTGCACACCCAGTAACAACAACGGTGGGAATGCCACCTCCACCTCTCACTCAATATGTGTTGCAGCGGTCCCTCAGAGGAAAAAGAGTGCCGTCCTGCACAGCCTCCACAAACTAAGGACCGGTACTCCTGCAAACACTCACAATAGACAGATTCAGAAAATACCACAAAGGCTGAGGATATTACCTCCAATGAAGTACGATATCTCGGCGATGAGGTGGAGATGACGTCTGGGTTTTATGGAGTGCGATGATGAAGAATGAGTGACAGCTGTCAGGAGTTAATGAGTGACAGCTGTCACTCCCGGCTGTGTCTGTGGCGGCAGCGCCCTCTCGTGCCTGAAGCCCGTACTTCAGGCAGGGCGCCCTCTGGTGGTGGGCCAGCAGTACCTCCTCTTCTGGCGGCCCACACAACAATCATATTGTATAAAAAAACAGAAAAAAGGGGAAATTTCACACTTTTATAGTTATCTTTACAATAAAAGTGTGTTAAGAAATTTGTTCTAGTAGTCTATGATGACTTTTTCACCTTTTTTCAGCATCATTATATGCAAATATTGCCGTTTTGTGCTTGTCCCACACCCAGACTTTTGATCTTCAATGATAAAAATGAATGGTAAAGAAACATTTTTTTTAATGTCTTAAAATATTTCTGAATAAAATATCAGTAAAATAATCAAAACATAAGTGGGGTATTCAATGTCATACAACTGTTGTGATTTTTTTTTAAACAAAATGTAGTTGTCCCACACTACTGCTGTAATTTCCACCACAACACTGTAATGTCCCTAAACAGTTTGTATGAAAGATTGTTTGGGTAGTTTCTATGGAGATAAACAGTGACATCAGAGCACATGTATATAGTGCCAAATCACAACAAACAGTTGCCCCAAGGCGCTTTATATTGTAAGGCACTGGTGTGGTGGAAATTACATTTACAAGGCCAATAGTGCCCGTAGTTAAAGAATCACCCAAAAATGGTTTGTTAAACAAGTGTGTGGTTTTCACAGCCAAAAAAACCCCAAACTTTTTTCTACTTGTTGGCTTTTATGTTTTTGTGTGATTTTAGGTTTACTGTATTAATACAGTTGGTCAGAATGAATGAGAAACTGTAAAGTCACACAGGTGAGGTTGTGCTGAAACAATGACACCAAACAAGGCCAGATAAACCCTTTTTAAAGGTAAATTATAAAGGTAAAAACAAAAATAGTCAAAAACGGCCAATTATACCCTGGACTCCATAGGGTTAACCAACTAGGATTTCTACAGACGTTTACACCTGAGATCTGCACTCCGACCCTCTGTTCAGATCTCCGTGCGCACGTTAGTGGATCCACCTGCTTTGGATGCTCGTCCAGAACAGAAGAGGGATCATCTTTTTCAGCATCAGAATCCTCACTGTTTCAGACCCTGACAATGCGCTGTGCGTTCCGACTTCCTCCAGTTCAAAAAATAACTGAAGCACTTTCTCCACATTCATTAAAGGACTCATTTTTACAAAAAACACCCAAAAAACAACAAAACACTAACCACACACACTTTCCACCGGTAATAAAGAGAAAGTGACCACACAATCAGACCCATGTGGGGTGGGTGGGCTGTGGTCAAACACACGTGGGGTTAGTGAATACGCATGGGGTTAGTGACTTCTGATTGGTGGAAATTCATGAGCCAGCCAACCACTGATTAAGAAGGAGTCATATTTCTTCCCACCGCTGTCACTGCTGCAGTAGAGAAGAAAATGATCCTTTTGGCTGCGTGTGTGTACATAAACGCACAGCGAAAAATGACAATAATATTCATGAAAACGCATGGCGTAAAAAAATACTCATAAATCAAGTTATACTAGGCCTATTAACAAAATTTAAGAAGTGCTATGAAGGTTGAAGTCTCCACGTTCAACATGCATTCAAAGGGAGCCTCAGAGTGCAGCAGATTGTTATATCTGCTTAATTAGGTCATGTTGCTTTTTACGCGCAGGCACGCCATTCGACTCCAGAGGGTTAAGACAAATTTGCTCCAGATGGTTGTAGGTCTCCTTTCTCCACTTTTAAACCTTTTGTCCGATCCATTTGGTATAAATTCCATACATTATGTGACATTAGTCTTCCCCTTTAGGTGATATTTTCCCATATCAGACCGGTTTCCACGATAATTGGTCAGCAACGTGTGTTGTGTTTACAAACCAAGAAGCTAAAAACCCGATTAGAAAAAGCAAGTTGGGCATGAACATATTCCATAAATATCTCAACAACATAAAAAAAAAATCTGTTAGCAAGGTCTTCATGGAGGTGAAGAAAGCGAACGAGCTCAACACCATCAGCAGCATATTTGGGCGATACTGTAAGTTTGCATGTTTATATGTATAATAGCCATATAATAAATAAAAAGCCTTACTTGCTCGGTCTGTACGGGGAAATATCAGACCTCGCTACACTCAGTCCGCGCTGACAACACGTCGGTCTGATATCTCCCCGTACAGACCTCACACTTGGTAAATAATCCTTTATTACGAGGTACTAACTCTTCAAATAAGGAGGCACTAATACCCTTTTTTGGGGGGAGG
Organism: Thalassophryne amazonica; assembly: GCF_902500255.1. NCBI lineage: Eukaryota > Metazoa > Chordata > Actinopteri > Batrachoidiformes > Batrachoididae > Thalassophryne > Thalassophryne amazonica. Next base: position 3,194,595 of record NC_047105.1, on the reverse strand, counting down.
GGGGGTAACTTCAGAGTTCTCTATCTGGCCCTTGGACAAATATACCTCAAGGTCACTTTATCCCGTTCTCTAAATTCTTTATCTGTTACCCCATGAGAAAAGCACATAAATCCTGTTCTTAAAACCAGTTTTTACCAGCTTAGGCTTTTTTCCAAGGTTAAACCTCCTTTATCTTTTACGAGTTTTGACCATCTTATTCGTGCCATTATCAGCTTCTTTGATGGCTGTGATGCCACACCTCTTGTTTACAGCGTTTTTACCCAGCAGTCTATGCAGCCGTCTCAGGAGTCGGAGGCCGTCTGGATGCAGCGTCTTCCTTCCCGCAAGCAGCAGAAATGCAGAAGATCACTGCTGTCGGAGGAGATGTTATCAAAGCGCTGCTGCTTTGTCTGGCTTCTGGGATTTCCACGGACTTGGATAAGAACATTTGCATATGAACGGCTACAGAGTGAGTGAACACAGGTTTTTTTTTTTTTACTTGGCGCCGGTCCGACCTCCTCCATCCTGTGAAAGCAGAACATCGCACTGCAGACATTTATTATTTCTCAGGATTCAGGTGGATCTCTCTGAGACATTTATTTATTTTGATGGAAGGCCTATGGGCAGATGCAAAAAAAATCTGTTTTTTGGAAGTCCTCCAGAAGCATCAAATATTTGTTTGAAGGACCTCTTGAGAAAAAAAAAATCTACATAATGCTACTTTTTGCTGAAGAGACATAGGCTTTTCTGGACTGAGCCAGACCTTAGAAGGATGCGGACCCTGAACTGGAACACAGCCTCGGTCCCACTTAGTTTTCCTGACTGCTGTGTCATTTTACACCAGCGGTGATAAGAAATGAAAATCGTCCACATGCACCTGAAGTGAATGAAAAACGTGATGAATAGTTTGGAACTTCCAAGTGACTGAACGAACTGAAGCACAGCAATATGGAGTGGGGGTGTGTTCTCTCACCCAATTACCAGTGGGACAGGCAGGGTCCAGCTCCCCGGTGACCTTAACCTAGTAAGTGGGTTTAGAAAATGGGTGGATGCAAATGGTTCCAGGCAACAGGCCAAAGCTGCACATTGTGCAATGTGCACCAGTTATTGCAACATTAACATGGAGCTGTTAGCTAATTATTTAGCTAATGCTGCTAATGTCAAATTACATCATTAATCTTTAACCAAGTAGCAGCCATATGCTAGCTGATGAACAGACATTAATATTGATCAGAAACAAGCTTGTTTTGTAACTAGCCATATGCTAGCATCAGTTGTCTGATAGCATTAGCTGGTTAGCTCCGTTATGATGAGGCAGCTGCGACACTTGTGAAGTGAATATATTTGTAGTACTTGGCAAGTTAAACACGTGTCACTCATTCCAGTGATGTTATGATCCCGGATACGGAATGTAAAAGAATGAATCAATCAATCAATCAATTTTTTTTTATATAGCGCCAAATCACAACAAACAGTTGCCCCAAGGCGCTTTATATTGTAAGGCAAGGCCATACAATAATTATGTAAAACCCCAACGGTCAAAACGACCCCCTGTGAGCAAGCACTTGGCTACAGTGGGAAGGAAAAACTCCCTTTTAACAGGAAGAAACCTCCAGCAGAACCAGGCTCAGGGAGGGGCAGTCTTCTGCTGGGACTGGTTGGGGCTGAGGGAGAGAACCAGGAAAAAGACTTGCTGTGGAGGGGAGCAGAGATCAATCACTAATGATTAAATGCAGAGTGGTGCATACAGAGCAAAAAGAGAAAGAAACAGTGCATCATGGGAACCCCCCAGCAGTCTACGTCTATAGCAGCATAACTATGGGATGGTTCAGGGTCACCTGATCCAGCCCTAACTATAAGCTTTAGCAAAAAGGAAAGTTTTAAGCCTAATCTTAAAAGTAGAGAGGGTGTCTGTCTCCCTGATCTGAATTGGGAGCTGGTTCCACAGGAGAGGAGCCTGAAAGCTGAAGGCTCTGCCTCCCATTCTACTCTTACAAACCCTAGGAACTACAAGTAAGCCTGCAGTCTGAGAGCGAAGCGCTCTATTGGGGTGATATGGTACTACGAGGTCCCTAAGATAAGAGGGACCTGATTATTCAAAACCTTATAAGTAAGAAGAAGAATTTTAATTCTATTCTAGAGTTAACAGGAAGCCAATGAAGAGAGGCCAATATGGGTGAGATATGCTCTCTCCTTCTAGTCCCCGTCAGCACTCTAGCTGCAGCATTTTGAATTAACTGAAGGCTTTTTAGGGAACTTTTAGGACAACCTGATAATAATGAATTACAATAGTCCAGCCTAGAGGAAATAAATGCATGAATTAGTTTTTCAGCATCACTCTGAGACAAGACCTTTCTAATTTAGAGATATTGCGTAAATGCAAAAAAGCAGTCCTACATATTTGTTAATATGCGCTTTGATGACATATCCTGATCAAAAATGACTCCAAGATTTCTCACAGTATTACTAGAGGTCAGGGTAATGCCATCCAGAGTAAGGATCTGGTTAGACACCATGTTTCTAAGATTTGTGGGGCCAAGTACAATAACTTCAGTTTATCTGAGTTTAAAAGCAGGAAATTAGAGGTCATCCATGTCTTTATGTCTGTAAGACAATCCTGCAGTTTAGCTAATTAGTGTGTGTCCTCTGGCTTCATGGATAGATAAGCTGGGTATCATCTGCGTAGCAATGAAAATTTAAGCAATGCCGTCTAATAATACTGCCTAAGGGAAGCATGTATAAAGTGAATAAATTGGTCCTAGCCAGAACCTTGTGGAACTCCATAATTAACCTTAATCTGTGAAGAAGATTCCCCATTTACATGAACAAATGTAATCTATTAGACAAATATGATTCAAACCACCGCAGCGCAGTGCCTTTAATACCTATGGCATGCTCTAATCTCTGTAATAAAATTTTATGGTCAACAGTATCAAAAGCAGCACTGAGGTCTAACAGAACAAGCACAGAGATGAGTCCACTGTCCGACGGCCATAAGAAGATCATTTGTAACCTTCACTAATGCGTTTCTGTACTATGATGAATTCTAAAACCTGACCTGAAACTCTTCAAATAGACCATTCCTCTGCAGATGATCAGTTAGCTGTTTTACAACTACCCTTTCAAGAATTTTTGAGAGAAAAGGAAGGTTGGAGATTGCCTATAATTAGCTAAGATAGCTGGGTCAAGTGATGGCTTTTTAAGTAATGGTTTAATTACTGCCACCTTAAAAGCCTGTGGTACATAGCCAACTAACAAAGATAGATTGATCATATTTAAGATCGAAGCATTAAATACTGGTAGGGCTTCCTTGAGCAGCCTGGTAGGAATGGGGTCTAATAAACATGTTGATGGTTTGGATGAAGTAACTAATGAAAATAACCTCAGACAGAACAATCGGAGAGAAAGAGTCTAACCAAATACGGCATCACTGAAGCAGCCAAAGATAACGATACGTCTTTGGGATGGTTATGAGTAATTTTTTCTCTAATAGTTAAAATTTTGTTAGCAAAGAAAGTCATGAAGTCATTACTAGTTAAAGTTAATGGAATACTCAGCTCAATAGAGCTCTGACTCTTTGTCAGCCTGGCTACAGTGCTGAAAAGAAACCTGGGGTTGTTCTTATTTTCTTCAATTAGTGATGAGTAGAAAGATGTCCTAGCTTTACGGAGGGCTTTTTTATAGAGCAACAGACTCTTTTTCCAGGCTAAGTGAAGATCTTCTTCAGAGGAGCTACAGCATCCAAAGTTGTCTTCAATGAGGATGTAAAACTATTGATGAGATACTCTATCTCACTTACAGAGTTTAGGTAGCTACTCTGCACTGTGTTGGTATATGGCATTAGAGAACATAAAGAAGGAATCATATCCTTAAACCTAGTTACAGCGCTTTCTGAAAGACTTCTAGTGTAATGAAACTTATTCCCCACTGCTGGGTAGTCCATCAGAGTAAATGTAAATGTTATTAAGAAATGATCAGACAGAAGGGAGTTTTCAGGGAATACTGTTAAGTCTTCTATTTCCATACCATAAGTCAGAACAAGATCTAAGATATGATTAAAGTGGTTGGTGGACTCATTTACATTTTGAGCAAAGCCAATAGAGTCTAATAATAGATTAAATGCAGTGTTGAGGCTGTCATTCTCAGCATCTGTGTGGATGTTAAAATCGCCCACTATAATTATCTTATCTGAGCTAAGCACTAAGTCAGACAAAAGTTCTGAAAATTCACAGAGAAACTCACAGTAACGACCAGGTGGACGATAGATAATAACAAATAAAACTGGTTTTTGGGACTTCCAATTTGGATGGACAAGACTAAGAGTCAAGCTTTCAAATGAATTAAAGCTCTGTCTGGGTTTTTGATTAATTAATAAGCTGGAATGGAAGATTGCTGCTAATCCTCCGCCTCGGCCCGTGCTATGAGCATTCTGACAGTTAGTGTGACTCGGGGGTGTTGACTCATTTAAACTAACGTATTCATCCTGCTGTAACCAGGTTTCTGTAAGGCAGAATAAATCAATATGTTGATCAATTATTATATCATTTACCAACAGGGACTTAGAAGAGATAGACCTAATGTTTAATAGACCACATTTAACTGTTTTAGTCTGTGGTGCAGTTGAAGGTGCTATATTATTTTTTCTTTTTGAATTTTTATGCTTAAATAGATTTTTGCTGGTTATTGGTGGTCTGGGAGCAGGCACCGTCTCTACGGGGATGGCAGGGGGAGAGAAGGTGCAGAGAGGTGTGTAAGACTACAACTCTGCTTCCTGGTCCCAACCCTGGATAGTCACGGTTTGGAGGATTTAAGAAAATTGGCCAGATTTCTAGAAATGAGAGCTGCTCCATCCATAGTGGGATGGATGCCGTCTCTCCTAACAAGACCAGGTTTTCCCCAGAAGCTTTGCCAATTATCTATGAAGCCCACCTCATTTTTTGGACACCACTCAGACAGCCAGCAATTCAAGGAGAACATGCGGCTAAACATGTCACTCCTGGTCCGATTGGGGAGGGGCCCAGAGAAAACTACAGAGTCCGACATTGTTTTTGCAAAGTTACACACCGATTTAATGTTAATTTTAGTGACCTCCGATTGGCGTAACCGGGTGTCATTACTGCCGACGTGAATTACAATCTTACCAAATTTACGCTTAGCCTTAGCCAGCAGTTTCAAATTTCCTTCAATGTTGCCTGCTCTGGCCCCCGGAAGACAATTGACTATGGTTGCTGGTGTCGCTAACTTCACATTTCTCAAAACAGAGTCGCCAATAACTAGAGTTTGATCCTCGGCGGGTGTGTCGTCGAGTGGGGAAAAACGGTTAGAAATGTGAACGGGTTGGTGGTGTACATGGGGCTTCTGTTTAGAACTACGCTTCCTCCTCACAGTCACCCAGTCGGCCTGCTTTCCCGGCTGCTCGGGATCTGCCAGAGGGGAACTAACGGCGGCTAAGCTACCTTGACTGACTGAATCATCGTCACAGTCTCAAGAGTCATAAACAGAAAATAATCCATTAGCTTTGTGCTAGCCACAGTTAAACATGGGTTAATGTTTCAACTGCATCATGCCATTAGTAAAGATTCATATAATTCCACATATTCATGTAACATGATGCCAAAATGATAGCATGAATTTAGTTTAGCATCTCTTAGCTTTACAATGCTAACATAGTTTTATGGCATCTTTTGTGAAATAACACTTCATTATTTGAAACTCATCATGAAACATTAAATATTAGATCATCTCATGAATATAATATAACGTGACTACGTTGTCATGAACAAACTCATTAAGTGAATATGACCGTAAATGAATGTGGTTTGTTTTTGCATTGATGCTATTCTAATTATAGAGCGTTATCATGGCTAGCTGATGTCATAGCGTCCTGTGGGCTAATAGCGGTGTAATGACAGGTTGCCAAGCTATCGTTAACCTCTCTCACAACAAGCCAATTTACATATAGTGCCAGGCTACAAACATAAAATAACAGTTTGATGCATAAAATAAATAATGTCTTCAAAGTACACGAATTAAACATCAAAAACAGTCGAAAAACAAACAAACAAAGCTATGTTGAGGGCGGGGCTCCGTCAGAGTGTTTTTAATACAGATTCTGGCCTGGCCACCTTCGTTTGTGGGGTTTTTTCCTGAGTGGTGTTGCATAGGCAGAGCTGGAGTTGGCAGAGCTGAAGATGTTGAGATTCTCTTTGGGAGTGACAAGAATGGACAAGATTAGGAATGAACATATCAGAGGGACAGCTCAGGTGGGACGGTTTGGAGACAAAGTCAGAGAGGCGAGATTGAGATGGTTTGGACGTGCAGAGGAGGGACCCAGGGTATATAGGGAGAAGGATGCTGAGGATGGAGCCACCAGGCAGGAGGAGAAGAGGGAGGACAAAGAGGAGGTTTATGGATGTGCTGAGAGAGGACATGCAGGTGGTTGGTGTGACAGAGGAAGATACAGAGGACAGGGTGAGATGGAAACGATTGATCTGCTGTGGCGACCCCTAACGGGAACAGCCGAAAGACAAAGAAGAAGTTACATATGTTTACACTGTTACAGCCTTTGATACTTAATGCAGCCAACAAAGTGCATCAGAACTCTTTCATGATCATCAGATCTTTGTGATGTCATAAGGTGGTAATGTTAGAGTTGGATATAAGATTTGGATCACCACCAAAAATTTTAACTTTTTTCTTCATCCAAGGACATTCTCTTCACAATATTTCATCACTTTTTCCATCTGAACAAATAGACGTACATGATGATGATGTCATGTCCGCACGCCTCCTTTGGTTGATCGGAGCCATTAAAGTCGAGAAGGATGGAATGTCCACTTTATCACTTCTATCAGCTGAAACATTACAGCCGATAACAGACAGCGTCATAGATGGGTGTGAAGGTGCTTCTGGCTGTGTTAGTGAACACCGCAGCCTACAGGAGGCGCTCTCTGACTCTCAGCTGGTTAATATGTGTGCAAGTAGTTATGTAGAGCCACTAAAAGGAAAAAAAAAATCACTTTGACGAAGTGGTGTTTGAGAGATGATTTCGACTTGGCCTGGAGCTCATCCGCACTAGTGGGCGTTATCGATCCCCGCATCATCACCCATCCACACTCATCCTCATCAAAGGTCAACAAAGGTCGCACAGCAGCCATGAACCCGCAGCACTTCCTCATTTTTCTCACTTTTACTGTGTTTGCAGACTTCAACAGCAGCTGCTGAGGAAGAGAAATAAACTAATGATGGAAAAAAACACAACGTACAAACAAATCTGGACTCCATGAAAATGTCTGAGCCGCTCGGTGTTCTGATCCGACTGACAACACCTCAGATCATTTGCAAAATGGAACACTTTAGTCAAAACTTTATAACATCTTATAAAAAACCCTATTTTCGTGTCATAACAAACACGTTTTTCAATTTCAGTTTCAATTTATTTTCATTTATATAGCACCAAATCACAACAAAGTTGCCTCAAGGTGCTTCACACAAGTAAGGTGTAACCTTACTAACCCCCAGAGCAAGAACACGGCAGACAGTGGAAGGAAAAACTCCCTCTGATGATTTGAGGAAGAAACCTCAAGCAGACCAGACTCAAAGAGGCAACCTTCTGCTTGGGGCATTCTAACAGTTACAAGGTTTTTACAAAGTTGTACAAAGCTGAAGAAACAGAAAACAGGAAGTCAAAAACATCTGCTACATCAGCTTCAGGCATGGCATTTCGTGTTCAGTCCAGCATCCAGTTGTCCACAGACGCCACTCCAGCGCATTTCCCTCCGTACCTCTGACAGAGAGCGAGAAAGAGCAGAATCAGCCAGCTGGAAAAACTACACCTAAGGTAAAATTCATCAGCAGTAAATTTGTCAGGTTTTGGATTTTTCATGTCTTGTTTGTATTATGTGCTCCGTTTGGTTATGCTGTTTGTTAGTTTTTCTAGGTTGTTTGTTATCTTGCTGGTCTTTTTCTGCTTGGGTTTTCTCTTGTCTTTTCCTTGGTGCTTGGTGGTGGGCGTTCCACGCTGTCTGGCCACACCCCTGTTCTGGTGCTTTCCACACACACCTGTTCCCAATTTGTAGCTCATAATCTGGGTGTATTTAAGGTTCACTGGTCTCACTTGTGGGTGGCACGGTGGCTTAGTGGTTAGCACTGTTGCCTCACAGCAAGAAGGTTGTGGGTTCAATTCCCGTGGCCTTTCTGTGTGGAGTTTGCATGTTCCCCCCGTGTTTGCGTGGGTTTCCTCCGGGTGCTCCGGTTTCCTCCCACATCCAAAGACATGCGGGTTAGGTGGATTGGAATCTTTAAATTGTCCTTAGGTGTGTGTATGGGTGTGTCTGTGTTTGTTTGTCTGTTTGTGGCCCGGCGACAGTCTGGCATCCTGTCCTGGGTGTACCCCGCCTCACGCCCTATGACTGCTGGGATAGGCTCCAGCCCCCCACGACCCTTAATTGGACTAAATGGTAGAAGATGAATGAATGGTCTCACTTGTCTCTCGCCAGATCGATGCACCTTGTGCCTTCTTTCCAGCTCTTCTCCATCTGTATTCCTAGTCCTGTTTTGCCTCATCGTTTTTTGACCGCCTGCCTCTGTACCCGACTCCGTCTCTGCCTGATGTTCTTTGTACTGCTGCTGGTTTTGGACTACCTTTACGTGTACCGCCCTCTGCCTGAATCTCAACTAAACTTTTTTGAACCACATTTGCGTCCAGACATCTTTTGCCACGAAGCCTGATAGATTGATCTGGCCAGCAATGGACGCAGCAGACTCAGAGGCATTTCAGTGAGCGGTACGCCACCACAGTAAGCAGCTTGTGCAGCAAGAGGATCAGCTGACCATGCTTAATGCTGGTATTAACGAGCTGGCCAAATGCCAGGACTCGTTTATGCCCTCTCTAAGCGCACAGATGCAGCAGCTTTTCTCTACACTTAGCCATCAGGCTGGACCAGCGACATCTACCAGCGCCCCCCCCTTATGGGTTCATCAGCACCCATGCTGGCTCCCGTACCTGCACCTGAATTTTGCAATCAGTTGTCTCAACCTGAGGGATTCTCCGGAGAAACGGGTGACATCAGACCCTTTATAACTAAGTGCAAATTACACTTTGAACTGATGTCATCTATGTTCCCGTCCGAAAGAACGAAGATAGCTTATATGATATCACATATTACCGGTAGAGCAGCGGCCTGGGCCACGGCGGAGTGGAGTCGTCAGTCAGCTTCCTGCACGTCCCTGAGTGCCTTCATGACAGCTCTGCCACAGGGTTCCAGCACACCTCCCCAGGGTGCAAAGCTGGGTGCTCATTGATGTGGCTTAAACAGGGCAGCTGCCGCGTTTCTGACTACGCTATAGACTTCCCCATTCTAGCGGCAAAGAGTGAGTGGAATCCTGCAGCCCTCCTTGATGTGTTCTTCCAGGGGCTCGCTGACAAAATCTGGGATCAACTCATCGCAGTGGAACTCCCTGAAGATCTCTATCAGCTTACTGCTCTTGCCATCCAGATTGACCGTCCTCTGACGGAGCATCCACGCCATGAAGCACGTCACCCAGCTCACCATTTTTCCTCACCCCTGAGCCGCTCTGCAGCCACCAGCCGCTCTGTCTCTCTCGCTGCCCCACACAACATGGAGGAGCCGATGCAGCTGGGCAGGACTCGCCTGTCCACAGAGGAGCGACAGCAACGCCGTGTGGAGGGCTTATGTTATTACTGTGGACAAATGGGTCATATGATCTCCGGTTGTCCCATCAGGGGTGCCTCAAAGTGGTCCAGTACCAGTTTGCGGGTGAGTCTAAATTCTGTTTCTCCCTCTCTGGCTTTTAATTCGATTTCAGTTAAATTAATGTCTGACCATTCTTCCTGCTCTGTACCTGCATTTGTTGACTCAGGCTCTGACACTAATTTGTTATTGTCCTCTCTTGCCAAAACTCTTCAACTTAAGTTGTTTCAACTCCTGCACCCTCTGGTGGTGCGAGCAGTGGAGTTAGGTCAGTTAACCCACTGAACACAGTCAGTCCATATGAATGGACTGGAATATCAAGTGGATGCTGGAGTGTGATAAAGCCTTTCAGGTTCTAAAACATCATTTGACCATGGCCCCCGTGTTGCTCCTCCCTGACCCGGCCCGGCAGTTCGTGGTCAAAGTCGATGCTTCTGATGTGGAGGTTGGAGCAGTCCTCTCTCAAATGAATCCCTCGGATAAACGGCTACATCCTTCTGCGTTTTTGTCCAGAAAACTGACCGCAGCAGAACGTAATTACTGCATTGGAGACCGTGAACTGCTAGCCATTAAGGTGGCCTTGGAGGAGTGGCACCACTGGCTGGAGGGGGCACAAATGCCATTTTTGGTTTACACTTACCATACAAATCTGTCTTACTTGCAATCCGTAAAATCCTTAAATGCTAGGTAAACTAGATGGGCTATCTTTTTAGCCGTTTTGATTTTGTGCTATCATATCGCCCTGGGTCGAAGAACAGTAAACCACATGCATTGTCTCAACAGGGTGATCCTGATGATATGCCCTCCAACCCAGGCACTATTTTGCCAATCTTGCTTCATGTCCACAATTATCTGGGAAACTGAGTCACGAGTTCGATCCGCCCTGGGTCGAGAACCGAATCTGCCCGAGTGCCCCCAGGGTAAATTGTTTGTGCCAGCACCCCTGAGGGGAGACGTCATTACATGGGGTCATGATAGCAAATTCGCATGTCACCCAGGAATCAAGAAGACCATTTCCATTCTGCAGCAATGCTTTTGGTGACCACGCCTATCTCTTGATGTCTCTGAGTATGTTAAAGTATGTCAGACCTGTGCTATGCACAAATCCTCTTTGGGGCCACGTCCAGTCTTACCTCCGGTTACCATCCACAAGCTAATGGTCAAACTGAACAATTGAACCAGGAATTGGAAAAGGGTCTCCGGATCCTGGCATCACAGCAACCTGCTTCCTGGGCTTCACAGCCGTCATGGATTGAATTGGCACACAATAGGTTGCCCACCTCCTCCACTGGCTTCTCTCTGTTCCATGTGGTTTATGGTCACTGACCGTCTTTATTCTCTTCTGCTGTTTCACGCACTTCTGTACCCGCTGCCCTAGGTCTTATCATGCAGTGCCGGCGAACCTGGGAGCGGGCCCAGAGGTCAATTATCCACTCTTCAGCAACCTACAAAGCCGCGGCTGATCAGAAATGTTCTCCAGCACCATCTTATGCCATCGGTCAAAAGGTGTGGCTTTTCAAATGCCATCTGCCATTATGCGGTATGCCCAAGAAATTTGCTCCCAGGTTTGTCGGTTCCTTTCCAGTTTCTAAGGTGATTAATCCTGTGTCTCTCCGTCTCCATCTTCCCAGGTCTCTTCGCATTCATCCCAGTTTCCACGTCAGTCCTGTGAAGCCCGTCCATTCTAGCCCTTTGTTTGCCCTTGTTTGTATTATGTGCTTTGTTTGGTTATGCTGTTTGTTCATTTTTCTAGGTTGTTTGTTATCTTGCTGGATTTTTCTTCTGCTTGGATTTTTTCTGTCCCTTTTTCTTTTGTCTTTTCCTTGGTGCTTTGTGGTGGGTGTTCTGGTGCTTTCCACACACACCTGTTACCAATTTGTAGCTCATCACCTGGGTCTCACTTGTTACTTGCCAGATCGATGTGCCTTGTGCCTTCTTTCCAGCTCTTCTCCGTGTGTATTCCTAGTCCTGTTTTGTCTCATCGTTTTTTTTTCTTTTGACCACCTACCTGTGTACCCCACTCCCCCTCTGCCTGATGTTTTTTGTATTGCTGTTGGTTTTGGCTTGCCTTTACATGTATCACCCTCTGCCTGAATCTCAACTAAACCTTTTTGAACCACAGAGCTGTGAGTCTGAGTTTCGCATTTGCGTCCAGACGTCTTTTGCCACCAAGCCTGATAAAACTGACAGGAAAACAGATAAAATATTAAGGTGACCACTAGCCCTAAGCTTCACTAACAGACCCAGAATTTAGATAAAGTTGAGGCAGAGACCTTTTCCATTACTAATAAAATGAATTTAAAACGATAGGAAGCATAGTACAATACTATGCCAGTATGCTGGTGTAACCCAGGTGATTCTGTGTTATATGTCTGTGTCTATTTTTTTCCCCTATCTGGCACTTCAGCCTGTATTTTCTAAGTCCCTAAATCTCACAGTAATATGAGCTGTTCATGTGGGATTTCATGCCACAAGGTCACGTGGGTCTGTGTAGCCAATTGCTGGTGCTTTCCCCCCGTGACACCATATGGTCACACGGCGCAACGCAACCAGTTATGTTCCTTTATTATGCCGCAATGATTTTGTTTTGGCTAGGTGCTGTTGGTAGCCGGATGAGAGTTGCGCTGCAGGTCGGTCTAAACTTATTTTCTCTCTTTTTACTACCTTATGCTGTGTGACATTGAGTGTATATATTGCACATTGTAGGAGCCTCCTATCGTGACCCCAATCCGAGTCAAAAAGGGCTTGTGTGTAAGGCGTAGTCTGTGGAATTTGGTGAGCGTTTAATTGTTATGCTAACATTAGCTTAGTGGCGCCCATTCATTTACATGGACATCATTAGCATGATTGTTTGCTTTCTTTGTGCCAGTTTCTGTCAAATGTGAACACTATAAATCACATGATGTTTTAGCCACGTATCCAAAGCATATAATGTATGATGTTATATTTGGTACATTAATTGTTTTGGGTATATATACCTGCCTTTGTTAATCATTGCTAGTCTTTGACGGTTCTCATTACTAGCATTTAGTACTTTTGACCTGAATGTATTTTGTACTTAAGATTATTTGTGGGATACTACAGCTAACCTTGCAGTATTCGTGTGCAATGAAATGTATGTGTATTGAACTGTTGTATTTATTTTCATACTGTTAAATTATTAAATTATTAAATTATTGAGCCTACCTGAACAGAGAGCACCTCTCCTGCCACGCTGGTAGGGGGCTCTTTGCAGCCCACCAAAACTCTCCCAACACACCCACATCACCCATTGGCTCTGCCATCCACACACACCTCATGGACTCTCATATGCACTTACCTGCCTCTGGAACCCGGTCAAATCCAGGCAGGGCTTTGAACTGTGTGTGTGTGTGGCTTTGTTGATGTTTTCTGGAGTTGCCTTTTTGCTGGACTTTTGATATAGTGCAATTTACAGTTGCTGGACTCTTGATATATTGCACTACAATTGTTCATTGTGTGTGAAATTTTCTAAACACTTATGGAGTGTAATATTTCTAATTTTGAATGGCCATTCACACGAACTGTTTTTTTTTTTTTGTTATATGTTTGTTTGTCATTTTCTATTTTTTATAATATATGGTACCAATCAAAATCAATTTCAGTCTCCTGCCACTTCCCTCCTTGAGTATATTCTGGTCTTCTGATAACTAGCCTATTATGCATTTATTATCTTACAATTTTATCTTGCGTCTCATTGGGACAGCATAATACACTTTAGCCTCTTAGCCTATTTTGTGACATAGTTGCTACACAGTTTAGTGGCGAGCCAGCCAGGAGAGGTTGTACGGAAGGAGCTGAATCTGAAAAATAGTAAATTGACATTTTGATTGCAAACATGGACACTTTGGTGAAACATGGCATAAAGATTACTAACTCTGTTGCAATTAAATACATGGTGAAGGCGGAAACAGATGATAAAGTTGTGGAGTTCTTGAGTAATTATGGTAAATTATGGCAAAAAATTTTACTGAATCAGATTGCATTTTTTATGATATGATTATTGGTGAGTTCGTGTCAGATGAAGTGTTGTCTGCTTTAAGGAAGATTTTCCATACACTTATGGTTGTCCTAATGAAAAAGTCAAATATGACATTTGTGAACTCACAACTATGTGTTCTGAATTTGAAGTTAAGCTAAATAAAAAACTTACCTTAGTGATTTGAAAAATTTTGCCAAACTTACAGGACAAAACTATGCGGAGGTTCTCAAAGGTGTCATGTCTCTGCTGGGCCAATCCATCTCCGAGCTCAGCAATGAGGATAGGAGCAACAGCGATGATCTGATGTCATTATTGCCTGATGCCACACCTACTGCATTACTGAGTGAAGCTGGCCCTTTCAGTCTACAGTGTACTGAAGCAGCTGGACCAGACATGAAAGAGGAGCAGCCACACCCACAGATCAATCCTGATGTGTCTGCACAGCACCAATCTGATCCGAGGCCATCTCTCCCTGCCATGTGTGTGTCGGACTGGAATCCACCGGGGGTTCAGCGATGCGTAATCGAGCACATCATCAAATTGATGAGGATGCAGCGTGCCTGTCTTTGCAGAAACTTCGATCATTCTTTGCCCAGTTCCCGAGACCCCAACATGAAACAGACTTCGAAACATGGCACTCTGGTGTCAATCTACTACTCCAAGACCCTGCTGTTTCTGATTAGCAACGAACAAGAAAGCTTGTTGAAAGTCTTCTTCCACCAGCTGCAGAAATGGTGAAACATCTTAAGCCTGAAACCTCACCAAAGACTTACCTTCAGATCCTTGATTTTGCTTATGGAACCGTTCAAGATGGAGATGAACTACAGTATATGCAAAGTTTATGGAAATGTTTCAAGATGCTGGTGAGAAGCCATCTGCTTATTTGTAATGCTTGCAAGTAGCGCTTAATTTGGCTTTGAAGAGGGGTGGAGTTTTGGCTAACGATTTAGATCGACATCTTTTAAATCAATTCTGTCGCGGCTGCTGGGACAACACACTCATCTCCGAGTTACAGTTAAAACAGCGCAAGTCCCACCCAACATCTTTTGCTGAGTTCTTGCTGTTACAGCGAACTGAGGAAGACAGAGAGGCTGCTAAGGGTCAGCGTATGAAGCAGCACCTCGGCTCAAAAGCCAGAGCTGGGGCACACGCCCAATATGCCTATGCCTCGCCAGAAGACTCAAAGGGTCAATGCCCTGACTACCATTACACAACTTGCTCAGCAGCTAGCTGATATACAAAAGCAGCTGGTGTCCCTCACTGCAGCCCAGTCTGGTCACAAGCAGTTTACTCCATCCAAGTCCACTCATGCCAGCAAACTCTGTGAAAGCACAAAGACCAGCAAACAGGCACACTCAACCAATAGACCACCTTCAGGACCTAAGCCGGGTTACTGCTACAACTGTGGTGAAGATGGGCACATACAACCAAATTGTGATAATGAACCAAATCCAACACTAGTGGCCATGAAAAAGAAGCAGTTTCCAGACACAATGTAGCAGCAAGTCACATTCCTCTTCAACCAATGCCACTCGTCTGCCTAAAGGCTTAATTGGATTCAGATGTACAGGCCAAGTTACTATTGCTGGCCAAGATTTTCAGTGCTTGCTGGACACTGGATCACAAGTAACAACTATCCCAATATCAGTCTACAATCAGCATTTCTCACATCAACCTGTGAAGCCGATATGTGAGTTGTTGAAAGTAGAAGGAGCCGCCGGTCAAGAACTCCCATTTTTGGAATACATTGAAATGACAGTGACTTTCGAAACTTGGCGAAACAACAGGTCCAGGGTGCAGACTGGGACATATGTACCCTGGCCCTGGTAGTCCCAGACATCAAACCAGGATTCCACAGTCAAGTCCTGATTGGGATGAACACCCTAGAGCCGCTTTATGAGCAATGCATGGAGAGCAAGTGTGCCAGCTACAAACCATCACGACATGGCGACAGAGCAGTCCTCCAGCTTCTCCAGTTGGGGCACCAACAAGCCAGTGATGGTGTTGTCCGATGCAGCTGTCCCCAGAAGCCACCGTGGGAGGTGCAGCCTGATCCCACTGTGATGTAGACACCACATTAGCAGACCAAAATAATTTGTAATTGTTTATAAAAGACAGAAACCAGCAACTCACCAGTAAGAAGACGCACCGGTCTACTCAAGGCCCCAGTGGAGGCGCACTCCAAGCCTGCGTAAAAGCGCACAAAGCACCACACTATAAAGAAAAAACGGCAAAATTAAATGGGCCAAAAAGGCGAAGCCTGCCGCTTACCCCAAATCAGATGCTGGTGGCCCAAACACGCCCGCGAACAGCGGCGTCTATTAGGGGGAGTGGCGCTTGGAGTAAAGCAGCAGTCCAAGCCACTAATAAAGAGCCACACAAAGCTCCAGAGAGGAAAAAAAATGATGAATGCACGCAGTCATCACAGCATGTAAAGCCACACCAACGCTGCCTCATGGAAGAGACCAGGAAGAAAAAGAGATCGGAGCCACAAAATAGCTCTGAATTTATATCCCCAATCAGACGCAATCAGAACCAAGGTGCGTGCAGAAACACAATCAAACCAGGTGCACGCAGACAAGAGCTTCCAGAAACAGGTAGGGGAGGGCATGTACCCTCCATACTGCCACATCTACCCCCCACCTTTATATCATTGTCCCGACGATAGAAAGTCAAGACCAAGGCCTAAAGATAGCAACCTGAAGATTTGAAGTTTGCTCCGGAACCCTAGCAACCCGCTCAGCAACCTGATTACTACTCAGACACTGAGGAAGCTGATGTACGAGGTCTGTCAATAAAGTATAGGTCCTTTTTATTTTTTTCAAAAACTATATAGATTTCATTCATACGTTTTTACATCAGACATGCTTGAACCCTCGTGCGCATGCGTGAGTTTTTCCAAGCCTGTCAGTGACGTCATTCGCCTGTGAGCACTCCTTGTAGGAGGAGTCGTCCAGCCCCTCGTCGGAATTCCTTTGTCTGAGAAGTTGCTGAGAGACTGGCGCTTTGTTTGATCAAAATTTTTTCTAAACCTGTGAGGCACATCGAAGTGGACACGGTTCGAAAAATTAAGCTGGTTTTCGGTGAAAATTTTAATGGCTGATGAGAGATTTTGAGGTGATACTGTCGCTTTAAGGACTTCCCACGCAGTGGGACGTCGCGCAGCGCTCCCAGGCTCCGTCGTCAGCCTGTTTCAAGCTGAAAACCTCCACATTTCAGGCTCTATTGATCCAGGACGTCGTGAGAGAACAGAGAAGTTTCAGAAGAAGTCAGTTTCAGCATTTTATCCGGATATTCCACTGTTAAAGGCTCCTTCAAAATGGCAAAAATTCCAGACGGAACAGAACCATGGCTCAAGAATAAAAAGTAACAAACAAAGTGGCAAAGCAACAAACAGAACCAAACTGAGACTAACATGATAAAGTATAAACATATGAAGACTAAAACCAAGAAACCACAGAGGAAATAAAGCCGCGAACTACGACCTAAACTCTGAGCGGAGGCCGAGCATGACAGTACTTGCTTGCTGCTACCTACCTTCTTAAGTTCATTCTATTAGTAAACGGAGCGGGCCGTGGCCTCAACTTTATCTAAATTCTGGGTCTTTCAGTGAAGTTTAGGGCTAGTGGCCGGCGATCACCTTAGTATTTCTTTTTTTTTCTTGTTCTTTAATCCTGACAAATTACACTGTATTTGTTTTCTTTCTGATGCCTGATTCTGTTTTTTCTCTGTTTGAGGTGCAGCTCCATCCAGGGATGGGAGTGGGTGTCTTCTGCAGGCCTCCTGTCCTGTGCACCAGCATAGACTCCTAAAATTTCCTGTATTTTTGTTTTGTAAATTGTGTCTGTATCATGGCCCAAGCAGAGGGTTGCCCCTTTGAATCTGGTCTGCTTGAGGTTTGTTCCTCAAATCATCAGAGGGAGTTTTTTTCTTACCACTGTCGCCTGCTTTCTTGCTCTAGGGGTTGGTAAGGTTAGACCTTACTTGTGTGAAGCACCTTGAAGAAACTTTGTTGTGATTTAAGGTGGGCTTCATAGATAATTGGAAAAGTTTCTTCTGATCGATCTCTGCTCCCCTCCACAGCATGTCTTTTTCCTGGTTCTCTCCCTCAGCCCCAACCAGTCCCAGCAGAAGACTGCCCCTCCCTGAGCCTGGTTCTGCTGGAGGTTTCTTCCTGTTAAAAGGGAGTTTTTCCTTCCCAGTGTTGCTCACAGGGGGTCGTTTTGACCGTTGGGGTTTTTACGTAATTATTGTATGGCCTTGCCTTACAATATAAAGCGCCTTGGGGCAGCTGTTTGTTGTGATTTGGCGCTATATAAATAAAATTGATTGATTGATTTGGCGCTGTATAAATGAAATAAATTGAAATTACCAACACTTGAAGGAGCAGGAAGGAAGGAGAGCCTTGAGGCGGGAGCGCGTGTTCTGGGGCTGGAATAATCCATTGGAGATGTTTAGGGATGCTGAGGCTGGAAGCGCTTCTCCTCAGGGCCTGGTTCCGGCCACGGTTGTAGCAGATGACCATGTCAGAAGTAAACAAAACTCTCACGCATTAAAGGTGTTTCTTGGCCACGGCACTCATGAGGCCGCTATGCCTGTGAAAATTATTGACCAACGTTAGACGGCTAATCTACAAGTTTAGCCGTCAACATGAAACGGAGGCTAATCTTTGGTGACTAACCACAGTCGACTCAGTAAGTTTAGTAAACTAAACGATTTGACCACTTTATGAAACTGGGCCCAGGATCTTACGAAGTCCTATGGTCATATTAACCATCTGTCCAACATTTAAATGGGACAACCACAGTCAACAGACAGTTCTCTTCCTGGTGAAGCCCCACCAACAATCGACCGATCACCACCTGGTGGTGAGTTGGATCCTCTGGGAGGGAAGGAAGCCGGTCAGACCTGGCAGGCCCAAATGTATCATGAGGGTCTGCTGGGAACGACTGGCAGAACCCTCTGTTAGCGAGGTCTTCAACTCCCACCTCCGGGAGAGCTTCTCTCAGATCCCGGGGGAGGTTGGAGACATGGAGTCCGAGTGGACCATGTTCTCCACCTCCATTGTCGATGCGGCCACTCGTAGCTGTGGTCTCAAGGTCTCTGGTGCCTGTCGAGGCGGCAATCCCCGAACCTGTTGGTGGATGCCAGAAGTAAGGGATAATGTCAAGCTGAAGAAGGAGTCCTACTTGTCTTTGTTGGTAGGTGGGACCCCGGAGGCAGCTGACAGGTACCAGCAGGCCAAGCGTGCCGCAGCCCGTGCGGTCGCAGAGGCAAAAACTCGGGTCTGGGAGGGGTTCAGGGAGGCCATGGAGGAGGACTATCGGTCGGCCTCCAAGAAATTCTGGCAAACCGTCCAACGCCTCAGGAGGTGGAAGCAGCTCTCCACCAGCACTGACTACGGTGCGGTTGGGGAGCTGTTGACCCTGACTGGGGATGTTGTCGGGCGGTGGAAGGAATACTTTGAGGCAGTGGTGGGCACAGTTCCGATAATCCGATAACAGATAATTATCGAAGATAACGTTTTCATTATCGGATTATCTTTTTAGATAACTTTAAAAAAACATTATCAGACTAATTATCTTCCGATGAATTTTTGTCCGATAACTTTTAGACCGATAACGTAGTAAACAAAGCTAAACAGCAGCAAACATTTCTAAAATTGAAAATCAGTTGAGCACCTATCTGATAAAAGTTTCATAACAGATGTATGGTTCCACCCTCTGCAAACAGAAGACAGCTACTTCTATGAAAAACACTATCCTCTGCAGGCAAAAGAAAAACTGTTTTTTAAGAAAGAAAAAAAAAACATTTCCTTTAACACTATACTGATATACTGGCAATATCACCCAAGTCATCCAGCCCCAACCAGTCCCAGCAGAAGACTGCCCCTCCCTGAGCCTGGTTCTGCTGGAGGTTTCTTCCTGTTAAAAGGGAGTTTTTCCTTCCCACTGTAGCCAAGTGCTTGCTCACAGGGGGTCGTTTTGACCGTTGGGGTTTTACATAATTATTGTATGGCCTTGCCTTACAATATAAAGCGCCTTGGGGCAACTGTTTGTTGTGATTTGGCGCTATATAAAAAAAATTGATTGATTGATTGATTGATCCAGAGGCATACATTTTTAACTTATGGTTCAAATTTTAACCAAACTAATTTTGGACAAGTTATTTAAAATTACTGTCATGTCTGAAGTTTTATAAAGTGAAAATAACCGATATATGTTTTAGTTTTAAAGTAATGTGCTAATTTTTAAGGTTTTAGTGTGGACATGCTGTGCCGAGCAGTGCATTATGGGTAGGATTAGTACATTCACGACAGGACAAATGCATTTCAGACACTTGGTTCAGGCTCCACGGACAACAGCATTAAACTCTCGTGCCTAAAACTCTCGTGAATATATTCTCTGGGTTTATAGACGTTATTGTATTTGCATTTGTTAAATTCCACGCATCTTAAATGTCGCAGCAGACATGGATTATCTGGAATTTTGTTTTGGAAAGATTTCAAGTCCTCTACTGCCATCTACTGGCCAGTAGTGTTCTACTGGTGGTTGGCTCTCACTGCGGTATTGTATCACTTCCTGTTCCGGAGCACAGCAGTGTTTTTCTGTATCTGTTAGCTGTTTAATCTGCGCAGTTAGATTGATCTAGTTATCTAGATTACGATTTGTTTCCCAGTGTAATCTTCACGTGCCTTAACTAAAGCACTCCTTCTGCTGAATCACCTCTAAATTATTTACACATTATTCACTTTGTGTGTTTTTAGGAATCCGCTAGCTTAGCGCAGCTACTAGTTCTTAGCCGATTTAGCATGGCGGCTTCTTCTGTCTCTCCCGCACTTTTCTGCTCTGGGTGTGAAATGTTTAGTTATTCCTCGGCCTCCTTTAGCAATAACGGTACTTGTAATAAGTGTAGCTTATTCATAGCTTTGGAGGCCAGGCTGGGCGAATTGGAGACTCGGCTCCGCACCGTGGAAAATTCTACAGCTAGCGAGGCCCCTGTAGTCGGTGTGGACCAAGGTAGCTTAGCCGCCGTTAGTTCCCCTCTGGCAGATCCCGAGCAGCCGGGAAAGCAGGCCGACTGGGTGACTGTGAGGAGGAAGCGTAGTTCTAAACAGAAGCCCCGTGTACACCGCCAACCCGTTCACATTTCTAACCGTTTTTCCCCACTCGACGACACACCCGCCGAGGAACAAACTCTGGTTATTGGCGACTCTGTTTTGAGAAATGTGAAGTTAGTGACACCAGCAACCATAGTCAATTGTCTTCCGGGGGCCAGAGCAGGCGACATTGAAGGAAATTTGAAACTGCTGGCTAAGGCTAAGCGTAAATTTGGTAAGATTGTAATTCACGTCGGCAGTAATGACACCCGGTTACGCCAATCGGAGGTCACTAAAATTAACATTAAATCGGTGTGTAACTTTGCAAAAACAATGTCGGACTCTGTAGTTTTCTCTGGGCCCCTCCCCAATCGGACCGGGAGTGACATGTTTAGCCGCATGTTCTCGTTGAATTGCTGGCTGTCTGAG
This sequence comes from Thalassophryne amazonica, assembly GCF_902500255.1. Taxonomy (NCBI): domain Eukaryota; kingdom Metazoa; phylum Chordata; class Actinopteri; order Batrachoidiformes; family Batrachoididae; genus Thalassophryne; species Thalassophryne amazonica. Next base: position 3,173,375 of record NC_047105.1, on the reverse strand, counting down.
TGGTGTCCAAAAAATGAGGTGGGCTTCATAGATAATTGGCAAAGCTTCTGGGGAAAACCTGGTCTTGTTAGGAGAGACGGCATCCATCCCACTTTGGATGGAGCAGCTCTCATTTCTAGAAATCTGGCCAATTTTCTTAAATCCTCCAAACCGTGACTATCCAGGGTTGGGACCAGGAAGCAGAGTTGTAGTCTTACACACCTCTCTGCAGCTTCTCTCCCCCTGCCATCCCCTCATTACCCCATCCCCGTAGAGACGGTGTCTGCTCCCAGACCACCAATAACCAGTAAAAATCTATTTAAGCATAAAAATTCAAAAAGAAAAAATAATATAGCACCTTCAACTGCACCACAGACTAAAACAGTTAAATGTGGTCTATTAAACATTAGGTCTCTCTCTTCTAAGTCCCTGTTGGTAAATGATATAATAATTGATCAACATATTGATTTATTCTGCCTTACAGAAACCTGGTTACAGCAGGATGAATATGTTAGTTTAAATGAGTCAACACCCCCGAGTCACACTAACTGTCAGAATGCTCGTAGCACGGGCCGAGGAGGAGGATTAGCAGCAATCTTCCATTCCAGCTTATTAATTAATCAAAAACCCAGACAGAGCTTTAATTCATTTGAAAGCTTGACTCTTAGTCTTGTCCATCCAAATTGGAAGTCCCAAAAACCAGTTTTATTTGTTATTATCTATCGTCCACCTGGTCGTTACTGTGAGTTTCTCTGTGAATTTTCAGACCTTTTGTCTGACTTAGTGCTTAGCTCAGATAAGATAATTATAGTGGGCGATTTTAACATCCACACTGATGCTGAGAATGACAGCCTCAACAGTGCATTTAATCTGTTATTAGACTCTTGGCTTTGCTCAAAATGTAAATGAGTCCACCCACCACTTTAATCATATCTTAGATCTTGTTCTGACTTATGGTATGGAAATAGAAGACTTAACAGTATTCCCTGAAAACTCCCTTCTGTCTGATCATTTCTTAATAACATTTACATTTACTCTGATGGACTACCCAGCAGTGGGGAATAAGTTTCATTACACTAGAAGTCTTTCAGAAAGCGCTGTAACTAGGTTTAAGGATATGATTCCTTCTTTATGTTCTCTAATGCCATATACCAACACAGTGCAGAGTAGCTACCCAAACTCTGTAAGTGAGATAGAGTATCTCGTCAATAGTTTTACATCCTCATTGAAGACAACTTTGGATGCTGTAGCTCCTCTGAAAAAGAGAGCTTTAAATCAGAAGTGCCTGACTCCGTGGTATAACTCACAAACTCGTAGCTTAAAGCAGATAACCCATACGTTGGAGAGGAAATGGCGTCTCCCTAATTTAGAAGATCTTCACTTAGCCTGGAAAAAGAGTCTGTTGCTCTATAAAAAAGCCCTCCGTAAAGCTAGGACATCTTTCTACTCATCACTAATTGAAGAAAATAAGAACATCCCCAGGTTTCTTTTCAGCACTGTAGCCAGGCTGACAAAGAGTCAGAGCTCTATTGAGCTGAGTATTCCATTAACTTTAACTAGTAATGACTTCATGACTTTCTTTGCTAACAAAATTTTAACTACTAGAGAAAAAATTACTCATAACCATCCCAAAGACGTATCGTTATCTTTGGCTGCTTTCAGTGATGCCGGTATTTGGTTAGACTCTTTCTCTCCGATTGTTCTGTCTGAGTTATTTTCATTAGTTACTTCATCCAAACCATCAACATGTTTATTAGACCCCATTCCTACCAGGCTGCTCAAGGAAGCCCTACCATTATTTAATGCTTCGATCTTAAATATGATCAATCTATCTTTGTTAGTTGGCTATGTACCACAGGCTTTTAAGGTGGCAGTAATTAAACCATTACTTAAAAAGCCATCACTTGACCCAGCTATCTTAGCTAATTATAGGCCAATCTCCAACCGTGGTTTGAATCATATTTATCTAATAGATTACAATTTGTTCATGTAAATGGGGAATCTTCTTCACAGACTAAGGTTAATTATGGAGTTCCACAAGGTTCTGTGCTAGGACCAATTTTATTCACTTTATACATGCTTCCCTTAGGCAGTATTATTAGACGGTTTTGCTTAAATTTTCATTGTTACGCAGATGATACCCAGCTTTATCTATCCATGAAGCCAGAGGACACACACCAATTAGCTAAACTGCAGGATTGTCTTACAGACATAAAGACATGGATGACCTCTAATTTCCTGCTTTTAAACTCAGATAAAACTGAAGTTATTTTACTTGGCCCCACAAATCTTAGAAACATGGTGTCTAACCAGATCCTTACTCTGGATGGCATTACCCTGACCTCTAGTAATACTGTGAGAAATCTTGGAGTCATTTTTGATCAGGATATGTCATTCAAAGCGCATATTAAACAAATATGTAAGACTGCTTTTTTGCATTTACGCAATATCTCTAAAATTAGAAAGGTCTTGTCTCAGAGTGATGCTGAAAAACTAATTCATGCATTTATTTCCTCTAGGCTGGACTATTGTAATTCATTATTATCAGGTTGTCCTAAAAGTTCCCTAAAAAGCCTTCAGTTAATTCAAAATGCTGCAGCTAGAGTACTAACGGGGACTAGAAGGAGAGAGCATATCTCACCCATATTGGCCTCTCTTCATTGGCTTCCTGTTAATTCTAGAATAGAATTTAAAATTCTTCTTCTTACTTATAAGGTTTTGAATAATCAGGTCCCATCTTATCTTAGGGACCTCGTAGTACCATATCACCCCAATAGAGCGCTTCGCTCTCAGACTGCAGGCTTACTTGTAGTTCCTAGGGTTTGTAAGAGTAGAATGGGAGGCAGAGCCTTCAGCTTTCAGGCTCCTCTCCTGTGGAACCAGCTCCCAATTCAGATCAGGGAGACAGACACCCTCTCTACTTTTGAGATTAGGCTTAAAACTTTCCTTTTTGCTAAAGCTTATAGTTAGGGCTGGATCAGGTGACCCTGAACCATCCCTTAGTTATGCTGCTATAGACGTAGACTGCTGGGGGGTTCCCATGATGCACTGAGTGTTTCTTTCTCTTTTTGCTCTGTATGCACCACTCTGCATTTAATCATTAGTGATCGATCTCTGCTCCCCTCCACAGCATGTCTTTTTCCTGGTTCTCTCCCTCAGCCCCAACCAGTCCCAGCAGAAGACTGCCCCTCCCTGAGCCTGGTTCTGCTGGAGGTTTCTTCCTGTTAAAAGGGAGTTTTTCCTTCCCACTGTAGCCAAGTGCTTGCTCACAGGGGGTCGTTTTGACCGTTGGGGTTTTTACGTAATTATTGTATGGCTTTGCCTTACAATATAAAGCGCCTTGGGGCAACTGTTTGTTGTGATTTGGCGCTATATAAAAAAAAATTGATATTGATATTGATGGCAGTTCATGGCAGTATTCGTCCTGAAGCTGAGCAGACACTGTATATTTTTAATCACAAGTTAAGTTTTTTCAAACTTAATTTACAAAAACTCTCGATTGGAGACATCAAAGTTTAAAATGGAACGACAAAAAAAAAAACAAAAAAAAACATTACAAGACAGGTCTGCGGTGTTTGCACATGCACAGTGCGAGCGGTAGGATGCTTGTTGCCCCTCACTCAGCAGCAGGAAACCCTCACGACGGCCGACCAGAATAATATCAAACAGGTTTGATTTTCATTCGACCATACGATCAGCAATCAGGAGGTGGTCGTAAGATGTTAAACGCAGCTTGTTACTCCATGTACACACGATGCAGGACGCACGATTAACCTGAAACTCGGTCTAAAAAATTCTCACATGAATAAAAAATCATCTGAACATTCTCACATTCTCTCCACATGCAAAACATGTTGTGATGACACTTCCAGGGCTCCGTAAAAATGCCTGTTTTTACAAATAAAAAATGGACTATTTTACAAAAGCACATTTATCTGTAAACACCAACACATGACACACGTCACATTAACGTGTTGGTTTACATAGTGAATCACTAAACCAATCAGTGTTTAGCAGAGGTACATTTTACCCAGAATCCTTTGTGATCTGTCTGTGTTTGTTAGAAAACCTCAGAATTAGTGCATTATTCAACATTAAAAGATATATGCTATATTTTAACTTTGTACAAATGACAGAATTGACATTAATGGAGTTATTCTATCAGTATTAATTTTATTTATACACCAAACCATAAGTCAGTATGACTTTATTTTCCAAGACCTCCGCCTGACCGGAGTGTTGTGATTGGTAGAGAGTTGGGCTTGGTGACGGCTCTCAGCTTGTCTCTGAACTGTAAGCCATGTAATAAATAAGAACTTCCAGCAGGAGGCAGGATGTTCAAACATAGAAGTGTGGGCTCATTGTTTGCATCTGCTGTCGCTTTGATGTTTCCAGAAGCGATTGTAGTGTTTAAACTCAAATTCAGTTTATTAGTAGTTGCAAATATACTAGAAACAATACTGGAATTTATCGGTTATCTGTATCTTCCAATACATTTTTGGGTGGTTTATCGGTTTATCTTCATCAAAGATAACTTTTCAGTTATCTGATTATCTGTTATCAAAGTTAATTTTTTGGTTATCTGTGCCCACCACTGCTTTGAGGATCTCCTCAATCCCATCGTCACGTCTTCCGAAGAGGAAGCAGAGACTGGGGACTCAGAGACATCATTCTCATCCATTACCCAGACCGAAGTCACCGAGGTGGTTAGAAAGCTTCTCGGTGGCAAGGCTTCTGGGGTGGATGAAATCCGTCCTTAGTACCTTAAATCTCTGGATGTTGTGGGACTGTCTTGGCTGACACGGCTCTGCAACATCACGTGGCGGTTGGGGACATTGCCTCTGGATTGGCAGACCGGGGTGGCGGTCCCTCTGTTTAAGAAGGGGGACTGGAGGGTGTGTTCCAACTACAGGGGGATCACACTCCTCAGCCTCCCCGGTAAGGTCTATTCCAGAGTACTGGAGAGGAGAATTCGACCGATAGTCGAACCTCGGATTCAGGAGGAGCAGTGTGGTTTTCGTCCTGGTCGCGGCACACTGGACCAGCTCTACACGCTCCATCGGGTGCTCGAGGGTTCATGGGAGTTCGCCCAACCAGTCCACATGTGCTTTGTGGATCTGGAGAAGGTGTTTGACCGTGTCCTTCGGGGCACCCTGTCGGGGTTGCTCCGGGAGTATGGGGTCCGAGCTCCTTTGCTAAGGGCTATCCGGTCCCTGTACGACCGCAGCAGGAGCTTGGTTCGCATTGCCGGTAGTAAGTCAAACCTGTTTCCAGTGCACTTTGGCCTCCGCCAGGGCTGCTTTTTGTCACCGGTTCTGTTCATTATCTTTATGGACAGAATTTCTAGGCACAGCCAGGGTGTAGAGGGGGTCTGGTTTGGGAACCACAGAATCTCATCTCTGCTGTTTGCAGACGATGTAGTTCTGTTGGCTTTGTCAAATCAGGACCTTCAGCATGCACTGGGGCGGTTTGCAGCCGAGTGTGAACCATCTGGGATGAAAATCAGCACCTCCAAATCCGAGGCCATGGTTCTCGACCGCTGGAGAGGTGTTCCGGGCATGTCCCATCGGGAGGAGGCCCCGGGGAAGACCCAGAACACGCTGGAGGGACCATGTCTCTCGGCTGGCTTGGGAATGCCTTGGGGTTCCCCCGGAGGAGCTGGACGAGGTGTGTGTGGTTCGGGAGGTTTGGGCGGCTTTGCTTGAGCTGCTGCCCCCGCGACCCGACTCTGGATAAAGCGGAAGAAAATGGGTGGATGGATGGATCGATACAAACGTAATCGCCAGCAACATAGTCCTACTTTTCACAAACATTCTCAGAGTTTAGATATGGTAAGACTGAGACCAGCCTCACGAGCACTAACATTAATTTAAGGTTGAGGGGAAAGGTAACGCAAAACAACCAAGTCTATATTAGTCACACAACAGAGAGAACAGATGAGTCTTTAATCTGTATTTGAATGAATCATTGGAATCAGATTGTTCCACAGAACAGGTGTGCAATAAGAAAAAAGGACTGTGACCTGCTGACTTCCTTTAAACCATTCGAACACCATAATGCTGCATCATGCTTAGAACTCTAGCAGCAGCATTTTGAAGTATTTGAAGACCGTTCCCATTTGTCTTTGTTAAACTGGGCATCTAAGTATTTAGTAACTTCCTGGACTCAGAGTTTTCCTTATGACAGCAGTGACATTCATGTCTCTAAGACCTTGATGTTTAATGCCAAGAAAAGACAAGTAACTGGTCGGGTTAGTGGACTGACTGTGTTCAGTATTGCGGAGGTGGAGGTGCAATTCCCACCTGCTTGCTGACTGTGTTACTGGGTGTACACACACCCACACCTAACTGTTTCTACTTCCTGCCAGCAGTACCAGATCCGACAGCCGGAGACAGTGGCCACCTGGGGACTCGGGACTTGGCGGCTCCAGTATCCTCCGGGTTCGCTGGCAGTGGAAATCGTGTGGGATCTGGTTCTTCTCTGGACAGACGTCTTCTATCCTCGAGCCTGCCCACACGTCACCTCTGTAGATTGACTACATACAAATTCTGTAACCGTCTGTATTTCGTTGTGCACATTCACAACAGTAAAGTGTTCTATTTTCGGCTCATTCATTGTCCCTTCATTTATGCCCCCTGTTGTGGGTCCGTGTCACTACACTTTCACAACAAAATGCCTGGGAAGAGCTTGTGGAGTTATGAGGTTGCTGAGTGCAGGTGTTTGGCAATGCCAGTATCTTTGCAGGATAATGATGGTTCCAGTCTTTTTGGGTCATGATGCTTCTGTTCTTACTGTATGATAATGAAACCTGGACTCTAATCTGGATGTCTTTGGTATCAGTTCACTTTGGAGAATCCTAGGGTACTGCTGGAATAACTTTATGTCAAGTGAACTACACTACTTGCATGACAAGCACTACTTGCATTGTAAGGCAATGCCAGCTTGTAGGCTATGGCCATGTGGTGCACTGCTCTGAGCCTGATCCAGTCTTCAGCGCTGAGGACTCCAGCAACCAGACAAAGTATAAGGACATACGGACATATCAGTTCTTGCAACAGACAGATGGCTACTTTAAGGAGAAAGCGATGGACGCAGGCCTGAAGGGCGGTAGCCAAACATGCTCCTGGGTGATTCCATAGGGTAGCAGATACGTACAGTCCTAGACTTTACCCTTCTGTTAGCATTGTGTGTTGGGTCCACTCTGAAGTGGCTTCAAGCACATTTTACTTAAAGATACTTTTTCTTTCTGAGGTTACATCCTACTGATGTTCTCTCTCCTCTGAGGTCCACCAAGGGCCTGTTCTTGGTCCCATTCTCCTTTCATTATCTTTGCATCTGTATGGTTACTTTTTTCAAAAATATAACACTATCCTTATGTGGCAAAGCGGACAATTTACTCCTCAATCGTCAAGGCAATTAGAAATCATGAATGAACATGGTATGTCGGACTTCTGACACCACCCTGGGAATTTCACCCAGGGAATTCGACAATTGAATAACTTCAATCTAAGACACACAGGTTCGTTGTAATTGAGACAGAGACGTGGTTCCCAAATACAAACAAATAATTTATTAACAATTGCAGTTCTAGTTAAAAGACAATTTTATAAAAAACTCATTTAAAACACCACCAATTATGACCACATGAGGGTGCCCTTGCATCACGCAGCCCGGCAGCACACGCAGCTGGCAGAGTTTTCCAAATGTCCACACTCAGCGCAAAGCCGCCGCAGCAAACAGGGCACATCCACTGGTCCCACGGGACGAAATCTTTCAGCAGAGCACCAGAGCAAAGCAGCAGGGCCTCCTTCCACAGCTTGGTCCAAAATCCGAACCGTCCGTCACAGCAATCAGCTGTAACTCGACACCACCCCAGAGCATCAAGAGCACCACAAACTCAGCAGCGCACCACCAATGACAGCCCACACAGAGGTCTCTGTCTTCACGGGAACATGGAAGTGAACACGTCCAAACACCTGCAGTCAGTCTCCAGAAAGACAAAGAAGAGCACACACACTCCCTCTTTTATGCAAACACTCCTCTGCCACAACCAGCTGCACTCAATCCACCAGCTGAACATCATTAAGGTCATCCATCCTGCTACAATCCACCCCCACAAATTATATCGTCGCCCCAACGATGGAATAGACCCCATTCCTTAACCTTATTCATACCACCTATATTACATAGGGCCAGAAGGACCCACTTGCACTGCAGACCGTGGAAGATGATGAATATTAGAATGATGACCCGCAGTAACCCTAGTCATCCGCCGAAGTACAACCTCTTCACTGGGCGGAGGGAAGACATACTAGACTCCACTGGCAGAGGTGGCACAGCAACCACTGGATCTACTGGTGGACTCAACTGCGGGGAAGCAGGTAAACTCATAACCTCTGCACTCTCCACCTGAGGGGCAACCTGGGTCACCTCTCCCACCCCCTCCACCTGAGGAGCAGGCGGAGTCACCACTTCCCGCACAACTGAAGTAGACGCAGGGTCCTCGGATCCTGACACCAACCACCCGCCATTACTCCACCACCTGTCCAGTAATTGCTCCACCACAGGTGGAGAAAACTCCACAGGGGGCAGAGAATGGGCCACAACCTCATCAGGGGACCCAAGCCCTACCACTACCTTCAACAATGAGCGATGAACCTGCTTGGCTCTGGTTAAATCATCCTTAGGGGCAATTGTATAAACAGTCCCTTCTCCTTGTGGTGCCCTCAGGACATGATACATCACAGAGGACCACTGGTCCTGGATCTTATGACGGCCCCGTACCCCAAAATCTCGCAACCAGACCAACTGGCCCTCCTTCAGGGGAACATCACAGATACGCTGATCATATTCCTTCTTACGCCGCTCTGCAGCGGCCTTCAGCCGATCCCGGGCTCCATCAAAAGCCATCTGCAAGCGGGTCTGGTGCTCCCGGACCCACTCATGAACAAAACCACCCACAGGCTCCCGAACTCGACCGAAAAGAAAATCAACCAGAAGCCTTGGCTCCTGACCAAACATCAACAAAAAAGGAGACTCAACAGTTGCCTGATGCGGTGTTGTATTATAAGCATACAAAACCTGGGCCAGACAAGAACCCCAATGATGCTTTCGAGACACGGGCAGCGTGCACAACAGATCATGAAGCGTTCTATTAAAACGCTCACACTGCCCATTCCCAGATGGATGGTATGGTGTAGTACGAGATTTCTCTATGCCATAAAAGCCACACAACCGCTGGATCAATACACTCTCAAAACTCCGTCCCTGATCAGAATGTATCCGAGCTGGAACCCCAAACCTCGAAAACCACTCCGTAACCAGAACTTGAGCTACTGTAGGAGCTCGCTGGTCACGGGTAGTAACTGCCCACGTGTACTTACTAAAGATGTCAGTCATTACCAAAACATCTTCCACTCCACCATGACTAGGCTGTAGAACAGTAAAATCAATGGCAAGATTCTCATTAGGCCGAGATGCCAACAGGTGTCCCATGGGGCCACGAGCCACTGGTTGGTTCACCTTTGCTACCTGACACCTCTCACATGCCTGGCACCAATCTGCCACTTCCGCAGACATCCCTGGCCAATAACACCGCTGACGTAAAAGCTCTAGGGTCCTCTCAACCCCTTGATGAGCATGCCCTTGATGAACCTCAGTCAACACATCAGCTTTTAAAGCTGCAGGCAACACCAACTGCAACACAGCCCCAGCTCCATTGGACTTAAACACCTGATGGTACAGACACCATCCCTCTCCACCAACCGGTCCCACTGCCGAAGCAACACCCGGGCTGACTGCGACACCTGATTGCGCTCTTCCTTATCAGGACCCCTTTTACGGTCCCAAAACACCCAAACCTCTTGAATCACTGGATCAACCCGCTGCAGTGCAGCCAGGTCAGATGGAAGACAGTGGGGCAAGGCTGCAACCACAGCCTGCCTTACATCTACCCTACTCCCCTGACAAACCTGTTGCAGCGGCTCCGGAAGCTGGGCACCACTAACCATTACCTGGAAGTCCTGCATCCCAGGAGAATGCAACCGAGAAAGGGCATCCACGTTCTTATTACTACAACCCGAACGATACTTAATCTCAAAATGAAATGAGGCCAACTGCGCTGCCCAACGTTGCTCAGTAGCACCAAGTTTTGCAGATGACAAATGACTCAAAGGATTGTTGTCTGTGTACACAATGCACTTATGACCCAGCAAGTACTCCCTAAACTTCTCGGTCATTGCCCACTTGAGTGCCAAAAATTCCAACTTCATAGAGCTGTAGTTCACCATATTACACTCAGTAGGGAGTAACCCACGGCTTGTGTAAGCAATCGGCCTAACTTTACCATCCTGTTCCTGAGACAACACTGCTCCCAGCCCCCCATAGCTAGCATCCACCTCCAAAATAAATGGAAGACTAAAATCGGCATATGCCAGCACAGGTGCAGAGGTAAGCTTAGCTTTTAAAGTCTCAAAGCTACGGCCACATTCCTCTGTCCAATAACCCGAAACTGGCTGATCTACCCGACTGGGCTTCACCCCAGCCAACTCTGCTACCAACTTGTGTAGGGGCGCTGCCAACCTTGCAAAACCACCTACAAACCGGCGGTAGTAGCTGGCAAAGCCCAGAAAAGAGCGCAGTTCCGAGTGTGTGACCGGATCTGGCCAATGAGCAACCACCTCCACCTTGCTAGGGTCAGTAGCCACCCCCTTATCAGAGATGACATGCCCCAGGTAACGCACTTCCTGCTGAAAAAATGCACACTTTTTGAGTTTCACCTTTAACCCCTCATGCTGCAAACTCTCCAGCACCACCCTCAACATATCCAGATGTTGGTCAACAGTAGAGGAAAAAACCACAATGTCATCCAAATACAACAATAAGGAGAGACACTGCTGATCACCTAAAATCCTCTGCATCAATCTCTGAAAAGTACCAGGAGCGTTGCAAAGCCCAAAGGGCATCCGGTTCCACTCAAACAAACCAAAAGGCGCGCAAAAGGCCGTCTTATGACGATCAGCCTCCGCCACAGGAGCCTGATTATTCCCACTCGCCAGATCCATGGTAGAAAACCAACGAGCCCCAGTGAGGGCATCCAAGGACTCATCAATCCGAGGCAAAGGGAAGGCGTCCTTCCTAGTTTTTCCATTCAAGAGCCTGTAATCAACACACATGCGCAAACTGCCATCCTTTTTCTTAACCAGCACAATAGGAGAGGCATAAGGACTGCTACTCTCCCTAATAACTGTGTTCCAAGCAGCTGATTGATGTGATCTTTGACAACCTCATACTCAGAAGGCGGAATTCTGCGATACCGCTGTCGCACTGGAATATCATCCAGAAGCGGAATCTCATGTGATATTAGGTCAGTACAACCCAGATCCCCATCTTGGGCTGAAAAGACAGAACTAAACTGACCCAACAATGCTCTCACCTTACCTTGTACTTCAGGAGGCAAGTGACCCAATTCCTGGGCTGCAATCTGATCCTGCACTGATGGAGAAATGGACTGCGAGGCCACTACTGCCTCCACCGGGGGCACCTCAGCAACCCCCGCAGACAGACTCACAACCCGAACTTCCTCTAACGTGCCAATCATAGCCCGGGGACGTAACCACACATCCACCGATCCCACATTCATCACCGGAATGTAGGCTATACCCTGCTCCACTTGCACCAATGCAGGAGATGCCAACAGTCCAGCAGGCAAGCCAGACTCCACAGGCTCAAACAGAGCCGCCCCACCAGAATACCGCTCCGAGCATGTTGCCCTAACAAACTTCATTACACCGCCCGAAATCTGACAAGCCTCTCCCCCATGAACCTTAACCTTCCCTGCTCCTTGATCCACAATACCACTAGCCTGCGTGACATACTCCGGAGCCTCCGCCACTGCGGGCAAATCAAACAGGGAAACCCCATACTGCCCAAAAAGTTCCCCATAACACCTGCGGATGACATTCATCCCCAGGACCCCAGAAGCCTGCGGAGACACACCAGGCACATCTTTAACCACCAAAATGCCACATCCTGGCATCAGTTTACCACAAAGCTCCACATCCAACTCCAAATAGCCCAGGTAAGGGATGGCTAAGCCATTAGCTGCTTTAAGCTGTAGCCAATTACATGATTTCAGCCACCCCAAACCCCCTGGCTCAAACTGCTGATGAAAAAGAGACTCTGCAATAGTTGACACCATAGATCCTGTATCTATCAAACAAGGGATCCCAACTCCCCCCATGCTCACCATTAAATGAGGACACTGCGACACAAGTTTGGACACTACCTTGTCACACGTCCTACGCAAACCTGAGCCAGTAACTTGCCCCCCCGAGCTGTGGCTCCACAGCTTGGCGGGCACTAGTTTCCCGACCCCTGAGCGGCAGAAGACGGTTTGTTCAATGAAGAGGCCGACAAAAAGGATCGACTGCGGGCCACCACCCAAACTCCATCACACTCCCTGGCAAAGTGACCTGGTTTCTGGCAGCACCTACAAATTATAGACCCCCGGGGAACTGATTGACGAAACTGCCCAGAATGCTGCAAATGGGAAATACTCTGAGTCAGCCGATTCAACTGCTCCTGTTGCCGCTGGAGCATCTCCCTTACTTCCTGTAGTTCTGAGGCCTGAAAAGAACCAGCCTCCACCTGGCCACTGCCCTGAACCCCGCACTGAGTGCCCGCAACAGACTGGATGGAAAAATCACTACCCTTCGTACCTCCAGGTGAACCCTCTCGTTCCCATCTAATTGCCTCACCCCTAACCTCCAACAAGGTAGCAGTAGGCTACCGGCGCACAAACTGCTTCAACTCGCGCCGAAGTGACCCATCAAACACACACTCAACAAACTGATCACGTAACAAAACCTCTGCATTTGGGACACCATTAGGTGCGCGCTGCTTAACAGATGTCATCAGACTCATTAATACCAATGAAAACCCTAACAGAGTCTCTCCCTCACGCTGCCTGCGGGAGAAAAAGGCCTCTTGAAGTGCCACATAAGATTCTGTATCCCCATACAGCTCCTGCAACACCCCAATGATCTTTAATGGGTCTGAACGCTCTTCACTGGAACGATGCTTTATTTCCTCACGTGCTTCCCCCTCCAGATGATCAAAATAAAAAAATACCTGGTCAGCTTTAGAGACATGACAGGCTCTCACACAAGCCTGCATCTCCTCCAACCATTCAGCCAACCCGATACCTATCTTACCATTAAACATGGGACATTTTCTATCTCGGGGTGAAAAAATAAACTTCTCCATTACTGGAGCATTACCACTAGAGGACACTTTAGATGAGGGCTCTATACTCAGGCCAGGTGCTGCCTCAGCCTGTTCCTGCTTCAACCTCTCATTCTCCATCCTAAGCTGAGTGACTAACTCTCTCAGCTCCTGCGTTTCCTCTGCCATCATACCCCTTGAGACTTTCCCACAATGAGGATGCAACCAAAATAGGGGAAATTACTTGCACCAAGGCCACCTGCTGCTTTGCTCTGGAAAACAAGAAAAAAAAAAACAGATTAAACACACACACACACACAAACAAAATTTACTTCACCAAAAAAAAAAACAGAACACACCTCTCTAGTCTCAATTTACATTCCACTTCTTGACATCAAAATGTGGCAAAGTGGACAATTTACTCCTCAATTGTCAAGGCAATTAGAAATCATGAACGAACATGGTATGTCGGACTTCTGACACCACCCTGGGAATTTCACCCAGGGAATTCGACAATTGAATAACTTCAACCTAAGACACAGGTTCGTTGTAATTGAGACAGAGACGTGGTTCCCAAATACAAACAAATAATTTATTAACAATTGAAGTTCTACTTAAAAAGACAATTTTATAAAAAACTCATTTAAAACACCACCAATTATGACCACATGAGGGCGCCCTTGCATCACGCAGCCCGGCAGCACACGCAGCTGGCAGAGTTTTCCAAATGTCCACACTCAGCGCAAAGCCGCCGCAGCAAACAGGGCACATCCACTGGTCCCACGGGACAAAATCTTTCAGCAGAGCACCAGAGCAAAGCAGCAGGACCTCCTTCCACATCCACCAGCTGAACATCATTAAGGTCATCCATCCTGCTACACTTATTTTGCTTGACAGCACAAATTTATTTGCTACTAAAGTCGAAACTAGGGATGTCCCAATCAGGTTTTTTGACCCTGATCCGATTCCGAGTCATCTAATTTTGAGTATCTGCCCATACTTTAAAAAACTGAATGAACAATGAACAAATGCTAAATATATAATTTTTTCATTTTAATCACCTTATTTTATTATTTATCACTTAAACAGTGCACTTCTCCTTGAGGTAGCTTGAACAATCAAGTAATAATCTACCAGACTTAAAAAAAATGTACAAGTTTCCATGTTATTTTATTTGTCTAAAAATAAATGTACGAGGTTCCTTATGTTAAACTAGAAACCTTTCATCTGTAAATTAAAACCACCTGTTATTTCAGATTAGAACCATTTATTGATTTAGCTAATTTAATTCCAAGTGTTATAAACTTTTTTAAACAGTAATCAGAAATTCTGAGGTAACAAACAACAAAAAAACATTTCCAAGGATTTTTCGCTGCTGCAGCTTCTCCTCCTGCTGACCCGGTGCCGAATATAGACATTCCAATGATCATTCAACGACCCCCCCCCACCATCCCCTGAAGCATACATAAGTCCCCCAGAGCCGTACGGGGGTTGTGTGGAGACGTGCGCTGACTTTTTAATGCAGTGTTCGCTTGTCTTTGCACAGCGTCCCGTGATGTACGCGTCAGACGCCAGTAGGGTGGATTATGTAATTAATTTGCTTCGAGGTGAGGCACGCGCTTCGGCTACAGCGCTTTGGGAGCAGAATTCACGGCTCCTTACCTCTTATACTGGGTTTGTGAGGGAGTTCAGAACGGTTTTTGATCATCCTAACAGAGGCGAGACCGCGTCAACCATGCTGCTGTCTATGAGACAGGGGCGTCGGAGCACAGCTGAATATGTACTCGACTTCCGCATCATGGCTGCGAGGTCTGGCTGGAATACGACTGCGCTCCGCGCCGCCTTCATAAACGGACTGTCACCGGTCCTGAAGGAGCACCTGGTGGCCAAGGAGGAACCGCGCGAAGGACGTGGCCGGGCACGCGCCGTCCCTCTCCCTTCCGGGTCCGAAAAGGTTCCGTCCTCCCCACGATCCACAGCCTCGGTGCTCCGTGTGGTAACAGCTCCCCCTGCTGACGATGCCATGGACATGAGCAGGGCCAAATTCAGATCAACTAACAGACAGAGGAGACTGGCCCGCGGGGAGTGCTTTATCTGCGGCTCAAGTGAGCATCAGCAGAGAGACTGCCCCAAGCGGTTAAACATGAATGCCCGCCCTTAGAAACTGGGTTAAGGGTGGGCCAAGACATTCACGTGGGACATACCCATATTTCCACACGTCTCCCAGTTACAATCCTGAGCGGGATTTAACCCTTCAAACCCCAGCACTGGTGGACACGGGGTCAGAAGGGAATCTGCTGGACAGCAGATGGGCAAGGGAGGTAGGGCTCCCTCTGGTGGTGCTTCCTTCGCCTCTGAAGGTACGGGCACTAGATGGCATCCTTCTCCCTTTAATCACACACAAGACACACCCAGTAGTTCTGGTGGTGTCTGGGAATCATCGGGAGGAGATTGAGATTTTTGTTACTCCTTCCACCTCCCGCGTGATTTTGGGCTTCCCGTGGATGGTAAAACACAATCCCCGGATTGATTGGCTGTCTGGGGTGGTGGCTCAGTGGAGCGAAACCTGCCACCGGGAGTGTTTACGATCCTCGGTTCCCCCCGGTTTAATAGCTAATGAGGAGGCTAAAGTCCCCCCCAATCTGACGGCGGTGCCGGTTGAGTACCACAAGCTTACTGACGTCTTCAGCAAAGATCTGGCACTCGCCCTTCCCCCGCATCGTCCATACGATTGTGCCATTGATTTGATCCCGGGCGTTGAGTACCCGTCCAGCAGGCTGTACAACCTCTCACTTCCTGAGCGCGAATCAATGGAGACCTACATCCGGGACTCATTAGCTGCCGGGCTGATCCGGAACTCCACCTCCCCGATGGGTGCAGGTTTCTTTTTTTGTGGGCAAGAAAGATGGCGGACTCCATCCATGCATTGACTACAGAGGGCTGAATGAGATCACGGTTCGCAGTCGATACCCTTTTCCCGTTAGATTCAGTGTTCACACCCTTGCATGGAGCCCAAATTTTCACAAAACTGGATCTTAGGAATGCGTATCACCTGGTTCGGAACCGGAAAGGAGGTGAGTGGAAGATGGCATTTAACACCCCATTAGGTCACTTTGAGTACCTGGTCATGCCGTTCGGTCTCACTAACGCCCCCGCGACATTCCAAGCTTTGGTTAATGACATCTTGCGGGACTTCCTGCACCGATTCGTCTTCATATATCTGGACGATATCCTCATCTTCTCCCCGGACCCTGAGACTCATGTCCAGCATGTACGTCAGGTCCTGCAGCGGTTGTTGGAGAACCGGCTGTTTGTGAAGGGCGAGAAGTGCGAGTTCCACCGCACTTCTTTGTCCTTCCTGGGGTTTATCATTTCCTCCAACTCTGTCGCCCCTGATCCGGCCAAGGTTGCGGCGGTGAGAGATTGGCCCCAACCTACAAGCCGTAGGAAGCTGCAACAGTTCCTCGGCTTTGCAAATTTCTACAGGAGGTGCATTAAGGGCTACAGTCAGGTAGTTAGCCCCCTGACAGCCCTGACCTCCCCAAAAGTCCCCTTCACCTGTTCGGATCGGTGCGAAGCCGCGTTTAGGGAGTTGAAACGTCGGTTTTCGACTGCACCCGTTCTGGTGCAGCCCGATCCTTGCCGCCAGTTTGTGGTTGAAGTGGACGCCTCTGACTCAGGGATAGGAGCTGTGTTATCCCAGAGCGGGGAGTCCAACAAGGTTCTTCACCCTTGTGCCTACTTTTCTCGCAGGTTGACTCCGGCAGAGCGGAACTATGACGTGGGCAATTGGGAACTTCTTGCGGTGAAGGAGGGTCTTGAGGAGTGGAGACACCTGTTGGAGGGAGCTTCGGAGCCATTCACGGTTTTTACAGACCATCGGAACCTGGAGTATATCAGGACCGCCAAGCGGCTGAACCCCAGGCAAGCCCGCTGGTCATTGTTCTTCGGGCGTTTTGACTTCCGGATCACCTATCGCCCCGGGACCAAGAACCAGAGGTCGGATGCCTTGTCCCGGGTACACGAAGATGAAGTCAAAACAGAGCTGTCGGATCCGCTGGAATCCATCATACCTGAGTCCACTATCGTGGCCACCCTCACCTGGGACGTGGAGAAGACCATCCGGGAGGCCCTGGCACGGAGCCCGGACCCAGGCATGGGCCCGAAGAACCGCCTCTACGTCCCACCAGAAGCCAGAGCTGCAGTCCTGGACTTCTGTCACGGTTCCAAGCTCTCCTGTCACCCAGGGTTGCGAAGGACTGTGGCAGTGGTCCGGCAGCGCTTCTGGTGGGCGTCCATGGAAGCCGACGTCCGGGAATATGTTCAGGCCTGTACCACCTGTGCCAGGGGCAAGGCAGACCACTTAAGGACACAAGGACTTCTGCAACCCCTCCCGGTGCCTTGTCGCCCCTGGTCCCACATTGGCCTGGACTTTGTCAGGGGCCTCCCGCCGTCCCAGGGCATGACCACCATCTTCATGATAGTGGACCGGTTCTCCAAAGTGGCCCACTTCGTGGCCCTCCCGAAGCTCCCAACGGCCCAGGAGACAGCAGACCTCCTGGTCCACCATGTCGTGCGTCTGCATGGGATACCAACTGACATTTTTCTGCAGAGAACTGGGGGCCACCGTGAGCCTCTCGTCCGGATATCACCCACAGATGAATGGACAGGCAGAGCGGGCCAACCAGGAACTTGAGCAGGCCCTCCGCTGCATGACCTCTGTGCACCCAGCGGCCTGGAGTGACCATCTGGCTTGGATCGAGTACGCACATAATAGCCAGGTGTCCTCTGCCACCGGCCTCTCCCCGTTTGAGGTGTGTCTGGGGTACCAGCCCCCATTGTTTCCCGTGGTGGAGGGAGAGGTCGGTGTGCCCTCAGTCCAGGCCCACCTGCGAAGATGCCGTCGGGTGTGGCGCACCGCCCGTTCTGCCTTGTTGAAGGCATGAGGGCTAAGGCCCATGCAGACCGCCGGCATTCCCCGGCCCCTGCATACCAGCCTGGGCAGGAGTGTGGCTGTCAACAAAGGACATCCCCCTCCAGGTGGACTCTCCGAAATTGAAGGACAGATACATTGGCCCATTCACGATCCTCAAAGTCCTCAATCCGGCCGCAGTGAAGCTGGGAGTTGTTTTTCACATTTCCAGGATCAAGCCACACCACACCTCACCCCTCTGTGCACCCAGACCGGCGCCGCCTCCTGCCCGGATCATCGACGGGGAGCCCGCATGGACAGTACGCCGGCTCCTGGACGTCCGTCGTATGGGCCGGGGGTTCCAGTATTTGGTGGACTGGGAGGGGTATGGATCCGAAGAACGCTCCTTCATCCTGGATCCGGCCCTCCTGGCCGACTTCTACACCAGACACCCCGACAAGCCTGGTCGGGCACCAGGAGGCGCCCGTTGAGGGGGGAGTCCTGTTGTGTGGGCCGCCAGAAGAGGAGGTACTGCTGGCCCACCACCAGAGGGCGCCCTGCCTGAAGTGCGGGCATCAGGCACGAGAGGGCGCTGCCGCCTCACCGGAACAGCCGGGAGTGACAGCTGTCACTCATCGACTTATGACAGCTGTCACCAATCTCCACTTCATCAACCACTCCATAAAAGCCGGACGACATCTCCACCCCACTGCCGAGATATCGCCTACCATTGGAGGTAATTCTCTCAGCCATTTTTCTGTGCCGTATCGCACGTAACAGTTTGTTATCCATTTCAGAAGGACCTAAGTGCTTGTGTCAGCTGGAGGCTGAACCAGTCGTTGATGGCAGGGTGACGGAGCTCACCCTTCACGACTTGTAAGACAAGTAACTGGTCGGGTTAGTGGACTGACTGTGTTCAGTATTGTGGAGGTGGAGGTGCAATTCCCACCTGCTTGCTGACTGTGTTACTGGGTGTACACACACCCACACCTAACTGTTTCTACTTCCTGCCAGCAGTACCAGATCCGAAGCCGGAGACGGTGGCCACCTGGGGACTCGGGACTTGGCGGCTCCAGTATCCTCTGGGTTCGGTGGCAGTGGAAATCGTGTGGGATCCGGTTCTTCTCTGGACAGACGTCTTCTATCCTTGAGCCTGCCCACATGTCACCTCTGTAGATTGACTACATACAAATTCTGTAACCGTCTGTATTTCATTATGCACATTCACAACAGTAAAGTGTTCTATTTTCGGCTCATTCATTGTCCTTTATTTACGCCCCCTGTTGTGGGTCCGTGTCACTACACTTTCACAACAAAATGCCTGGGAAGAGCTTGTGGAGTTATGAGGTTGCTGAGTGCAGGTGTTTGGCAATGCCAGTATCTTTGCAGGAGAATGATGGTTCCAGTCTTTTTGGGTCATGATGCTTCTGTTCTTACTGTATGATAATGAAACCTGAACTCTAATCTGGATGTCTTTGGTATCAGTTCACTTTGGAGAATCCTAGGGTACTGCTGGAATAACTTTATGTCAAGTGAACTACACTACTTGCATGACAAGCACTACTTGCATTGTAAAGCAATGCCAGCATGTAGGCTATGGCCATGTGGTGCACTGCTCTGAGCCTGATCCAGTCTTCAGCGCTGAGGACTCCAGCAACCAGAAAAGTATAAGGACATATGGACATATCAGTTCTTGCAACAGACAGATGGCTACTTTACGGAGAAAGCGATGGATGCAGGCCTGCAGGGCGGTAGCCAAACATGCTCCTGGGTGATTTCATAGAGTAGCAGATACGTACAGTCCTAGACTTTACCCTTCTGTTAGCATTGTGTGTTGGGTCCACTCTGAAGTGGCTTCAAGCACATTTTACTTGAAGATACTTTTTCTTTCTGAGGTTACATCCTACTGATGTTCTCTCTCCTCTGAGGTCCACCAAGGGCCTGTTCTTGGTCCCATTCTCCTTTCTGTTGTGTGGGCCGCCAGAAGAGGAGGTACTGCTGGCCCACCACCAGAGGGCGCCCTGCCTGAAGTGCGGGCTTCAGGCACGAGAGGGCGCTGCCGCCACGGACACAGCCGGGAGTGACAACTGTTACTCATTACTTCCTGACAGCTGTCACTCATTCTTCATCATCTCACTCCATAAAATCCTGACTTCATCTACACCTCATCGCCGAGATATCATACTTCATTGGAGGTAATATCCTCAGCCGTTCGTGTTACTATATTATTTGTATATTGTGAGTGTTTGCAGGAGTACCGGTACCTCTGTCGGTGGAAGCTGAGAGAGCGCTGGAAGGCACTCTTTTCCCCTGAGGAATCACTACAGTACTCTGCAAGTTATAGAGTGAGAGTTGGAGGTGGCATTCCCACCGTTATTGTTACTGGGTGTGCACACACCTACACTTGACTGTCTTTGTTCTCGCCAGCAGTACCAGATCCGACAGTCGGGGACGGTGATCACCTGGGAATTCGGGACTTGGCGGCTCCAGTATTCACCAGGTTCGGTGGTGGCGGAAATCGTATGGTTCCGGCTCTTCTCAGGACAGACGTCTTCTATCCTCGAGCCTGCCCACACGTCACCTTTGTGATTTGACTGTAATTATATTCTGAGATTGTCTGTATTTCGTTGTGCACATTTCACAACATTAAATTGTTACTTTTTGGCTCATCTATTGACCGTTCATTTGCGCCCCCTGTTGTGGGTCCGTGTCACTACACTTTCACAACACTTTCATTATCTTTGCATCTGTATGGTTACTTTTTTCAAAAATATAACACTATCCTTATTTTGCTTGACAGCGCAAATTTATTTGCTACTAAAGTCGAAACTAGGGATGTCCCAATCAGGTTTTTTGACCCCGATCCGATTCCGAGTCATCTGATTTTGAGTATCTGCCGATACCGAGTCCCAATCCGATACTTTAAAAAATTGAATGAACAATGAACAAATGCTAAATATATAATGTTTTCATTTTAATCACCTTATTTTATTATTTATCACTTAAACAGTGTACTTCTCCTTGAGGTAGCTTGAACAATCAAGTAATAATCTACCAGACTTAAAAAAAATTTCCATGTTATTTGTCAAAAAATAAATGTACAAGGTTCCTTATGTTAAACAAGAAATTATCTAATCTGAAATAACAGGTGGTTTTAATTTACAGATAAAAGGTTTCTAAAGAACCATTTATTGATTTAGCTAATTTAATTACAAGTGTTATAAACGTTTTTAAACAGTAATCAGAAATTCTGAGGTAACAAACAACAAAAAAACATTTCCAAGGATTTTTCTTCAGAAAACTGCTCTATAAATGAGCAGTTCTGTCACAAGTTTGTGTTTTGTACAGATCAGTGGTTTCTGCACCGATCTGTTTTGTACAGATCAGTGGTTTCTGCCACTAGTCTTCCATGTTTTAGTCCAACGTGTCGTTCCTATTGGACAGCGCAAAGCTATGTCACAGCTCAGAGCGTCGAAAGTTGGATTGGGTTGAACTTATGTTTTTCTTTTGTTCAGTAAAAAAAAGATTGGGTTGAACTTTGACCGCGTCAGCCTGCCGACCAGCGGCAATGCGCGCTCCCGTCAGAAGCGTCGCTTTAGCTCAGCTTTTGACGCAACGCTTCTGACGCCTCAAAAAAGCAACGCATCTCTTTGAAAATAATACTTTTTAGACTGATTCTTGACACCTCTGACGCTTCCGACGCATAAAAAGCCCATTAATCTGCAATAATAAGCTTGAAATAGCGCTGATCAAAATAATGAGGATAAAATCTATATCGGATTCCTGATCGGGATGCAACGTCCGATTTTGATCAAGTCTGAAACCACGTGATCACGCCCGATTTCCAATGACGTGATTGGATCGGGACGTCCCTAATCAAAATATTGAAATGTTTGCAGTCTTTGTTTAAAGGACATGAAATCATGGATGGACTTAATTTTTCTAAACCTCCATCAAAGTAAAATTGAGATTTTGATGTTTGGATTCCTAGATTCCTGCAGGACTGTAATCACAGACAATCAGAACCAAACAAAGTGGCCTAACCACAGAGTTATAGGTTCAATACTGACCTGACATCATGAAAATCAATAAAGTGCCTTTGAACAAGGTGCATAATTCCAGTGGTGACAGCACGCTGACACTGAAGTGTGTGTGTGTGTGTTTTATGTTTTTTAGTTGCTTCATATTTGTGCATCTCATGTTCTTATAAATGAGTTTTATGAGCACATTCCAGATGGAGGTCCTGAGACAAGAACAGACAACCTGCAGCTGCCCAACTGCTGCTGCTCCTTTAAAACTGGGGATCCCACTGCACAAAATCTGCATGAAGAAAGAGCCCGGAATCTTTTCCTCATCCATTTTGAAACGTGCCATTCCTGAATGAGAGAGAGAGAGAGAGAGAATGGTGCAGTGCTTATTTATGTCCATTGCAGCATCTAGCTTCAGCAAAGTGCTGCAGTCACTTTTTAAAGCTCCTCCCCCAAAACCCAGCAAGTGCTTCTGCAGCTGCTCCATGTTCACCGTTAACGGCACTGCGTTCAGCTCTGAAGCTCCGACACGAGTTCACATCTCACATTACGTCTCTATTATCAAATAGCAAGAATATTAATAATAATGATACTAATAAACTGCAGCATGGAGCTCAAACAAGGTCCAACACTGTCCTCACTGTGCAGGTGGGGGCGCTGTTTCACAAAACTGTGTAAATGATAGCCAACATAAATAAAATATTTACTGATTCTGCACCAGAATTTAGCTCCATGTAACATCAAGCACATATGTTCTAATGTCCATCATGCATGTGATGATAACATTATTCCCAACAACAAGCCCGCACATGTACACACGGTGGGAGTCTTCAGCAGGCAGCAAACAGGTATGTGAAGTATTACAGTTAAAAAAAGGATACTTTTTCAATTTATATTCATTTATATAGCACCAAATCACAACAGAGTTGCCTCAAGGTGCTTCACACAAATAAGGTCTAACCTTACTAACCCCAAGAGCAACAGTGGTAAGAAAAAAAACTCCCTCTGAGGAAGAAACCTCAAGCAGACCAGACTCAAAGGGGTGACCCTCTGCTTGGGCCATGATACAGACATAAATTACAGAACAATTCACAAAATGAATATACAGGAAATGCTGTTGGTGCACAGGACAGGAGGGTTACAGAAACAGATACCACACCCATCTCTGGATGGAGCTGCACCTTAAACAGAGAAAAAACAATCAGGCAGCAAAAAGACAAGAAATACAGTATAATTTGTCAGCATTAAACAAGAAAAACAGGAAATACTAAGGTGATCGCCGGCCACTAGCCCTAAGCTTCACTAAAAGACCCAGAATTTAGGTAAAGTTGAGGCCGCGGTACACTCTGTTTACTAATAAAATGAATTAAAAAGTAAAAAGCGCAGAACTATACTATATGCCAGTATGCGAGCCAAACGAAAATAAGTGCATCTTAAGTCTGGACTTGAAAGTCTCCACAGAATCTGACTGTTTTATTGATGCAGGGAGATCATTCCACAGAACAGGGGCACGATAAGAGAAAGCTCTGTGACCCACAGACTTCTTATTCACCTTAGGGACACAAAGTAGTCCTGCACCCTGAGAACGCAGAGCCTGGGAAGGTACGTAAGGTTTAATTAGGTCAGCTGGGTAGGGAGGTACCAGTCTGTGAACAATTTTATAGACTAGTAGCAGAATCTTAAAATCTGATCTCACTGAGACAGGAAGCCAGTGAAGAGACGCCAAAATGGGTGTAATGTGGTCAAACTTTCTGCTTCGTGTCAAAAGTCTGGCAGCAGCATTTTGAACCAATTGGAGACCCCTAATGCTGGACTGCGGTAAACCAGAAAATAGAACATTGCAGTAGTCCAATCTAGAAGAGATAAATCAAATGTTCAAACAGTTTTACCCTGGATAATTATAATATCATGCCTCACTGCAAACATGAATTAAGCAGCTGAAATGAAAGGAATCAGAAAGCAAGAAATATGTTGTTATGGTAACAATTCCCACCAAACACTGTTCAACTGTGACATGAAGTCATCCTCAAATGAGGCCTGAGTGAAACACTAAACCCTGGACAAATGTTCATTCTGGAAATGTGAAATCGAGTTGATTTCTGCCACTGTAACGTGTGTGACTGTTATATTCTCATCTTCAACATGTTTGTTTAAAAACGTTTGAACTGCAAGTTGTGAAGTGACCAGTAAAAAATATTATTTGTCTGTGAGCTGTTTTATTTAAATGTCAATGCTTCCTGCTCATGCATGTTGAAAACATTATGTTGTGAGTCAGTTTTCAATACCTTTAATGTATTTTTCCCCTATTTACAAAAATGTTAAAGATATTATGCTTTTATAAAATTTGGCAAAATGTATGTAACTCAGGTCTGTGGGACGTCTGGATAATAAAACGCCATTGCAATCTGTTTCCATAAAAAACATATTTTGGTAGCTGACAATCACAGTCTGTAGTGACTTAAATTATTTTGCAAAAATTAATATTCCAATTAACAGAGTGCATCTTTATGCAAGTTGCCCCAAGACATGTTTCTGAGTTAGCTCTGTCAGTTTATCACAGTAATCTTGAAATTATATATTCAGTAGGCCTGAATAAATCATAAATCAACAAATTCTTGGTGGGCTGGTGAAGAGTCAGAATCTCACATAGATACGCAGATGCGAAGCTGTGGATGGAGCAGAAAACAAACAGGAGAAGTTTGTATTGGATCCTGTATTTCACTGGCAGCCAGTGAAGAGAGCACAGAACAGGTGTGATATGGTGATGTTTACGAGAATTTGTGAGGAGCCGGGCAGCAGCATTCTGTACCAGTTGTAATCTGTGTAAAGATGTTTGACTGAGTCCAATGTACAGAGCATTGCAGTAGTCCAAGCGTGAGCTGATCAATGTGTGGATTGCTTTCTCCAGGTCACAACAACTGAGGAAGGGTTTCACTTTTGTGAGAATGCGGAGCTGAAAGAAGCTTGTCTTAACAACAGAGTCAATTTGTTTATGGAGATTTAGGCCAGTGTCCAAGTGAACTCCCAAGTTTCTGATTACGGTGTTATGGTGAGGAAGTGAGTGACCGTTTGAGACAGCGGCAAGTGGGCTTGTGGTGCCAAATAGACAGAATTCCGTTTTGGATTCATTTAGACTCAGGAAATTCTGTGTGAGCCAGTGCTTGATGTCACCCATACAGGTGTTGATGGTCTGAAATGCATCTGGAGCATCTGGTGAGACTGGTAGATAGATTTGAAGATCATCGGCGTACATATGAAAAGACACATTATGGCTAGAGATGATTGAACCCAGAGGCAGCATGTAAAGAGAGAACAGAACTGGGCCCAAAATGGAGCCTTGCGGGACACCAGAAGACAGTCGGGCTGTAGAAGAGGAGTGGCCATTGATGAAAACAGAGAAGTGCCTGTCCGTTAAATAGGACTTGAACCACTGCAGCACGGGACCCTGAAAGCCCACCTGCTGGGCTAGACGTTCAGGAGGATGGAGTGGTCCACTGTATCGAATGCTGCAGTGAGATCAAGCATTACCAACAGTACAGGTCTCTTTGAGTCCAGGGACAACAGGATGTCATTTTGGACTCTCAACAGTGCAGACTCAGTACTGTGGCGTGTACGAAAACCTGACTGAAATTGATCAAAAATCTGATTCTGCGCCAGAAAAGACAGCAACTGATTAAAAACAAGCTTCTCTAGAATTTTGGAGAGAAAAGCCAAGTGGGACACTGGTCTGAAGTTTGACACTACTGGATCAAGGTTTGGTTTTTTTAAGCAGCGGTCTGACCACAGCCTGTTTGAAAACAGCCGGAACCGTCCCAGATCTTAGGCAGTTGTTGAAAAATAAAAGAAGCCTTGGTCCTACTGTGTCAAAAATTTGTTTCAGCATCTTTGGTGGAATTATGTCCAGGGGACAGGTGGTAGGTCTCAACTTCTGAACAACCTCTGAGAACTGAGAGAGAGACACTGGCACAAACTCTTTGAGGACACTGGAACTGGAGACAACAGAGGGAGGTGAGCTTGACAAAGTAGGGATATGGTGGTTTGGTTTTATACTTTGTCTGACAGATGCCACTTTGTCCACGAAGAATTGAAGAAAGTCTTCACAAGTTGACGTGGTTGCATTATTTAAATTTTTATCTGTAGGATTTACGACTGCTGAGAATGACCATCCGGAGCCATCGCCAGCAGCATCTGGAGCGGCATAGACCAAAACCGCCGCGCTCCGTGGACATCACTGTTTGGCAGTCAAGATGTTTCCCTACAGAGAAGGCCAGGTAGGTTTTAATCCTGACATGTAATCCCCCTCTCCTTCTACGTCTACGCTTCTTGCTGCGAGGCCTGCGAGGCAACATACAAGCAGGACACCTCAGGTAGAGAGGTACAGAAGCTAGGAGTGGTGGTGGAGGTAACTTCGATTGTCCGTTTTTAGTACAGCCAGGCAAACAGTTCAAGGTATCACGTATTTTCAGCAGTGTCAGGCGATCATACACAATCAGACATGATATATTGTGTAGGACAAGCAAAACAAAACCCAGAATCAAAAGTAAGTCCAGCAGACGAGGACGGCGAACCAAACACAGCGGCGCCATCTTGAAAGGGGAAAAAAAAAGGTTTTTGAATATACTCAACAAAAATATAAATGCAACACTTTTGGTTTTGCTCCCATTTTGTATGAGATGAACTCAAAGATCTAAAACTTTTTCCACATACACAATATCACCATTTCCCTCAAATATTGTTCACAAACCAGTCTAAATCTGTGATAGTGAGCACTTCTCCTTTGCTGAGATAATCCATCCCACCTCACAGGTGTGCCATATCAAGATGCTGATTAGACACCATGATTAGTGCACAGGTGTGCCTTAGACTGCCCACAATAAAAGGCCACTCTGAAAGGTGCAGTTTTATCACACAGCACAATGCCACAGATGTCGCAAGATTTGAGGGAGCGTGCAATTGGCATGCTGACAGCAGGAATGTCAACCAGAACTGTTGCTCGTGTATTGAATGTTCATGTCTCTACCATAAGCCGTCTCCAAAGTCGTTTCAGAGAATTTGGCAGTACATCCAACCAGCCTCACAACCGCAGACCACGTGTAACCACACCAGCCCAGGACCTCCACATCCAGCATGTTCACCTCCAAGATCGTCTGAGACCAGCCACTCTGACAGCTGCTGAAACAATCGGTTTTCATAACCAAAGAATTTCTGCACAAACTGTCAGAAACCATCTCAGGGAAGCTCATCTGCATGCTCGTCGTCCTCATCGGGGTCTCGACCTGACTCCAGTTTGTCATCGTAACCGACTTGAGTGGGCAAATGCTCACATTCGCTGGCGTTTGGTACGTTGGAGAGGTGTTCTCTTCACGGATGATGCGAAGGAGATGTGTTGCACTGCATGAGGCAAATGGTGGTCACACCAGATACTGACTGGTATCCCCCCTCAATAAAACAAAACTGCACCTTTCAGAGTGGCCTTTTATTGTGGGCAGTCTAAGGCACACCTGTGCACTAATCATGGTGTCTAATCAGCATCTTGGTATGGCACACCTGTGAGGTGGGATGGATTATCTCAGCAAAGGAGAAGTGCTCACTATCACAGATTTAGACTGGTTTGTGAACAATATTTGAGGGAAATGGTGATATTGTGTATGTGGAAAAAGTTTTAGATCTTTGAGTTCATCTCATACAAAATGGGAGCAAAACCAAAAGTGTTGCGTTTATATTTTTGTTGAGTATATTTAGAGGCAAGCTTTACACATACAACATGAAAATTATGTGAATGTTCGTAAACACACTGAACATTAAGCATACATTCTATGAACGTTTGATTGATGTTTGCAAATGTTCGCTTCCGGGTGGTCACCAATAACACTATGTAACAAATTTTTATTTTTGTTTTGTTCCTGGGTACACAGTGTGTTTTCTTAACCTGTTATGCCTTAAATAAATAGAAAATAGCTGTTATTCCACAGAAACTTTGCTTCTGTGATCAGGACAATATTTTGAAATTTGTTTTCAAGAATATT
Organism: Thalassophryne amazonica; assembly: GCF_902500255.1. Lineage (NCBI taxonomy): Eukaryota > Metazoa > Chordata > Actinopteri > Batrachoidiformes > Batrachoididae > Thalassophryne > Thalassophryne amazonica. Next base: position 3,145,206 of record NC_047105.1, on the reverse strand, counting down.
CTTGATTCGCCTTCACTACTACTGAGTAGTCCTCTAGAATAATCTTTAACTGCTAGAACTGTCCAGAATTTTCTAGAAGTTTCCAGAATTATCTAGAAATTTCAAGAAACTTTTAGAACTTTCTAGAACGTTAAAAAAAAAAATTTAAATCAAAGTTTGTGCTGAATGTAGTCATTTTTCCATAGACTTTAGACATAAGCAGATGAAATATAACACTTAGAAGCCAGGAACAAAAATTGTGTTACATAGTGTAATCAAGATGTTATCTGCACCAGTTGACAAACTAGAGATGAACTCACCAAATTCATCTAAGAAATCAGAATATCAAATCAAGTCAAATCAATTTTTTTTATATAGCGCCAAATCACAACAAACAGTTGCCCAAAGGCGCTTTATATTGTAAGGCAAGGCCATACAATAATTACAGAAAAACCCCAACGATCAAAATGACCCCCTGTGAGCAAGTGGGAAGGAAAAACTCCCTTTTAACAGGAAGAAACCTCCAGCAGAACCAGGCTCAGGGAGGGGCAGTCTTCTGCTGGGACTGGTTGGGGCTGAGGGAGAGAACCAGGAAAAAGACATGCTGTGGAGGGGAGCAGAGATCAGAGCAGAGTGGTGCATACAGAGCAAAAAGAGAAAGAAACAGTGCATCATGGGAACCCCCCAGCAGTCTACGTCTATAGCAGCATAACTAAGGGATGGTTCAGGGTCACCTGATCCAGCCCTAACTATAAGCTTTAGCAAAAAGGAAAGTTTTAAGCCTAATCTTAAAAGTAGAGAGGGTGTCTGTCTCCCTGATCTGAATTGGGAGCTGGTTCCACAGGAGAGGAGCCTGAAAGCTGAAGGCTCTGCCTCCCATTCTACTCTTACAAACCCTAGGAACTACAAGTAAGCCTGCAGTCTGAGAGCGAAGTGCTCTATTGGGGTGATATGGTACTATGAGGTCCCTAAGATAAGATGGGACCTGATTATTCAAAACCTTATAAGTAAGAAGAAGAATTTTAAATTCTATTCTAGAATTAACAGGAAGCCAATGAAGAGAGGCCAATATGGGTGAGATATGCTCTCTCCTTCTAGTCCCCGTTAGTACTCTAGCTGCAGCATTTTGAATTAACTGAAGGCTTTTCAGGGAACTTTTAGGACAACCTGATAATAATGAATTACAATAGTGCAGCCTAGAGGAAATAAATGCATGAATTAGTTTTTCAGCATCACTCTGAGACAAGACCTTTCGATTAGGCTTAAAACTTTCCTTTTTACTAAAGCTTATAGTTAGGGCTGGATCAGGTGACCCTGAACCATCCCTTAGTTATGCTGCTATAGTCTTAGACTGCTGGGGGGTTCCCATGATGCACTGAGTGTTTCTTTCTCTTTTTGCTCTGTATGCACCACTCTGCATTTAATCATTAGTGATCGATCTCTGCTCCCCTCCACAGCATGTCTTTTTCCTGGTTCTCTCCCTCAGCCCCAACCAGTCCCAGCAGAAGACTGCCCCTCCCTGAGCCTGGTTCTGCTGGAGGTTTCTTCCTGTTAAAAGGAAGTTTTTTCTTCCCACTGTCGCCAAGTGCTTGCTCACAGGGGGTCGTTTTGACGGTTGGGGTTTTTACGTAATTATTGTATGGCCTTGCCTTACAATATAAGCGCCAACTGTTTGTTGTGATTTGGCGCTATATAAATAAAATTGATTTGATTTGATTTGATTTTAGAGATATTGCGCAAATACAAAAAAGCAGTCCTACATATTTGTTTAATATGCGCATTGAAGGACATATCCTGATCAAAAATGACTCCAAGATTTCTCACAGTATTACTAGAGGTCAGGGTAATGCCATCCAGAGTAAGGATCTGGTTAGACACCATGTTTCTAAGATTTGTGGGGCCAAGTACAATAACTTCAGTTTTATCTGAGTTTAAAAGCAGGAAATTAGAGATCATCCATGTCTTTATGTCTGTAAGACAATCCTGCAGTTTAACTAATTGGTGTGTGTCCTCTGGCTTCATGGATAGATAAAGCTGGGTATCATCTGCATAACAATGCTAAAACATGCTGTAGTTCAGCCTGTCCTCAAAAAGCCCACCTTGGATCCTAATATTCTTGCCAATTATAGGCTTGTTTCAAAGTTGCCATTTTTAGCTAAAATCCTTGAGAAAATTGTCTATGATCAGTTTCAGTCTCATTTGGATTCTAATGGCATTTTTGAAAAATTCCAGTCTGGCTTCAAATCACTTCGTAGTACTGAAACAGCACTGTTGAAGGTTTTTAATGATCTCCTTTTAATTGTTGACTCTGGTTGCTCTGGGATTTTAGTTTTGCTGGATTTGACTGCAGCCTTTGACACGGTTGATCACTGTATTTTACTGTCCCATCTGGAGTATTATGCAGGTTTTAAAGGCACAGCACTGGAGTGGTTTAGATCTTATCTTAGAGACCGTAGTTTCTCTGTGCACCTTGTGCCACACCAGTCCAGCTCAGCACCCTTAAATTATGGTGTTCCACAAGGCTCTGTTTTGGGTCCTGCTCTTTTTTCACTGTATATGCTGCCACTTGGCACCATATTCAGAAAATACAACTTGGCCTTTCATTTTTATGCTGATGACCTGCAAATTTAACTGCCACTTAAGCTCCCATCAAATTCTCTGACTATTTTGGTAAATTGTCTGCAGGAAGTGAAAACTTGGTTGGCTCAAAACTTTCTAATTCTCAATGAGAATAAAACTGAAATAGTTAGTTTTGGCCCTGCGTGGTCATCTGGTTCATGTGATGTGCTTGGTCCTTTGTCTTCCTGTGTGATTCTGTCAGAAATTTGGGGGTCATTTTTGACAGCTCCTTTAAAATGGACAAGCAAATTAATTCTGTGGTAAAGGCCAGTTTCTACCAACTTAGAATTTTGAGAAAAGTGAAGGCTTACCTCCCAGCGTGTGATTTTGAGCGAGTTATTCATTTGTTTATAACATCTCGTTTAGATTATTGTAACTCAGAATGCTGCTGCACGACTGCTCACGGGGATGAGGAAACGAGAGCACATCACCCCTGTGTTGGCCTCGCTCCATTGGCTCCCAGTCACATTCAGGATTGATTTTAAGATCCTGCTGCTTGTGTTCAAGTGTTTAAATGGTTTGGCTCCCAATTACCTCTCTGAGCTTTTGACTCCTTATGTTCCAGTCAGATCAGTGAGGTCAGAAAGCCAGCTTTTATTAAATGTGCCCAGATCTTGATTAAAAACTCGAGGTGATCGGGCTTTTTCGGTGGCTGCACCTAAACTCTGGAACAGTTTGCCTTTGCATATCAGAGCTGCTCCATCTCTAGAGTCTTTTAAATCTGTTCTTAAGACTCATTTTTATGCTTTGGCTTTTAATACAATTTAAGCTGTGTGTGTCTGGTTTTATGTGTTTTCGTATATTTTGGAATTTTAATGCTCTGTTTTGGTGGTATGGTTTTTTTGATATTGTTTTTACTGTGAAGCACTTTGGGCAGCTGCTGTTGTTGTAAATGTGCTATATAAATAAAATTGACATTGACAATGAAAATTTAAGCAATGCTTTCTAATAATACCGCCTAAGGGAAGCATGTATAAAGTGAATAAAATTGGTCCTAGCACAGAACCTTGTGGAACTCCATAATTAACCTTAGTCTGTGAAGAAGACTCCCCATTTACATGAACAAATTGTAATCTATTAGATAAATATGATTCAAACCACCGCAGCGCAGTGCCTTTAATACCTATGGCATGCTCTAATCTCTGTAATAAAATTTTATGGTCAACAGTATCAAAAGCAGCACTGAGGTCTAACAGAACAAGCACAGAGATGAGTCCACTGTCCGAGGCCATAAGAAGATAATTTGTAACCTTCACTAATGCTGTTTCTGTACTATGATGAATTCTAAAACCTGACTGAAAGAATATGGGCCAGGGGGCCTATAAACACTGACAAAATAACATAGCTGACCTCCAGTTTTGACAGTACTTAGCATCACGGGCATAACGGAGAGTCAGATGCTCAAACAAATTATATTTGTGACCCCCAACAGCTAATAAAGAAAACCTAGATTTATAAATAAAAGCAACACCCCCGCGTTGCTTCACATCATGAGACACGTGACTAAATGTGTACGCTGGTGGACAGGCCTCATTCAGAGGAAGGAGGGTTGTGGGTTTGAGCCAGATTTCACACAAGCCAATCATATCTAAATGATGATCCATGATTAAATCATTAATCAACAATGATTTCAAGGACAGTGATCTGATGTTCAGGAGACCCAGACTAAGGACCTCGGTGGGGATGACAGTCTGACTGTTCAGAACCCGGCAAAGCAAGCCCAGGTTCCGAGAGCGCCACTGGCGCAAATCAATCCGGCAAAGATGTGGATGGCCGGGCCGACAGTCCTCAGAGCCGACCAGGCACCATGCAGGCTTTAACCAGATCCACAAGGCGCCAGGGCAGCACAGATCCCACCAGAATTCTGTGCACAGCTCGTCCAGACGCCAAACAGCAGGCCAAACAAAGCTTCAGCTTCACCAGCCGGCCACTTTGTCTCCCGCTGCCATGACTGCGCATTCGGATGAAAGGTAGCACAGGAGCACGGCACAGAAAAGCCGGAACCTCCAATAAAAATGGGGGCGGAAACTTCTGTCCACCCGCTGATAACCGCACTGCACCCTGGACCAGAGGATGGAGATCCAGCAGCATTTGGCAATCATACACCTGCAGTGACTCCAATTCAAAAACAGCATAAGTTAAAAATAATAAAGTAACAAACAGACTGGAGAACAGCAGATGAGCAGCCAGACACAACAGCACCATCTTGGCACTCCCTCTTTATTCCACTTTCAATCATTCCAACTACCTCACAGGCCGCCCACAGTATGTGAGGCTTTGGGACATTACATCCGACAGATTCAGAAGCAGCATGGGGGCACCACAGGGGACAGTCCTGTCTCCCTTCCTGTTCACACTACACCTCAGACTTCAGGTTCTTGTCAGAGGCCTGCCACCTGCAGACGTTTTTGATGAACTGGGCTGCAATGGAAGGGACCAGGAGGCTGAGTACAGGAGTGTGGTGGATAGGTTTGTGAGACTCAACCACCTGCAGATCAATGTATCTAAGATGGAGCTGGTGTTGGACTTCAGAAGACAGAAAACCTGTCCGAACCCAGTTACCATCAATGGAACAGAGGTCCTGTCAGAGCGCCTTCAACAAAAGACTTAGGCCACCGAGGTGCAACACAGAACACCAGAGGAGGGCCTTCCTCCCTGTGGCAATAAGACTCTATAACTCCCCCCCACAGGATGAATAATTAATGAACAGATTTATTCAGAGTTATTCAGTTACTCAGAGTTACTTCTCCGTATTGGAAACCATTCGGAAGATTCAGACGGCTTTCGGTGGCTTTTCAGTCAAGTGAGTATCCGAGAAATTGAGTAACAGCTGGGCATGTCACAACATGTCCTGTGAGACTTCCAACACGGAGGAAGTTTGTTCCATGCCATGAGCGGCTCCATCCCGACGCACAAATTCCTCCGCATGTCTTTCATTACAAAATGTCCTGTAACAGTGGAATGTGCCGCAAAAGTGCTGATGTCCAACTCTTCAGCAATTTCTCTGGTAGTCAGATGATGTCCTGGATCAACACAGGCTTCACTTTGGAAATGATCTGGTCGTTTCAGCCTGTCGATGGCTGCTCGGAGCGCGGCGCGCCCTCTGCCGCTGTGGGCCGTCTTTAATCCGGTTGTAATGCTCCTTAATCTGTGTGACACCGATAGAATCTTCACCGAAAGCCATCTGAATTTTCCGAATGGTTTCCACCTGGCTGTCTGTCACAGTTTCTGAAAAGATTTTCATGGAGCAAAGTCTCTCAGCCATTTCCCTGACAATGAAAATCCGACAAGGGGCTGGACCAGTGCTCACTCAAAGCCTGCCCACAGGCGAATGACACAACCGACAGGCGTGAAAAAACTCACGCATGCGCACGAAGGTTCAAGCTTGGCTGATGCAATCACATGTGATTCAAATCCATATAGTTTTTGAAAAAAATAAAAAGGTCCATTACTTTTCGGACAGACCTCGTATGTGCACTATTATCTATCAGGTCTGGTTGACGGGTGTGGTAGGATGCAAATGCACGACTCAGACACAAAGCTCTGTAGGTAAAAACTGTTTAATGAGATAGTAAATGGGGTCCGGTACACAGGACGGCTGTCCAAAACGAGCAAGGAGCATCAGGCTAAGGCGTGATCGAGGAAACAAGCAGGTGGTCAAAACACATGAGAGGCTGGCAGGTCGAGAAAACAAAAACAGAGCTGGAGAGCAGGTACTAGGCGCATCAATCTGGTGAAGGACAGAGGAATCTAGAGAGCTATATATACACCCAGGTGATAGAAAGCAGGTGTGCACCAGAATGAGGGAGTGACCAGAGAGAGGGAGACGCCCACCACCAAGAGTCAGGAGAGACAGACAAAAGAGGCACAGAGACCCAAACAGGGAGAACCCAACAAGAGACACACAGGAAAGCAACCAAAAAAACCCAAACAAAACATGAAAATAAAACCAGACAAAACTCACATCCAGACATTATCAAACATCTTGTGAAAATGTCTTCTAGTCATTTCATATACATTTGCTGTACTTATTTAAAACAAACAAACAAACATTCACTGTTCACTGTTTTGGAACTCTGGCAAAATAATTTCCTTTGGGATAAATGAAGTTGGTTTTATCAGTTCAACTGTGACCTCTGGTAATCCTGATTTGCAAAGAAGGGAGGTGTGAAAACCTGAACAATGAATGATGCAGAGCACCTCAGCCTTCTGTATACATATGCAAATGGCACAGACCTTCCTCCCACAGACCCCCACACAGAGTCTAAAGCCCCTTTCAAACCGGGCCTGCTTGCGGCGTCATGACAACGCCACGTTGATGCAACCTAGTGCCAAGTTGATGCAGCTCAACGCCACAACACCGTGAGGGACGCAAAGGGCAAAGTGAAACCAATGCCAAAAATTAAACATGTTTCATTTTTTCTGCGTCGAGCACAGGACGCAGAAAGGAAGTTGTTTTCTCACTAGTTGAGGCAATGTAACGGTACTTAACGTGACTGGATCCTGCTGTGCTCCATTGTTGCCAAGCTATAAATCGCACAGTATTGTTGAACGTTTTACATCAATGCAGTAAAACTATACCGTCAAGCAGCACGTGTGAACAATTCAAAGAAAAAAAATGCTCGTTCCAGCCTGCGGCTGCAGGCAGCTCCTGCACTCACCTCAAATTCTCTCACGATTGTTTTAAATAAAGTCAACTCTGCTCACAGAGAGATTTGATTTGATTTTTTTTAATTGATTTGATTTATTTAGCACAAAATAAAATTCATAGAAAATAATGTATATAGCAAAAACAACAAAAGAGAAAGAAAGAGAAAATAAAATACAATAATAAGGAAGGAAGACCTTCTGAAGAACAGCCCCGAGACTCTATTTTCAGACTGTACAAAAAATGGAAACATTTCAAAGCTCATCTTCCACAGCGATGATCCCCAGCCATGACACACTGCAACAAAAGATCACTTCTCCTCTGTTCAGAAACCGGTTCAGAATTGTGGTTTCAGTAGAGGGTGGACACTGAAAGTAAACCCAGACAATGAACATGCCACATCCATTTCTACAAGAAGGGAACAGTGATGATCCATGCAAATGCTGATTGAAGAAGACTTCTCCAAAATCAAAAAGAAGGCACAAGATAAGAAAACCCACTGTGACCAAAGACACATCCAGTCTTCTGCTGACATGACAGAAGAACTACAAAACCAAGTTCCCACCACAGAGGCCCTCTCACTGACTGAGTTGAGAAACACATTCACTCAGTTAGAGATCAGACAAGTGGAGATGGAACATAAACTCATCACGCTTCAATTGGTTCAGACAACAACAAAAGACAAAAGCAACCCTCCCACCCAGACTCGGTGACAACAAGGGGGAGAGAGACCTATCTGCTCTCTGGGCTGAGGTGGAAACACTTCAAGACAGCCAGGAGATATCAAAGCAGGAGACGAGCCAGCTCTGGGCCGAGGTGAAAAGGTTCAGGGATAACGAGGAGGTTTTAAGGCAGGAGATGCAGCTTGAAGAAGAGGTGTGAAAGCTGCAAAATGAGGTGAGAACGGAGAGACAAAAACAACCCACAAGAGCCCCCCCAGGAGACTGAAGAACAACAGGAACCGGACCACAATCAGCCAATCAGCTGAGGTGCTAAGCCAAGAAGCACAAACACAAGAGACCCCTCCTCCAACAAACACTGCGATCACACCTATAGAAACAAGCACAACACAAAACCCACAAGTTGTTCTTCTCATGGACTCAAATGGGAGATATGTGGAAAAGGAAAAACCTTCCCTAACCACAGAGTTGAAAAAACTCAAGTGCCGTAATACAAGACACCCTATGGATCTACTGATGGACCACCTGGGTTCCCCCAGCCATATTATTATACACACCGGCACAAATAACCTGAGCAGGCAGGGAGAAGAGGTGGCGCCATCAATCAAGAGAGTGATAGAAAAAGCCACTTCCACATTCCCAAACATCCAAAGGATAAACTCACAAATCTCCAGAGTGTGTGCATTGGGCAGCACGGTGGCTTAGTGATTAACACTGTTGCCTCATAGCAAGAAGGTCATGGGCTTGATTCCCACCTGTGGCCATTCTGTGTGGAGTTTGTATGTTCTCCCAGTGTTTACATGGGTTTCCTCCAGGTGCTCCGGTTTCCTCCCACATCTAAAGGCATGCAAGTTAAGTCAGTTGGAAACTTTATAATTGTTCAGGTCTGCCTTGTAAAACAGATCTTGATCACAGTGCAACTAACCTGGTTAAATTAAAATAAATAAAGAAAAATAAATTGAAGGCAATTGTTTATATGGCACCCCACCCCATCCTAGACCTGCACAGTGTATATGATGAAGTTCATACCCTCAAGGCAGGAGTCCAAATCTTTACAAAGACCCTGAAGGACATCGCATTCAAACACAGACTAAACACATCCCACAGAATCAACCAACAGAGGAGCTCCCCACCCAGGCCAACAACTAGAGGACCTGCCCCACATAGAGGACACCCCGCGGCACCCAGAGGTCCTGCCCCACATAGAGGACACCCTGCAGCAGTCAGAGGACATCTCATCGCACCCCAAGCTCGGCCCACCCCTCTCCTACCAACCCCACACCACACATATGCGCAGGCTGTAAGTGGAGTAAGCCCCACCTGACAGAGCCCCATCCTTTGACCTGAGCATACACCAGATGCTGAGCGAGCTCTACACAGCCCTGGTCCAGGCCTGAACCCTCTGGGAAAACAACACATTGAAATATGGAACATAAATCACTGACTATTTCATCCTGGAACATACGAAGTCTGAGGTCGACTGCTTTTGGTCTAAAGAGCAGGAACACAGACTTCACCAAAGAAACTGCAAACACAGACATTGTTATCCTACTGGAGACACAGCACAGAGGAGATGGTCCATCTGGCTGCTCTGTAAACTATAGAGAACTAACAGTGATCAAAGGAGGAAGAGACTCAGGGGGTTTGCTAATGTTGTTCAAATGAGAACTGACATTAAGCTAATCAAAAAGGAACTTTTTACATTTGGTTAGAAATAAATAAGAAACTTGCACAAACTGAGAAAAATCTCCTCCTATGTGCCGCCTACATTCCTCCAAGCGAACCCCCTTATTTTAATGAAGACATGTTCATGTTCAGCCTGGTGTCTCTCACAGCGTCCACAGTCAGCCCACAAACAGCCCCATCAGATCAACAACAAATCACCAAACCAAACTACACACCATCAAAACACACTACAAATGGAAAGAACATAGAAACAAACCAAACTACACACCATCAAAACACACTACAAATGGAAAGAACATAGAAACAAACCAAACTACACACCATCAAAACACACTACAAATGGAAAGAACATAGAAACAAACCAAACTACACACCATCAAAACACACTACAAATGGAAAGAACAAAGAAACAAACCAAAACACATCCAACTGCTTATAGACCAGTTTCTGGAAAAAAAAAAATATCTGAACATAACGGTGAAGGTGGAAACAAGGCAGTAGAAAACCTCAAGAATATATATTAACCTTTCAGCATCACAAGCAAACCTGTAAACCCCAAACAAAAAGACCAAAAACAACCAAAACCAGGACAGATGGTTTGATGAGGAATGTGAAAATTTCAGAAAGACGTTAAGAAAGATATCAAAGCAAAAACACAGAGATCAGAAAACCACAACACACGGCTTCACTACAGGAAAACATTAAAACAGGATAAAAACACAGTACGAGAGCAACATGTCAGAAACCAGCTACACACTATGGAAGAGTCCATAAAAACAAATAAATTCCAGGAAAACTGGAACAGCCAAAATAAACAAAAACATGAAGATCTGCCCGTGGAAAATGGAGCTGTGTGGGTTAAACCACTTCACCAAGTCATTTGGTCCAGTAGAGGAAAACAAAGAGAACAAACTACAGAGCTGAGAGTCAGACATCAAAGATGACCAGAACCCACTAGATGAACCCATGACCCTGAAAGAACTGACCAGAACTTACAAGACTAGATGAACCATTGACCCTAAAAGAACTGACCAGAACTCACTAGACTAAATGAACCATTGACCCTAAAAGAACTGACCAGAACCCACTAGATGACGCCATGACCCGAAAAGAACTGACCAGAACCCACTAGATGAACCCATGACCCTAAAAGAACCAAAGGACAAACTCAAATCCAGTGAAACCAAGAAGGCCTGTGGTGGCAACAACATCCTAAATGAAACGATCAAATCCACAGATCCCAAATTCCAACTAGCCACATTAAAGCTCTTTAACATTGTCCTGAACTCCGGGATCTTCCCCAGTATTTGGAACCAAGGACTGATAACCAGTGGTGGGCACAGATAACCAAAAAAATTAACTTCGATAACTGATAATCAGATAACTGAAAAGTTATCTTCAATAAAGATAAAACAATAAACCACCCAAAAATGTATCGGAAGTTACAGATAACCGATAATAGATAAATTCCAACATTACCTCTGACACATCTACAACTAATAGTAGAACAAATTTAATAGCTTATAATAATATTAAAAACAACAACAGACCCCAACAGTGAGACCACACTTTTCTTTCAACATTTGGCCCCTGCTGGAAGCTCTTGTTTACTACAGAACTCCCAGCACAGAGGCACTTTGAGAACAGCCATAAAGCCAACTCTCTATCATTTACGGCACTCCAGTCAGGCGCAGGTCTTGAAAAATAACGTCATGCTGACTTATGGTTTTGATTATAAATAACATTAATACTGATAGAATAACTCCATTAATGTCAATTATGTCATTTGTACAAAGTTAAAATATAACATATATCTTTTAATGTTGAATAATGCACTAATTCTGAGGTTTTGTAACAAACAGACAAATCGCAAAGGATTCTGGGTAAAAGTGCCTCTGCTAAACACTGGCTGAGTCTCTCTTTTTGGAGCAAGGCGGAGGGGAAGGCGAAGGGCTACAAATCCCTCCGTTTGGAGGGGTAGGAGGAGCTTACTGCTGTCTCTGAAAAAACAAACATGGTGCCGAAAGAGCCACACAAATGAAGCGGATTTCATTACAAATTACGCTGTTTAGAAAGTTATAACTTGCCAAAAAACTTTACAGGCAGTTGTCTATGACAGCATTGTGTCTGCTGCTGGATGCATGTTGCGTATGTTGTCGTTCTGAAGAATATCGTAATGTCGCTCGTGCACTGCGTTATAATGCACATACACACGAACGCTACGATAAGACACTTTTATATCTCACAACGGAGAAAATCATGATAAAGTGTAAGCACGTTAATTTGTATGTTCATAAATCTTTGGATAATCTCAATCCCTGCTGTTAGATTACAAGGTCTGTAACACGTGTGTATTTTGTAAACAAACAGAGCCCTGAACACACTCATCTAATAAGCTTTCAGGCAGAAAATGAAAAGTTTCATCAATGGGAATAAGTTGGAAAATATATACACACACGTATATGTGTAACACATCACCTGACGTCCTAATAGACTGATATTATTTGTCAAGGAAATTTCTAAAGGAAATAAGGCTGGATGCAAAAAATGGGAGAATTTGAAAAAGAAATAAGGTTGTAATTCCATTAAAAAAGTGAAACTTGTATAATGTATACATTTATTGCACACAAAAAAAGCCATTTGCAAAGCCAAAAAGTTGATTTGACAATCATCTGACATAACCGGGGTCAAAATAAATAGAACACTGCTATCTACTGGTTCCCACACGCTTAGTGAATACTACTGACCAGTAGATGGCAGTAGAGGCCTTGAAAACAAAATTCCAGATACAGTAATCCCTGTCTGCTACATTTAAAATGTGTGGAATTTAACAAACGCAAATAAAACCAACATCTGTAAACGCAGAGAATATATTCAAGAGAGTTTTAGGCACTAGAGTTTAATGCTGTTGTCTGTGGAGCCTGAACAGAGTGTCTGAAATGCATTTGTCCTGTCGTGATGTACTGAGATTACATCATCCTACCCAAAATGCATTGCGGGTCACAGGATGTGCTCACAAAACCTTAAAAATTAGCACATTACTTTAAAACTAAAACATATATCTGATATTTTCACTTAATAAAACTTCAGACATGACAGTAATTTTAAATAACTTGTCCAAAATTTGCTTGGTTAAAATTTAAACCATAAGTTAATAATGTATGCCTCTGGATGACTTAGGTGATCTCGGTATCGTATTAAAGGAAATATTTTTTTTTTCTTTTGGGGCTGTTTCTCTTTTGTTTGCAGAGGATTGAGATGCTTTTTATACAAGTGGTTCTCTTCTGTTAGCAAAGGTTATAGCTGTGTGTCTGTTACAAAACTTTTAACAGGTGAGTGCTAAACTAATTTTAAAAATGCTTGTCACTGTTCAGCTTTGTTTATTTTGTTTATTGGACAAAGATTAATTGGAAGATAATTGGTCCGATAATGGTTTTTAAAGCTGTAACACTCCACTGCAGCCTGTAAAATGAGTGACCTGCCTCATTTTCATGCTGCGTTCATGGTCTTGTGTGGATTTGGGACACATCAGTTTTTAGGTATAGGTGTTAAACTTTACAGTCTTGCGTATTTTCCATTTTTAAACATCAAAAATGACCAAGAGTGGTCTAGAATTACTTGTAACAGACATCTTTAGCATCACTTTATTTACAGGTATCAAGACAACACAGTGGAGAGAAAGTGTTAAGTCATTATTTATCAAAGTACCCACGTTTCCTGAAAGCAACATCATGTGAGGACTGATTGCTCTGCTGTCACTCACAATTCCACACCCCTCTCAATCGAAGCCACGCCCTCCCACGCCAGAACAGAGCCAAAAGTTTGAAACTGAAAAAATAAGATCTGAAAGTGAAAAAAAGATCCGAAGGTGAAAAAAAGAAATATGAATGAAAATAAATTATTTGATCAAAAAAATTACAGAGCTGAATCAAAAATTTATTTAAACTGAAAAATATATATCTTACACTTATTTTTATTTTGATAATACATTTTAAATGATTATAAAATTCAAGAACAAACATTTAATTTTCAGTTTCAAAACTTATTTTTTCAATCTTTTTTTATTTTCTGATTACAAACCTTTTGGCCTTGATTTAGCTCCATATGTATTCTCCTGTTTGTAGATTTCAAAAAGTTTTCGATTCAGTTTGGCCCAAGGGTCTGCTGTCCAAACTGTTGGAAAGTGGGGTTGGAGCAAAAACATATGACATCATAAAGTCAATGTACACAAACAACAACTGGCAACAAACACATGGACTTCTTTCCCCAAAGCAGGGGGTCAGACAGGGAGGCAGTTTGAGCCCAACCCTGTCCAACATCTACATCACTGAATTGTCCAAATCATTGGAACAGTCAGCAGCACCGGACGTCACTCTAGTGGACACAGAAACCACAAGGCCTGTTTTTGGCAGATGACCTGGTGTTACTGTCTCCAACCAAAGAAGGTGAGGAATCTTGGGGAACGTTTTGATCCTACGTTGTCCTTTGATCTCCACATTACATAGGACTGCCTTCTTCCATCTGCAAAACATAGCGAGGATTCGTCCCATCCTGTCTATGGCTGATGCTGAGACTTTGATACATGTATTTATTTCTTCCAGATTGGAATATTGTAAATAGAAATGTGGCAGGGGTGGGATTTGAACCCAGAGCCTTCTGAACTGAAACCAAGCGCATTAACCACTTTTCCACCACCCCTGCTTGAGGTCTGACCAACCAAGATTTAGCAAAGTGGGACAAATACCAACTTGAGACTCTGCATGCAGAAATCTGTAAATCCATCCTCCACGTCCAACAGGAAACACCAAACAATGCATGCAGAGCAGAATTAGGACAATACCCACTCATTATTAAAGTTCAATCAATCAATCAACTCAATCAACTTTTTTCTTATATAGCGCCAAATCACAACAAACAGTTGCCCCAAGGCGCTCCATATTGCAAGGCAAGGCCATACAACAACCACGAAAAACCCCAACGGTCAAAACGACCCCCTATGAGCAAGCACCCGGCAACAGTGGGAAGGAAAAACTCCCCTTCAACAGGAAGAAACCTCCAGCAGTTCAGTGACGTGCAGTCAGGTGAGGCAGGTGAGGCATGTGGGGGGACACATAAAGTCTGGCTGTGTGGATGACCAGCAAGAAAACCCCTTTTCTGCTGCATTCTTTTTTCAACTTGTGACTGTCTGGACTCAGATGTGATATTGTGACCTGAAGAATTTTCTTATCAAACACGAGCAGTCGACCGCTCACATTCAAAAGCAGAAAGGACGACTTTCTTGTCTGGCAGTGATCCACTGAGACAGAGAGACTTTTAAAACTGAAGAAAGATAAGGAACTTTTACAAACAAGTCATCGGCGCTTTTGTTCAGAAGGAGCGGCACATGTGGACTTCATTTATAAGTAAAGGTAAGGCCATAAGCACATTTTTTAAATTAAATGTGCTTTTTGTGTGCTACAGTTTGTATGTGTAAAGAGTGCTGATATGAGCTTTTAAACAGAACCCGGTAACAGCTGTCAATCAAATGGAGAATAAGCTACTCTAGTAAGTCCCTTCGGCTGCTCCCTTGTTTGCACTCGGGGTCGCCACAGCAAATCCAAGGTGGATCTGCATGTTGAATTGGCACAAGTTTTATGCCGGATGCCCTTCCTGACGCAACTCCACATTACATGGAGAAATGTGGCAGGGGTGGGATTTGAACCCGGAACCTTCTGAACTGAAACCAAGCGCATTAACCACTTGGCCACCTCTGGGGTTCATATGTTTGTAAATGTGATTGTGATGAAGTCAGCGCCTCACCAGCCATCAACCTCACCACACATCACTGTTAAAGTTCAAAAACATGTGTTGTCCGTGGGGATCCACAGGATCTAGATTGAGTTGTGTTTATTAAATAGGTAGCTGACAGTTTTCAAGGGTGGTAATAAATTGTGCAGAAGTTCTATAATGAATTAGAATGGTGTGTGAGTCCAGAATGTTTTTCGAACCTTAGACTTCAACAATTATTAGAAGAGGAACTCAAACATTTTTTATTTCCTGTTAATTAAGTCAGATCAGTTAAGCCCCTTTCACATTGGCGTATTCGTAGAGCTGCTCATTACAGTGTTGTGTTTCATTTAAATATGCCAGAAATGCGCGCGTACTCAGCCTTGTTCAGTGTTTGTTCATACTTTCAGCTGCGTGTGTTCGCGTTTTAATGTGTGCACACAGTCGCATGTACCATGCCGCTATTAAACCAGTTCAGTGCTATTTTCTGCCTCTGTGGAAGTGCGCTCTGTTCTCTACTGCAGGTGTGGTGCAGCTCAAAAACAGAGTCATTTAACATTATTTATTTATTAATTTATTTATTGTCAGATGCTGCTGAGTCTGGCTGTGGTAAAGGCTGCCCTGAACGAAACGCTGTGACTCGTTAAACTTTTAAAGCTCCGGTTGCTCCGATCAGGTGCACTGATTTGATCAGACCTGATTGATCAGGTCATCTGATGATCGCAGCGAGTGCGCTTTTATTTTAAAGTA